>NC_079136.1:108445361-108765327 GCF_945859705.1 Episyrphus balteatus
TATTAAAATGGTAAAAATAATTCTTATCTTCGTGACCTTATTTTTGAAAACAAATTCAGTCCTAAGTGGGCTTTAGGTCTGGTTTATAATTTTTTTCTATTTTGTCTCCGACGTTTCGACCGTGTTTACAGTCTTCTTCAGGGCTAATTATTTTTAAAAAATAAAAAAATTATAATAAATGCTAAAAATCTATTATCTATACTTACAGATTATTCTATCTTCTAATTTTAAGAATTTAATCTTAAAAATTTTTAAAGGTTTTGTTTGTTTTGTTTTTATTTTTAAATATTTTAAAATTCAAAAAATTCGAAGTCTTGAAAAAGACGTTTCAAATCATCGAAATTTCAAAATATAAAAAAATTTAATTATTTGATAAGAAATTCAAACTTTCTTATCAAATTAAGCCTACAGAATCAAGTTGAACATAAATTCAACCTAAAATATTTCTTTGAAGAAACTGACTATAAATATTGCTGAGCCCTTCACAATCTGTTCTTCTATTAACAGTATTGTCTGTATCTAATATATGCAACATTTCTATTAACATTCTTTTACTGTAATGTTTTTCTGTTAATAGAAGAACAGATTGTGAAGGGCTCAGCAATATTTATAGTCAGTTTCTTCAAAGAAATATTTTAGGTTGAATTTATGTTCAACTTGATTCTGTAGGCTAGATTTGATAAGAAAGTTTGAATTTCTTATCAAATAATTAAATTTTTTATATTTTGAAATTTCGATGATTTGAAACGTCTTTTTCAAGACTTCGAATTTTTTGAATTTTAAAATATTTAAAAATAAAAACAAAACAAACAAAACCTTTAAAAATTTTTAAGATTAAATTCTTAAAATTAGAAGATAGAATAATCTGTAAGTATAGATAATAGATTTTTAGCATTTATTATAATTTTTTTATTTTTTAAAAATAATTAGCCCTGAAGAAGACTGTAAACACGGTCGAAACGTCGGAGACAAAATAGAAAAAAATTATAAACCAGACCTAAAGCCCACTTAGGATTGAATTTGTTTTTAAAATGGTAAAGACAAAAAAAATAATTTTGGCGATATTTTGGAATTCGTCCGTTTTCAGGTATTAATCAGCGGCTTACAATATAAAAAACATTCAGTTGTATTTATTAGATTAAGCCCTGCTTTTTCAATCGTCAGATAGACTATCAGAAGAATAAATGTCACTATAAAATAAAATGCACGACTGGGGCCGCACGTACTTGCTCTTGCAGTTCAAAGCACTTTTATGTTAGCTTACTTGAAGGTTATTAGAGCTGCCTCTATATACATTTTTAAGAAATTTGGTTGATGTAGGGGAAGAGCCGGCATGGAGGCCAAATGTTAGTTAAATAAAATTTTTTTTTTATTTGACTTGACTTTTTTGAGAAAAACTAAAAACGCAGTTTTACTGCAATTTTTTTGAATATTACGTATGCTTAATTTTATCAAAATCATTAGAGCCATTTTTGAGAAAATTGCAATAACTCCATAATGATGTACGGGAAGAGCCGACATCCGCGATTTAAAAAAATGTAAAGACTATATTTCCACTATCCGTATTTTTTGAGAAAAACTAAAAACGCAGTTATGTTAGAACTATATACAGCATAACGTGTGCTAAATTTAATCGAAATCGTTATAGCCGTTTTCGAGAAAATTGCAATAACTCGAAAATTTTGTATGGGAGGTATACGTTCTAAGCGAGATATTAAAAAACAAAAAAAAATCAACCTTGGAAATTACGAAAAAAACATCCATACCAAATTTCAAGAAAATCCGTCCACTCGTTTAGGCTGTAGCTACTTGTACAGATGGACGCACGGACGCAACGACGCACCGACGCACCGACGCACAGACCGACGGACGTCATGACGAAACCCACTTTTTTGGGCTTCTCCATCATAGTAATGTTAGTTTTGATTAAAACCTCGAATTTTTTTTTTTACACGAAACCAATACTTGCCCTATTGAGCAAGTAAAAAAAACTTTTATTCCTAGGAATAAGCTCTTACTTAGGTTTATCTAACTATTCAAAAAATTAGCCCTAAGTGATATTTAATAATAATATTTAAATTGCCTTAGATAAGGTTGCTTACATTGCTTCTATAATTGGCTGGCCATTGATGATTAACAAATCGATAGTTGTTTCAAAAAATGCAACAGATCTAGCAAATTAAGTATGTACAAAATACTGGTATATTCTATAAGCAAACAAAATTCACCAAATTTTATCAGACGAATGTATTGAACTGGAACATTGCAAAAAACTAAAAAGATTTGAGAAATGATATCCTTCTTTAACATTTTGCCGATGACGAATTTTATCAACAGAATTGACCTCCACACAGCAAGGCCACAGAAAGCTTCCCTATTTAAAACATATTTTATTCACTTCATCATATAAAAAAATAGAAGATATGGCTGCTTCTTTTATTTGCTGGTAAGCAGTGTCTTGCCCTTAAGATATTATTTTTGTTTACCTACTAGATTCAATTTCTTTTAAAAAGCTTTGAATATAATACTTATCCGGATTTTGTTTCCATACAAAACTCTACGGCACAGCTCAACTAATATTATCGAACGAATCAAAATAATCCTAATCCAGCATAGCGTTCGCTAAAAATATGACCACATCCCCAAAATATAAAATAGTTTGTTTGAATACCAAAAATTTTTTTTACCTTTAATTTTCGTTCATGTTCTAAAACTTCAACATTTTGAAAATAATCTTACTCAAGAGATTTCAGTATCACATAACAAATTCTTTTTTAAGTTCTGAGTTCTTGGGGGGGGTCATAACCCCGTGACCCCCCCCTTGTATACGCCGTTGAGCACTTGACGATTGATCAAGTGCATAGAATCACCGATGTCATTGAGAAAGCTCTTGAAGAAAAGAAAATTTGTTCAGCGATCTTTTTAGATGTGTCTAAAGCTTTAGTCTAGTCAAATTGTGACTGAACCTAGAACTAATTGCAATACAATTTCTGTAAAAGAGGTCTTATTGTAGATATATTATAATAACTATTTAATCATAAAATCGGGATTAATACAATGAAAAGCAGTAATTATATATAAATACATACATGAATTACAGTTTTTATGTTTTGTTTTATTTACATTTCTGCAAAATTTACTCTAAGATCTCATTCACAGAAATTTAATTGCAATTAGTTCTAGGTAAGCCTGTTTTTCAGTTAATTTTACTAGACTATTAGAGAATATCTAGAGAACAGAATTTTCTGCGTTAGGCACGGAAATGATTACTCAGACTTATTGGAAATAGTGGCTGGGGTACCACAAGGTAGTGGTTTAGGTCCCATTCTGTACCTCCTATTCACACGCGATATATCTCAAACAGAAAACACAATTGTAGCTACTTTTGCTGACGATACCGCAATACTTGCAGTAAGGCCCCAACCTATAGAATCCGTTGCGTCAATCAATCCGTTGAAGTTGACGGATGGGACAGAAAGGGGTGCTCCATAGAATACGTCACATGACGGATTGCTTTTTGACATCTCACTCCAAATTCCAAGGTGTGTTCGATATTTTATCGCTGTATGTGCTCTAATAAAGTTGTAATGCAAAAAATTGTTAACTATTAAGTAAGTAAGTAAGTAAGTAAGTAAGTACAGTACTTTGCCATATTATTAGGCCCAAGCGAAAAAAATACAATTTTTTGCTTCACGTTGCTGAATTTTTAAAGTTTTTGTCGAAATATCCGGAATTTTTTGTTGTCTCATTTACTTACTCTTATCATGTAGATAAGGGTTGACTTAAAAAAATTTAAAGAATTCAAAAATTTTGATAAAAAATAACGTGCAAAAGGGAATAAGCTCCAAAAGAGGTTTTCTATGGATTTCATGACCGGAATATTTCCAGACGGGTGCAATACTTAAATTTTTGTATCGAGGAATATCGTGACATTCTTAACTTTATGACAAAAGCCCCATCTTGCATAAATAGTGAAGCGCTGATCGTCTGGTTATTACGTAAGATTCTTAGATTTTTGGTAGTTTATTCTTTCGTAGAAGACCAGACGAGCAGACCTTCACAGTATGTTATTCCAACTTTTTTTAAGTCAATCCGTATCTACATGATAAGTGTAAGTAAATGAGACAAAAAAATTCAAGATATTTCGACAAAAACTTTAAAAACTGAGCAACATGAAAATTTGTAGTTTTTTTGCTTCGGCCTAATAATATGGCAAGGTACTGTAAGTAAGTAAGTTAATAAATAATTGTTTTATTTAATTTCATATGATTAACAATTATTGATTAACCCTCTGTCGGCACACGGGTGCGAATTTGGCAGGACAAAAATAAAAAAAATAAGATTTTTCAAAAAGTGGTCACAAAAAAGTATCTATATAAGGGTGAACATATTTTTTTTTCGGAATTGTGAATGCAATATTCGAATTCTTCGGAATATTCTACATCAATTTCATACTTGATTCTCTATAAAATATTGTGACCGAAAAAAGGTCCAGCGACATTAAAAAGTATAAACCAAATTCGCACCCGTGTGCCTATCACGGTGTAGGTGTAGGTGTAGGTGTAGGTGTAGGTGTAGGTGTAGGTGTAGGTGTAGGTGTAGGTGTAGGTGTAGGTGTAGGTGTAGGTGTAGGTGTAGGTGTAGGTGTAGGTGTAGGTGTAGGTGTAGGTGTAGGTGTAGGTGTAGGTGTAGGTGTAGGTGTAGGTGTAGGTGTAGGTGTAGGTGTAGGTGTAGGTGTAGGTGTAGGTGTAGGTGTAGGTGTAGGTGTAGGTGTAGGTGTAGGTGTAGGTGTAGGTGTAGGTGTAGGTGTAGGTGTAGGTGTAGGTGTAGGTGTAGGTGTAGGTGTAGGTGTAGGTGTAGGTGTAGGTGTAGGTGTAGGTGTAGGTGTAGGTGTAGGTGTAGGTGTAGGTGTAGGTGTAGGTGTAGGTGTAGGTGTAGGTGTAGGTGTAGGTGTAGGTGTAGGTGTAGGTGTAGGTGTAGGTGTAGGTGTAGGTGTAGGTGTAGGTGTAGGTGTAGGTGTAGGTGTAGGTGTAGGTGTAGGTGTAGGTGTAGGTGTAGGTGTAGGTGTAGGTGTAGGTGTAGGTGTAGGTGTAGGTGTAGGTGTAGGTGTAGGTGTAGGTGTAGGTGTAGGTGTAGGTGTAGGTGTAGGTGTAGGTGTAGGTGTAGGTGTAGGTGTAGGTGTAGGTGTAGGTGTAGGTGTAGGTGTAGGTGTAGGTGTAGGTGTAGGTGTAGGTGTAGGTGTAGGTGTAGGTGTAGGTGTAGGTGTAGGTGTAGGTGTAGGTGTAGGTGTAGGTGTAGGTGTAGGTGTAGGTGTAGGTGTAGGTGTAGGTGTAGGTGTAGGTGTAGGTGTAGGTGTAGGTGTAGGTGTAGGTGTAGGTGTAGGTGTAGGTGTAGGTGTAGGTGTAGGTGTAGGTGTAGGTGTAGGTGTAGGTGTAGGTGTAGGTGTAGGTGTAGGTGTAGGTGTAGGTGTAGGTGTAGGTGTAGGTGTAGGTGTAGGTGTAGGTGTAGGTGTAGGTGTAGGTGTAGGTGTAGGTGTAGGTGTAGGTGTAGGTGTAGGTGTAGGTGTAGGTGTAATAAATATAATGATTTTAGACTTCTCGAGATTGATTATAAGATTAATCGTCGTACTTTTTTAATAAAATAAGATGCGCTACTAGATTTCATGTAGGTAGGTACTTAATCTGTTATTAAAAATTGTTTTTGACTTGGTTTGACTTTGGCATTGTAAAATTGAACTCTACAACAGAATTTAGATATTTAATTGATACACATTATTAGATATATCATTAAATGTTAGGTACTTTTATTGCAATTTCCTTACAAATAAACAATTAAAGTTCACAATTCAAAAAACCGGAGAAGAAAAGAACACAGTTCTTAGTTCTGAAATTCCCCGGTGTGCACTCAGAAACAGAAAATCGAGCTTATGTCAAAGGTTACGACGGATGAAAAAGTAGAAAGTTGGGCTACTTCTTCCGTCGAATCCGTCGGCTTCCGTCTGATCCGTCGCTTATGGGTCGCCTCCCATAAGAACGTGTGTATTTTATCGAGCTGTCACTTGAAAACTTCGATGCAACGGACGCAACGGATTCTATGGGTTGGGCCCTGTAGGTAAAACAATTAACAATTAAATTGCCAATAGCGCTTAACGAATTTAAGTCAGCCCACGTGGACTCTACGTATAAGAAAATAAATAGACTACCTGTTTTCATTAATACTACTCAGTACTCAAGTACCATTTGCAAATGAGGCAAATCTCGGGATGAGTCTCGACGCGAAATCAAAATGGAAACCGCAAGTTAAAAATAAATGTGATCAATTAAATATGAAATTAAGAGAAATGTACTGGTTGCTCGGACAACATTCTAGACTTAGTATCGAAAACAAAATATTAGTTTACTAGCAGGTACTTAAGTCTGTATGGATATATAGTATTCAACTCCGGGGTTGTACCCGCGATACAAATTTAAGCAGAGTCAAACTTTTAAAAATAAATTATTAAGATCATTTGCCGTGGTATATAAGAAACGAAGATCTTCGCAGGGATCTTGGAATCCCCACGGTTCGCGAAGAAATAAAAACTTTTGCCCAAAAACTAGAAAACGGTGAGTAGAACATACTAATAGAACAAAACTAGAAATTTTCGACGAGACAAACTTAGTACGACGTTTGCGAACTACTAAACCTTCCGATTTGGTACAGTGAAATTTCTCAATTTAATTCCTTTATTCGAAAATATCGGCATCGATTAATATAAATTTAAATGTTTTAGAGATTTTATTTGTTTAAGTTCCTATAAAATATTTTTTGATAACAAAATTTGAACCATTAGGCTAGGCGCACACATGCGATTTTGATCGCGCGATTATTCAGTCGCAAATTAGATGACAACAATTTCAATGACTGTAGACACAATTTTCAAATTTTTAATCGCGGGAAGCATGTGTGTTCACAGGCATTGAAATCCTTGTGATCCATTTTTGCGACTGAATAATCGCGCGACTAAAATCGCATGTGTGCGCCTAGCCTTACTTAAATGATTTAATTAAAAAAAAAAAATTATTTAGCTATTTTTAAATATCATCAGTAGTAACTTTCACCGGAAAGTTACCTACAACACGTGTAACTTAACTTCTAGAAAGATAAATTGCCAGATAAGTTTCATCTGAACTTAGTTGCAATCAATAGGAGGAGGACAAAAAAAAAATATTTAAATAAACTAAACTATTTTATTATTGTAAAATAATAAATTTGGGAGTCGTATACGAAATAGGAAGGGTATAGCCCGACTCAGGACAACACGACTTTGTACACCCCAACTGACGACAGCCCGATTCAACCCATAGCCCGACTCAAGATAACCCGACTCATCACAACTCGACTCAGATCGAGTTCTTACCTGAGTCGAGTTGCGATGAGTCGGGCTATCTTGAGTCGGGCTATGGGTTAAATCGGGCTGTCATGAGTCGGGGTGTACAAAGTCGTGTTGTCCTGAGTCGGGCTCTGCTTCTACTATACGAAATCCCCAAAAAAATGACACCATGAGACAAAATCACCAGAAAATATAATCCAATATCCAACTTGCCAATATCTCCAAGAGAAAATCTCCATGGATAAAAATCTCCAACGAAATAATTTCTTTTGCCAAAATCTTGTCCAGTTTCATATACTAACATAATTGCTGCTGCGGCCAGCACAGCGGCATCCGGCATGAACAATAAATGACATTTTTTTACCGTTATGACATGGATGTGGATTATGAAAAAAAAAAAATAAAAGTGCAAAGTGCTTCACCAAAAATTAAAAGTTCTCCACTTTTAACTTTGCAATATGTGATGTTTTGTTTGCAAAGCAAAAAGTGCGGGCGTTGCACCAACTAAACATATGGAACTTACATTATTTGAAAATTTGCAAAGTAATGCAGTAACTTGATTCAACTTCTTTTCTTTGTTAAAAAAGGCTGAAATCTTCTTTTTTTACTTAATCTACGATATCATTTGTTATGTTTTTGTCTATTTTTTTTTAATTTTTTTACACAGTTCATAGCCGAAGAGCGCTTATAGCAAGCACCGTCTTGCGACCATTTGCCAACATAAAACTGTGTTATCCGGCTCATCATTTAGTAGTTAGTAAGCAAATAATAACTACAAAAAACGTACACTAAGAAAAAAACATTGAATTCAATATTAGATAAAACAAACATTAAAGAAATACAAACAAAATAATTACTTAAGCAACAAAAAAGACATAAAAATAAACACAAACATTTATGAGCGTTGTACACTGGTTTTTAAGACAGTTTTTAATCTATTTTTATTAAAGTTTAAATCAAAAAGGGTTGAATTTAAATTTAGAAGTTTACACATGCGTGTTAAAGGTTCATGCAAGCCATAATTTGTTCGGTGTGGTGGAATATTCATTAAATCCAAGCATCGGAGGCTATAAGCACCCTTTCGATAGTTAAAACCAACAGAATTACCTAAGTAAATTTGGTGCATCAATTACGCCTGTGATTAACTGGTGAATGAAGATTATGTCATTGTTAACAATCCTTTGAGCCAAAGTTTGAATCTGAAGGAGATTAATCCGATGTTCATAAGGAGGAAGATTATGAGGATCAGACCATGGCAGTCCTTTTAAGGCGAAACGAATGAAATTACGTTGTACTGATTCCAGTCTTACTTTATGGGTCTCGTAAAAAGGACTTGCGATGCGTACTCAAGGTGGGGGCGTACTACAATTGTAGAGGGAAAGAGTCACATAAGGATTTTGAAATTCACAAAACCTAGCATAGAGAAGGCCTTATTCACGATGACGTTGATATGGTCGGAAAAATCAAGATTATAACTAAAATTAACCCCTAGGTCTTTAAATCTTGAACACGCTGTAATATGTGTTGGGATATTTTATATTCATACAAACTAGGAGCACGTTTTTTTGAAAAAGTCATTTTCTGACATTTTATTGGATTCAAAACTAAGCTATTCTTACTACACCATAAAGAAAAATGATTAATGTCCTCTTGAAGAAGCCTCCGATCATCTGCAAAAATGAGAATTTCGCTATGGTGAATACATAATGGGGCATCATTTATAGCTAGAATAAAAAGAAGAGGTCCTAAATGACTTCCTTGCGGAACACCTGATTTTGCGATGAAAGATTTTGAGAGAGCGTCTCTGAACTTCACTTGAAAAGATCTATTTTCTAGATAAGAAGAAATCCAATTAACGAAGCCTAAGGGGAAACCTAGAGTTTTTAATTTAAATTTGATAATTTCATGGGAGAGTTGGTCAAAAGCCTTAGAATAGTCCTTATAGATACAGTCAAGTTCCTGTCCACTTTCTAACGTATTTGAGCACTTATGTAAAAAAGTAAGCAAGTTTGTAACCGTCGATCGTTTTTGCATAAATCAATGCTGTTGAATGCATATAATTCTTTTACAGTGGAACGCCAAGCTATCGCAAACAACTTGCTCAAAAAGCTTTGGAGAACTTAGATATGGGTCTGTAATTGACTATATTGGATTTATCTCCTTTCTTAAAAACAGGAGTAATAAACGCTTGTTTCCAAATGCTAAAATTGGCTTACAATTTTTCAAAACTGTTGCAGGAATACCGCCTGGTCCGACAGAATAATCTTCATGTAGTAATGAAAGAAAATGGGATACTTTACAAGTATCAATTTGAATATTATTAAATGCAACTTGTGGGCAATTTTCTAAATAGCGGAAGTAATCTACGTCCACATTGGCGGGTATGTCAATAAAAGATTGACAGAAGTTAGTCGCAAAAGCATCGCAAATATCTGAAGTACATTTTAAGATGTTGTTATTATAACTGAAATTAACTGGATAGCCATCTGATTTCTTTTTCATATATGTAGTTACTTAGACTGTTGCTTTGATGCAATTTTTTAAAGAAGAGAATAATAGAATTTTTAATATCAATTTACCTAATATCATTATTTTAACTTTAAATTTCAATCAATATTTGAATGAAGCATAATTTTGAATAAGGTGTTTGGCAATTCTAGAGGAGGCTATCTGGCCATGAAGCAGAGGACAGAGACAGAGGTGCCTCACTTATGACCGGATTTTGGGGTCGAGTACTCTTCTGTGCATCGTTAAAAGTCTGAAACTACAAGTAGTTCAAAACGATTCATTTTAAATTATTATTTAATATACCCTTTACACGAGAAATTACCATTCGCAAGTAAATTTTGTCTTTGCATATTATTGAAAAACTTTGCAGAATTTAAAATGGAAAGTGCAATGTTTTTTTGTTTGGTGCAACGAAATCAAAGCATTCTTTGCAAATTGGCAAATCTTTGAACTTTTCAGAAAAGTACTTTGTGCTTTGCAAATTTGTGGTTGGTGCAACAAAATTGGCAAAGAAGGAATTTTTGGTTGGTGTAATAAGCCCTTGGTTATCATTATCATTCAAAAACAAAAATGGAAATTATTCATGCCTATTACCGAAAACGCAGATGCACTGCGGCAGGTGTGAGAATCACTTTCGTCAGATTTCCTATTACCGAACCCACTCTGTGCGGAAGTGATAGAAAGACATTTGGCTATATAAGTGACAACAATGTCTTATGTCGGAAAGCAGTTTAGTGTGTTTTCGTGGATCGATAATACAGTTCATCCCGGGGAGTTCACAGATTGAAATTTGATTCGGTTGCTGATCGAGTAGAGTCCCGGTGAGTGAGTCACTGCGTCTTCGGTAATAGATTATCTCCAAAACAAATACGGTGCAGGGAACTAAGTCCACGGGAACTAAGTCCACTGAGGGACTTCGTTCTCATTGATTGGGAACGAAATCCACTTTAGTGAAGTGGTTTTCATTCCCATTGAAGGTGGGATTGAATTCCACTCTCTAATGGGAACCTAGTACACACTCAAAAAAATTAAAAGAGAATTTATTTTCAACAACGATTTAATAACGAAAAACGAAAGAAATCAAATAAGCGTGATTTTTCATAAAAGTACTTTTTAGTAAAAAAAATCGCGCAGGGGCATAAGTCCCGATTTTTTTTTTCTGAATTAATGTCCCACTTTACTGGAATCCAATTCGGAACTTAGGTATGTCCCTCACTACTGAGACATAAGTCCCAAAAAAAAATTTCGGCACTCATTTCCCATATGTATTTTTTTTTATTTTTGCGTATAAGTACCTGAAGAGGCAAGTTTATATGACCATTGCTGAAGTAGTAGTAGTAGAACCGAAATATTAGAACCGGTCTTGATTTTTTTTTGTCGGTAGTACCTAGTTCAATGCAAAGCACAATTACAACTTACAAGATATTGAAAAACAAAAATGAAGTTGGCAAACTTAATGGTTAGTCGAAATAGCATCGTGACAAAATAAGATCATTGAAAGTGAAAGTCTTTTCGAAAATATTTTTGATATGTATTCTTTTTGAGTTGATAACAGGGTGAAGTGGATAAACTTTTTCTCACATGAGAATCTATTTAATTTGTACAACCCAAACGCGAAGCGGAAAAAAATTTTGCCCAGGGGAGAATCAATTTTGAGGTGTGAAAATAAAAATTCGCGCGAATTTTTATTTTCACACCTCAAAATTGATTCTCCCCTGGTCAAAATTTTTTTCCGCTTCGCGTTTGGGTTGTACAAATTAAATAGATTCTCATGTTAGCAAATGTTTTTCCGCTTCGGGTTTGCAAAATTATAACGCTGCACTAACATACAAACATTTGCGTCTGCCAGGCGATCTAACATTACCTCAGCAGAGGAACGAACTTGCGTGAGCGGTCCACTTAGGATATTTAAAGTAGCCAATGTCGGCGTCTTTTTAACTAACTGAAACCTTGCGTGGCTCGCTTCACGGGTTCTCAGTATTTTAAATCCTTTTTAGGGTTATCTATCCCGCTCACGTAACTTCGTTGCTCCGCAAAGGGTATATAAAGTCGCCAGGAAAGCGCCAATAACAACACCTTTTTAACTAAACGGTGCCTTGTCCCGTGGATGTTAATTCCAAATTAAATGGAACTAACATCCAATGGGGTTAGTTCCGTGGGTGTACACTCTTTTCAGTTTCTTGAAAACTGGATTTCGAAATGAACTGCTGATTTTCCAGATTCTGTAAAAAGTCAAATTAAAAACTCGTGACTCTTTTTTTTCTTATTTAACTTCTTCTTGGTGAAATGGGAATTAAGTTAACATTCAGAGGGAACGAAAACCACACGTTTTTTCCGGAATTAGATTCCCACCTAGCATGGGAACTTACTCCACTTTACTAAAATGGGTTTCGTTCCCACTGAGTGGGAACTAACTACCTCAGTGGACTAAGTTCCCGTGGACTTAGTTCCCCGCACCAACAAATACATATGTTAAAGTAGTGAATCATGCGATGTAATCGCATGATTCACTACTTGTATTGGAAAGCTGGTGCCTGCAGTGTGGTCTTATTTCAATTTCGTTCAGCTCTGGCTATACCATAAAACCCAGTTTTGATCCACGGAAGCAGGTTTTGTTTTTGTGATAAAAATGATTATGGTTTGAAGAGTGCAGAACGAGATAAAAAAATTCTTTGCTGGGTTGAAATCGGCTAACTTGATAGTCGATAGTCAAAAAACGACAAATTATGGAGCAAAATCTTCGTTTTTGGACTATCAACTATCGACAATAAAGTTAGCTGATTCCATCCCTGTTGTTCAATACCAGCAAAAACATCAAAAGGTCTTTTATATTTACTTTAGTTAATAAAAACATCATTTCCATAAGATTTCATGTTTGAGAAATTTGTGCAAAAAAGTTCTATGTAACCTAAAACAATGTATTTTTCTGTTTGAAAAAATCAGTAAAAGGGTTCTATGTTGCAATTTGAATAACATGAAACCTTATTATATTAATAAATTTGTGTGAAACCATGAAAGTTGTATGAGTTTTTTACCAGTATCGTCGCCGTACATTTTTTAAAATTATTTTTTGACGTGATAATGTCTTAAAAATCGATGAACCATGGCAGCCACCACGAAAAAGTGACGCCATTTTCTCCCGATCCACTTGAAATTTTTAACAGTGCTGCAAAAATTTAATTTCAAAATTAAAAATAAACTCTTAGAGATACAAAAATCTTCTATAGCTTATTTGAAAGATATTGACCTAAAGTTGAATACATATGAAGGATTTTTAAAAATTTCGTCGTTTATTAGGGTAAATAGGAGTAAAATAACTTTAAAAAAGTGGCTATTTTCTAAAGTGAAGTTTTTTTTAATCGGTAGATAAAATAGGGGTATTTTTGGGTGAGTTTTTATTTATTTTAATTTTTCTTAGCGTTCAAAAAATCTCAGACTTATAAAACATGTAGTTTATTACCGTGCACCTGCATGCGAAAAAATTGGTATTTTAAAATGATTTTTGACCGAATAACCGAACAAATTTTTTTTTTAAGATTCACAAAACTTTTTTATCAACTTTAGGCGTGTTCTTTCTATTACTTAGTTGCTACTCATTTTTGATTTTATTCGCAAAACAATAATAAAAATTACACAAGTATTTGTTTTTAAGGCTCAGATAGGTAATTAAATTACTAAAATACAAAAACAAACCATTTAGTACTGCAAATATTAGACTTGTAGGTATTTTTTTATACTATATATTCTGATTTTCTGAAAAAAAATTTCAGGGGGGGTTAAACCCCCAAACCCCCCCCCCCCCCCTCTAAATGCGGCTATGGTTGGTAGGCATTATGAATTTAAACTATATACTAAACGGCATGGATTAAGTCTTTTCTCCACATTTTTTGGTCTAAAAACACAAACATGTAAAATAATCTTGAATACATTTTGAACATAAAATGCACCGCTGCACCTTCTACGAGATAGAGTTTTGTGTCCAATGTGTCAAATGTGTTACATTTTTTTTTGAGCATAAAACGTACCACTGCACTTTCCCCGCACGAGATAGATCTTTTGTCCATATAAAGAAATAATACGCTCATTGAGATATTTCAAAAGTGTTCTAAAAACCGAAAAATGCATTGTGTCATGGATTAAAACTGGTGATGGAATAGCCCAATTGAACTTCCAACACAGTTATGTAATGTTTTTGAAACAATTTCATAGAGTGTCTAGTTAAAATGTATACTTTTATGAATTTTATTACATACATTTTTGAACATTAAAGGAACCACTGCAATTTTTCCTGCACGAGATACAGACTTTTGGCCGTATAAAAAAATAATACACTCATCGAGACCTTTCATTTGGTGTATGTCACAATGTGTTACACCGATGGGCCACGTCCCATACAAAAGTGACCAGTCTCCTTTCCATACAAAAATCTAATCTGTCAAAAAATCTTGTATGATTTTCATATTTGGTATTCGGCATAGTGAATTTTTTTATAAATTCTTTTACAAAGTTCGAACTGTCAAAAATTCTTCATTTTTGGTATTCAGCAAGCCCGTTATGAAATCTTTTATGAATCATAAGAGAATAAAAGAAAGATTTTTGTTGCTTGTATCATAGGTTGGTTTTGTAGCGGTGAGGCGTGCGGTATCTTGCTCCAGATTGTAAATATTTTGCGATAGGGCAACATACACGCGAATCTATTTATTTACTTTAATTTTATAGGAAGAAACACAATTTTGCTGGGTAATTTGTTTTCTTTTTGCCTTTTTGAATGACAGATGATAAAAGATTTAAGTTTTGTTTGCCTTGTTTATCAGATTTTCCTTTTCGAAGTTTCATAACAGACTTTAATAAAAGATCGAACTCCTGAGTACCAATTATAAAAGATCTTTTATGATTCATAACAGAAAATTCATTACAGAATAACAGAAACGGCCGATTGGGCCAAATTGTCGTTTATAATTTTACAAATTTAATTTTTTTCATTTGAGTTTTGAAGAAAATCTATAGGTCTGTTCGTTGTTTTCCCGCTCCAGGGCACTCTGAGCCATGTCAATCAACTATCAAAAAAAAAAAAAATCAGAGTTTCTCGGGTTTTATTTTACATCGAACACATCAGAGCTTTAGTTTCTTCAGCTGATTTTTTCTTTATTTAGTTTCTTATTTCATGAATTTAATGAAAGCTGATTTAATTTTGATAACTCTATATTCCGCGCTCTGAAAAAATACCCAGAGTTGTTCAGGGTGCATTCAGAGCGAACATCGAACTCAGAGGAAATAACTCTGGTTGAAAAAGGAGCTACAAAAAACGCTTGACGACGAATTTGGAGCGACCCAGAGTGCCCTAAAGCTCATAACGAACAAACCCTATAAATATGTATATTAGAGTGGGTCAAAAGCATCGAAATTCTTTTTTTTTATTTTGTACTCCAAAAATTTGATTGCTAGACACCTATAGAATATACACACCAAATATGAGCTCTTTATATTAATGGGAAGGTCCTCCGCTTCGCAATTTTCCATTTTTACATCAAGCTTCTACTAAAAAAAAATTATTTTTTGACCGTTGAAATATTCAAATTTGAATCCGACTAACCGACTTCTACTAACCAACCGTTGAGAAATTCAAATTTGAATTTTTAATAAATTAAATTTATTTCTTTTGATTTTACTCGATTCACATCCAGTCATTACGAAATATATCATATAGGAAAGTAAAATTTCAATGAAAAATCAGTTCTTTGCTTCTCCGTTGCCGAAGTACCAATCTAGTGTACTAGAAGTAAAAAACGCAATTGAGAAAGAAAATATTAAGAAGTATATTGTATATAAGTTTTATCCGATATCACTTGTGCGCCTCCACAATAAATTAAAACAAAATAGCGAGACATAAACAAATAAACAATACAACATTGTATCGATCTACAATGTTGGATCATAGCATATACCCTTCTGGTGTATTCTAATATTTATCTTGTAATAATAAACTGCGACACCCAAGCATCCACTGTTAGATGCTGTGTCATCATTTTAAGTAGTAATAAACTTCGACACCCAAGCATCCGCTAGAGCAACTGTAAGATGCTGTGTCATCATTTTTAAACAAAGAACATTGTAACGATTCCCAGTTGGATCATTCCAAATATCAAAATTATAATTTAATCTTAAGTTGGCTGTCGCAGAACATACATCAAATCTTAAGTCAACCATCGAACAAGATACTTCGTATCTTAAGAAAACCTTTGAGATTCAAACTAATAAATTTATTTCTTTTTTAAAAAATATTTTAAAGAAGTTTAATTTAAAATTGGCGCAGTCGGTAGGATCTCATTAAAATAAAATGAGATTCAGTGATACGAATCAAAAAGAAAATCAAATTTAATAAAGTGAATAAGTGAATTAAACCAATCCATGTAAGGAACAATAAGTGTTTTAAATTTACAAACTCATAATTAAATCATTGATTACATAAGTGAATAAGTGAATTAAACCAATCCATTTAAGGAAAAATAAGTGTTTAAATTTTACTAATTCACAACCAAACTATTGATTGTATCGAGTAACGAAAATACTCAACACAATAAATCGATTAGTGAAAACAATCAAACCAAAACCAAATTAAAGTGCTTTATTGTATAAAAGAACAATAAAAGTGTTTTACAGAAAATATCCCAGCTCAAGCCAGTGCATATGGCCTATGCTGAAATTTCCGTAGAGGAAGGTATTTTCAGAAAATTAACAAATTGATCAAAATAAAATTAAAAAGTGTACACTCAAAATAAAACAAAGTAAAATAAAATAAAAAATTGTTTAAAGAAAATTAAATTCAAAAATATAACAAAACAAAATAAAAATTATTTGTTTAAAACTTTTGTGTGAAGAAAAAAAACGCACATTAAAAAATTAAAATTTATGGTTCATATTATAAAGTAAAAACTTTTTGAATCCAACGGCAAGTGGCATGATCGAAAGCCCCAACGAGTTCGAAAAATAGATGAAGAAGATCATCAATAAATTGAACAGAAATTCAAAAGAAAAAAGAAGCCTACAATTCAACCAACAAAGGAATCTAGAAAATCACACCATGGATCAACAAGCAGCAGCAGCAGCAGCAGCAGTAGCAGCAGCACAAAACAACAATGGTAACAATATTAATATTAATAACAATGTTTTAATTCCAAGAGTCTTAGAACTCAATCCTTTAAAGTACATAGAAAGATTATCTACTTTTGACGGTAAGACACAGGACTTACCTATTTTTATAAGTAACGTAGATGACATAATTCCAACATTACTGACATACAACGATCAAGGACAAAGAATGTGTATTAATTTATTAAAGTCCAAATTCATTGGTCGAGCTAGGCAAACTATTGAGATTCATTCTCACCTCACTCAATGGGCCGATATAAAGGCTATCCTAATTCAAAATTTCGGGGGATTCAAAAACAGTTATCAACTGTATGATGACCTCAGAGCAGCACAGTTCAAAGGTGATGTGCTTAAGTATTATAATTATATACAAAGAACTTTATCTTTGTTAAATCAAAAATGTTTACAGGAAAATAACCAGTTAGACGTTCCTAGAAATAACGAAACAGCCTTAAAAATTTTTAAAGAAAAACTTCCTGTTCATATGAGAACAATTTTATATTCCCTAAAGCCTTCCAGTATGGAAGCAGCACTCCATGAATTATCAGAAGCAGGTTTTGTAACTCATAATTCTGATTCAAAACCCCAATCCAAAAATGAAAGTCCTAAAAATGATAGTAATTTTAGGAAAAATTCTAATAACAGAAATAATAACCATAATTACAATAATAAAAATAACCAAAGACAAAATAACAATTATCAAAGAACTTACGAAAATAAACAATATCCTCAACAAGTTGAACCAATGGATATAGATCCAAGTTCATCACAAGTAAGAAGAATTAACAAAACGAATTATATTAATAAAAACACTGAACATACAGAAGCAAATTTTCGGGATTCAGCCTCGGAAATTCACTTCCCTATATTAAGTTAGAAAAAGGGAACACTATTTTAAGACTCCTTATTGATACAGGAGCAACTAATAGTCTTTTGCGTGAACAAGATTCACCAAAGGAATATACAAAATGGCGTACTAAGCCTATGACAATACGAACCGCAGGAAATTCAATAACTGTAAATAAAGACGTAATAATACCAAAAAATAAATTTGCACTATCAGTGAGAACTGATTGTGAATTCCAAGTACATACCTTCAATGAAGAGTACAACGGAATAATAGGAAATAATATCCTGATCCCAAACGATGTGGAGATTAATTACAGGAATAGGACATTAAAATTGAACGGCATATTCATTCCATTTTTCTTCAGCGAAAATGAAGAGAAAGAATATGAAAGCTCAATCAATTATTTTAATGATATTAAACCTGTAGATTCCATATTAAATAATACAATAATAATCCAGTCAAATAAGGATTTAACCTCGGAATGAATGTTAGTAGAAATTTTTTTTGATCAATATCTTCCTTTTGCCATTCTATAACATAACTCAAAAGTCTAGAAAAATCTCATGTCCGCTTGTCGCGATTTCAAGGTCAAATCGCGAAATGGAGATTTTCAAAATTAGCAAAAATAGGCTATGGTATTATATACACATATGATACATGATTTCAAGGTATTTTTTAATGCTGATTCCAAAAAATCTAAAATCAAGGCAATCTGACGTCTCTGAAAAAAGTTATACCTGTTTTTCATCTTTGAACCCATATTATTATAACAGTTGCTAACTTACTACCGAAAAACCCTTAAAAGTAATGGTAGCGGAATCATATTTTGCATGAGGGTTTTCATATCCATTATCATTATGAATCAAAACAATGCAATGCAAAAAAATATAATATCTATGAAAAATTGGTATTTTTTGAGAAAAGGGGAAATTTTGGGATATGCACTAAAAAACATCCTGGTACAATCTTGGAATTAGTGCTAATAGGCTAATTTTTTTGTTTCTATCTTTGTTTGGATATTCTATAACTTATGTCAAAAATCTAAAAAAATCTCATGACCGCAAGTTCTTATTTTCTAGGTTAAACTAAGTTAGGTGCAGATTAAAAAAAAATAATAAGAAAATTTTAGATTCTTATATGTATACCAACATAACCCATATCATTTCAAGGTATTTTTTAACGCTGATTCCAACAAAACCCACAAACAAATCAATATGACCATCCCTGAAAAGTAATGCACCTTATTCGTGCTGATCTGACACAAATATCTGAAGAGTTGTTTTTCAATTTTTTCAAATCTGCACCTTATCTTCAAACCAAGAAAATTAGGACTTGCGGACATGAGATTTTTGTAGATTTTTGAGGATAGTTAAAGAATATCCAAACAAAGATTAAAATGAAAAAATTAGCCTATTAGCACTTATTCCTAAGATGAACAAGAATCTTCTTTAGTGCATATCCTAAAATTTGCCCCTCCATAAAAAAATGCCATTATTTCGTAGGTATATATATTTTTTGTAATGGATTGTTTTGATTTTTAATAATGATGGATTCTAAAATCTTCATGCAAAATTTGGTTCATCTACCATAACTTTTAAGGGTTTTTTGGCAGTAAGTTTGCAACTGTTATAATAATATGAGTTGACAGATGAAAAACAGGTATAACTTTTTCCAGAGACGTCAAATTGTCTTGAATTTAGATTTTTTGGAATCAGCATTAAAAAATACCTTGAAACCATGTATCATATGTGTATATAATACCATAGCCTTTTTTTGCTAATTTTGAAAATCTCCATTTCGCGATTTGACCTTGAAATCGCGACAAGCGGACATGAGATTTTTCTAGACTTTTGAGATATGTTATAGAATGGTAAAAGGAAGATATTGAGCAAAAAAAATTTCTACTAACATTCATTCCGAGATTTACCCCTTTTTTCTCCTTATTTTACTGTATTATAATTAAAGATCTGCGAATAGATCATTTAAATAAAGAGGAAAAACAAAAATTATTCAAAGCAATAAAAGAATGTGATGGAGCATTCTATAAAAAAGGTGATGATTTGACATTTACTAATCATGTAAAACATAACATCCCTACGGAGGATAACTCTCCAATTTACACAAGGATATACAGATATCCTGAAATCCACAAAAAGGAAGTGGATAGGCAAATAAAAGAAATGCTCGAATCAAAAATAATTCGGCATTCAACTTCGCCTTATAACGCCCCAATCTGGGTCGTACCTAAAAAAGAAGACCACGCTGGAAATAAGGAGTGGCGTATAGTCATTGACTATAGAAAATTAAATAATAAAACAAAAGAAGATAAATATCCCATTCCAAACATGGACTCAATATTAGATAAATTAGGACATGCAGTATATTTCACTACATTAGATCTAACAAAAGGTTTCTATCAAATAGAAGTAGAACCTAAAGACAGAGAAAAAACAGCATTTAGTACTTTATCGGGACACTATGAGTTTATTAGGATGCCATTCGGTTTAAAGAATGCACCCGCAACCTTTCAGAGACTTATGAATGAGGTTTTGAAAGACTACATAGGAAAAATATGTTATGTCTATTTAGATGACATTATAATATTTTCTTCCAGCCTACAAGAGCATATGGATTCACTCCATAAAATTTTAAATACGCTTAAGAACGCAAATCTTAAAGTGTCATTAAATAAATCTGAATTTCTTCGTAAAGAAACAGAGTTCTTAGGGCATGTAGTAACTCCCAATGGTGTTAAACCAAACCCGAAAAAAAT
Source organism: Episyrphus balteatus (assembly GCF_945859705.1). Classification (NCBI taxonomy): domain Eukaryota; kingdom Metazoa; phylum Arthropoda; class Insecta; order Diptera; family Syrphidae; genus Episyrphus; species Episyrphus balteatus. The sequence continues at coordinate 108,466,014 of NC_079136.1, forward strand.
TGAAACTATAAAAAAATTTCCAATACCAAAAACAGTGAAAGAAATCCAATCTTTCTTAGGATTAACTGGATATTACCGCAAATTTATCCATGATTATGCAGCTATTATAAAGCCAATGACGTTATGTCTTAAAAAAGATAGCATTATAAATATAAATGATGAAAAATACAAGGAGTCTTTTAATAAATTAAAAACTTTGATGACTACTGATCTAATAAATAGACATCCTGATTTCTCAAAAGAATTTATATTAACTACTGATGCAAGTAACTTTGCAGTTGGAGCCGTGTTAAGTCAAACACATGGACCTCTCTCATTTGCTTCACGCACCTTAAATAAACATGAGTGCAAATATAGCACTATAGAAAAAGAACTACTGGCTATAGTTTGGGCTACAGCTCAATTTAGGCATTACCTTTACGGTAGAAGATTTCTTATAAAAACTGATCATAGACCATTAGTATGGTTACATAATCTTAAAGAACCAAATAGTAAACTCCAAAGATGGAAAATAAAACTAGAAGAATACGACTTCGAAATACAGTACATTCAGGGAAAAGAAAATAAAGTAGCAGACGCACTTTCTCGTATTAAAATAGAAAACAATAATATAAATATGATAAACGAAGATAATGAGTTACATACTCAACACAGTGCAGAATCAGACAGTTCTTCTTTTATACCTATTAGCGAAAAACCTCTAAATTATTTTAAGAGACAAATTGTTCTTGATGCCAACGCAAATGGTGATCATACAATTTTATTCCCGCATGTTGGTAGAAGGAGAATTACATTTAGAAGCACTAGTCCAAATGAAGAATTATATTTAAAAATAATAAATCAAATCGATTTAAATATCACAAATGCAATTTATATTGAAAATGATGAACATTTTAACGATTTTCAAAGTATATGGATTAAAGAAAATAAACTAAAAAAGAATATACTATTGCGAAGTAAGAAAATACTTAAAGACTTGAATATAAAAGATGCACATGAATTTATACTTAAAACCCATAAAGATTTTAATCATATAGGTATCGATAAACTTTACTTAGAACTTACAAGAGAATATTATATTCTGAATTTTAAAGAATTAATTAATAAAATTTTGAACAAATGCCATTTTTGTATGACAAAAATAGATAGAAAACCGATAAAATTACCCTATGAAAAAACAATTACACCCAAAGGACCACATGAACATCATCATTTAGATATCTGGTTCAGGGATAAAAACAGAAAATACCTAACTTGTATTGATAAATTTTCAAAATACGTAGCCGTAGAACAAATAAAAAATAAAACATACATAGACGTTATGAACGCTATGACAAAAATATTTTCGTACATGACTAAACCCAAACTTATAACTTTAGATAACAAAAATGCTTTTATGGCAGAAACAATAAAAAACTTTTTATCGAATAACGATATAGAGGTACATTACTGTACAGCAAACAGACATACGGGCAATTCCGACATTGAAAGATTTCATAGTACTTTAAACGAACAACTTAGAATCCTATCTCAAATAGAAAAAACAGATGATCCATTCCCTTTAATAGATCAAGTTATTAACATTCTTTCTATTTATAATAACACTATACATTTAACTACCAAAGAGAAACCTATTAATGTTCACTTAAATAAAGTAAACAATGAAATAATTTATAAAAATATAGAAGAAAAAAAAAGAAAAGATATTAAACAAATTAAATGAAAAAAGAAAAGACGTTGACATTAATGAACAATTCATAAAAACGACAACACAAGAACGCATTAAGAATAAAATTATACCAAGACATAAGAAAGCAAAGGTAATAAGTAAAAATAATAAGAAATATATAATAAAAGAAGCTAAACGCACTCTTCACAAAGACCAATTTAGAAAAAATAAAAAGTTTCAAGATGACATATCATTATTCCATTCTAGATCCTTCAGTGAAAGCATATCGAATAATGCTACTTTCGGGGAAAATTCCGACAATATTGACAATATTGACGATATTGACAACTCTCAACCTAGTACAAGCGGAGTTAGAAATAATTGACTTGAATCAAGGAAACGGGTTTACAACTATACAATTAGGAGAATATCCAATCATAAAAAGATTTAATACAATCCTTCATATCATTAATTTAACTGAATACGAGAGAAATATAGACATAATGGAAAGAAACATTAATAGATTACCAGAAGAAAACAACAATTTGTTAAAGAAAATGATAAAAATAAAAAATGAATTCAAAATCCTTTTACCACACCCTAAGGAAAATAAGTCAAAACGTGGACTAATAAATATAGTAGGTACAGGACTAAAATTTTTATACGGAACAATGGACGATAACGATAGACAAAACATCGAAAAACATCTAAAATTAATCGAAATTAACGAACATAATGAAATAACAAACCTTAACGATCAGATAATAATTAACGATAAATTTAATAAGCAAATTAAAATACTTACTGATACCTTAAACAATGAAACAAAAGATATAATACAAAAAATAGATAACTTTATAGGAACTTATGATTATGAAAAAGACATAGCTAAGATCCAATATGAAATAAAACTAAGAGAAAATCTTGACTACTTACACGAAGATATTGAAAAAATTAAGGAAGTAATAATGACTTCAAGATTAGGAATACTTAGTAGGGATATACTTACTACAGAAGAAATAGAAAAATACAATATTGAAATAAATAATTTAGAAGACATCGAATTAAGTCTTGCATTGTATAAAGACAATATAGTTTTTATAATTCAACTACCAGAATACACAAATGAAAAATATAAAAAATTATATAAACAACCTATTCCTAATAAAGAAAATAATTTGCAATTATACATAAATAAACATTTATATCTAACTAATAATGAAATTGTATATGAAGATACAAAATATATTAAAAACTTGAAACTTATAAAAGATAATTGTATTGAAAACCTTTTTAACGCACAAATGCATTGTAACTTTATAAAAAACCTAAATGAAGAGATTTTAGAAATAGGAAACAATAACCTTTTACTTATAAATGTTAAACAGCAAATACTTAATCAAACTTGTAATAAACAAAAGATTTATGTTAAAGGAACCTATCTTATTAAATTTCAAAACTGTCAAATAGAAATAAACAATGAAATCTATGAAAGACAAAATTGTGTGGATCAGAATCAAAACCCATTATATCCACTTTTCAAAAAAAATGACTTAGGTATGAGGTTTTGTTTCTAGTATTCAAATACATACGTTGCGCCCAAGTTTGAGTCTCTAACTACATTTTTTGGCGTAGAAATCAGACCACAAAGTTAGAGGTTAATTTCAAAACCCATTTTATCCACTTGAGTTTTTGTTTCAAAACCCATTATATCCAAACAATTTTATTCGCATCAAAATCCATTATATCCATTCAAAATATTATTTCTAAAATAAATTTGAAATTCAAAAACCATTTTATCCATGGGATGAGATTAGATGGGAATATCCGAAAATTTATACGGATTTTTGAAAAAAAAATTTCGGCATTTAGGTTTGAATTTATTTGTTCAAGAAAGTAGGCGTAGTTAAAAAAAAGGAAATAAAGTTTTCTCGTTTTTAATTGAGTTTTTTTGAATGCCATATTTTCTTATTTTGGCCTGAAATTCAGAGGTGATTTTCAAAATCCATTATATCCATATTTGTTTTGGGTATAGCTCTAAAACTAAAACCCTCAGATCACGATTTCTGGACTTGAATTGTAGGGAATCCTAATTGAATCAATCCTGCATTTAAAAAAGTACTAAAAAATGTTTCGTTTACGAGATACAAGTTTTTCTCGATTTACTCGAAATCAAAAAAAGTGGATAAAATGGGTTTTGATTCTGATCCACACAATTATAAACATGAAATAATAATACCTAATACAATGTTAGATATTAATTATACAAGATTTGAAAAACTCACATTTGAGAAATTACATTATCAAAATATTAATAATTTAAAGGAAATTATAGAACTTAAGCATAATCATAAAAAGTCAAACTTGACAGTATATTTTATCATTTTAACTATTTTAATTACATTAATCATTTATGCTTATTCGAAATTAAAAAATAACAAAAGGAAGATAATAAATAATGTAAATCTTCCAACGGTCTCATTTCAACCATTAGAAGACTCTAAAGGGGGAGGAGTTTTATTCGATATCACTTGTGCGCCTCCACAATAAATTAAAACAAATAGCGAGACATAAACAAATAAACAATACAACATTGTATCGATCTACAATGTTGGATCATAGCATATACCCTTCTGGTGTATTCTAATATTTATCTTGTAATAATAAACTGCGACATCCAAGCATCCACTGTTAGATGCTGTGTCATCATTTTAAGTAGTAATAAACTTCGACACCCAAGCATCCGCTAGAGCAACTGTAAGATGCTGTGTCATCATTTTTAAACAAAGAACATTGTAACGATTCCCAGTTGGATCATTCCAAATATCAAAATTATAATTTAATCTTAAGTTGGCTGTCGCAGAACATACATCAAATCTTAAGTCGACCATCGAACAAGATACTTCGTATCTTAAGAAAACCTTTGAGATTCAAACTAATAAATTTATTTCTTTTTTAAAAAATATTTTAAAGAAGTTTAATTTAAAATTTATATACATTCTTGCGGGAAGTGAAGGGCATAAACAAAAAATACCAAGACTGGAAACTCGGCGGTCAACTGACGTTTGCCTACAAGCTGCGAGGTGTGGTGAATGTCGTGAACCTATCGTTGTGTTCGTGTCAAATGTGTGGTGAATGTCGTGAATCTATAAATGTGTGCGTGTTAACGTCATTTACCAACGTGGTGGCTTTCACATATATTCACAGACAGCAATGTACACAAAAGGGTTTTGGGGGGAAAGACGTACGAAATTTTCCAGTCTTGGTATTTTTTGTTTATGGTGAAGGGCTGAAAGGCTAGTAAGAGTAACTTCAGAACCGATTTTTTTTGGGGGAAACCCTTGTATTGCTCGTTTCTTTCCTCGATCCACTTCTTCTGAGTGTAACAAGGACATAAGCAGCTCTCTCCTGAGACCCGCTGCCGTAAATTCTCTAGTCTTTTGCAAGGGGCAGGACCGCTTCCGAACCGTTTATTCCGTGGTTGTCTTTCAAAGAGCACCACGGACAAGAGCCTGTCACCCGGAGACCGCTCGCCGATAATTCTCTAGACTGTTCTAGGGACAGAAAGTAGACCATCTACTTGTTTCTTTCTTCGGTCCGCTTAATCTAAGTGTACCGTAGAAATAGGCAGGGTTCCCAGGTTTTCAAAATAAAAATCCCCTTTTTTTAACACCAAAACGTTTATGTTTCCCCTTTTTCGTAAAAAAAATCCCCTTTTTTCCGGAAAAAATGCAAGTATTTATTTGTTTTAAATTTTTTTATTTAAACCTTTTTTAAACATATTAATTTTGTATTTAATTTATTCATAAAAATAAAAACTTTATAATGGACATAAGTAAATACAAAAAAACTAACAAAAATGAATCTCAAAATACATATTTCATTTTCAAACTAAAAACTGTCAAAATGAAATTTATGAAATGTGGAACTACTTCATAAATTTTATTTTGAGGGTAAATCTAGAATATCAGTGCTAATTTATTAAAAAATGGATGTTATTTTCTATATTTAATGTAATTTTGTAAATCATAGAGTATTTATGCCGATTAAGGCAGGCTTTTTTAACAACGATGTCTTAAAAATGTATAAGTATTTTTTTTACTTTTATTTTTTTACTGCCGCGGCTGCTGGCTGAAAATATTTTGAGAAGTGAATTAAAAAATGGAAGCACCCTAATTTTTAGTTGAGCTGTCAAATTAAAAAATCCACTTAGCGTGAATACGATAGTTTATTTCGAAATTAAGTTTTATTTAAATTAATTCCATTGTTCAAAGATTGTGTCTAACGTTTTTGTAAGTTTAAATTGTTCCCCTTTTAGATATTGTTTCCCCTTTTTTATCCCCGTCCCCTATTTTATCCCTTTAGTCTAAGAAAATCGGCAAAAATGGTGATTTTCCCCTCAACCTGGGAACCCTGGACATAGGCCACTCTCTGCCGAGAGCCGAGACCCGCCGCCGATCATTCTCAAGCATTTCGCTTGGGACAGTATTTACTTGTAATACTTGTAAGAGATTGTAATTGAAATATATAATTATTATAAATAAGAAAATTAGTTTTAAACAAATTAATAAAAAAAGGTGTTAAGAAAAATTAATATTTTGAAGATTGGTTGTTTTTATTTTGGAGCTTTGGACTTTTAACCCAAGTTTTCTGTGCTTTTTTTAAGATCGATCCTGGACACCCACGAGTCTACCTCAGCCTAGACAAAAAAAGCATCACAAGCCAAAGAGTTATAAAAAAAAATATTATGTAATAGGAAATTGAATTTGAAAATTTTAATTTTCAGGATTTTCTAAAATTTCAAGTTTGAGTAGGGTAAACAAAGTTGAATTTAGAAAATGGGCAAAAATCTATTTTCTAAACAAAACGTGATAGAAATAAAATTGAAACTGGAATCGATAGATATTATACAAATATGAAAGCCACACATACAAATAAAAAATGTAAAAAATCAACAACCCGACAATTCTGTTTCGATGAATTTAATTGTAAAAATCTGTAATTCTTCTAAAAAAAAACAGGAGCAAAAAACAAAGTCAAATCAAAAATTTAAGTTATTTTGTTTTTGCTCTCTAATAACATAAACATTATTTCGTGCTGATTTTTGGTGAATTATTTCTCAAACATCGAATTTCACGGTTTTGACTTTAAAACGTTCATATCTCGAGGAGCAGATTTTTTACATTTTTGGTTTGTATGAGTGACTTATATAACTTAATAATATCCAGTATCAATCTTTTTTCTACCACTTTTTGTTAAGGAAACAGCTTTTTGACCTTTTTCTAAATTTACCTCAGTTTTCCCTTCTAAAATGTCAAATGTTTAAAAATCCTGAATATTCAAATTTAATTTCCTTTGACATAATTTTTTTTTACACCTCTAACACTTACCATATAAGCAAATTAATATTAAGTTTATAATTCTAGCTTTTGAAAAAAGTGTCAATCGAAACTGCAAGTGTTGCCGTTGTTTTTCAATAATTTTTTTTAAATTTAAGTATTTATTTTTAGAAAACTGCCCCTCCCGCCAAAACGGAAGAACATAGACCCCCCTCCCATAGTAAACAATGATTGTATTGAACCCCTCTACAAAATCTCATTATCAGTTCTTACTGCTAAAGTTATCGTACTTTCCCCTCATAATGTTTCTGTTTTACTTGAGTAAAACTAAAAATGCTAAAAAAGGATAGATTAAAATGGCCATACTTCGGTTAATTTTCAATAAAAAAATTAAGTGAGTACAGAATTTTGAAGGAAATTTAATCTTCTTTTTTTCCGTGGAGCAATGTTTATGTCTATGTCAACCCAAAAAAATGTACAACTAAAAAAGCAAAAAAAACTCAAAAAATCGATTTTTTTGATATATTTTTTTATGATTGTTTCGACTATTTTGGAATGGAAATTTTTTTTCAATTTTTAAAAAACATTATTCCAATAGGAAATTTAATTCTCTACAAAAAGTTTTATATGCAATAATATCAAATTTTTGCTTGGTTTACGAGGTATATTGAAAAAAGACCAAAAAGGTGGCTTTTGCACCCCTATCTTCAGTTTCCACCCTCTCATTTTATAGCACTTTGCGGTTTTATCTTCTTTTATAACCCATTGAACGATTCCTGTAATAAAAACCCGTGAACGTCTTAGTTCCTTATTGCCATGTTTTTTTTCGACCTAATCAATAGCCTATTACATCACATTTTAAATAGAATAAAACGACTATGTTAAATAATCATGTCTTGAAAAGGGCATAATTGTGGTATTGATTTCATTCGCTCCATTAGAACAAAAAAACTTTAAAAGGTATAAATTTTCTTGGATGATTGAAGAATTTTTATTCCGTCATGCTTTCCTTCCAGTATTGGCAATAAAGCTTTTAACACAGGTCTTTTCGGTAGAAAATTGACATCATTCAATAACTTAAGTTCTCTATCGAATCCACTTCTCTTGTACGTTGTATGCCAACATTTTTACTCCCACATAAAGTCTAGTGTAGAAGAAAAGACGCAACCATTGCGAGTAAAACATCAAAGGTATTTTTTTATTGGCAAAGAAATCCTTATGGTATGCAATCAAACGCTAAATGTCCTTTTCTTTGCTCCATTAGACATCGTGCTCATAAAAACACACATACATTCATAAATTAACCTCCATTAATTTAAAATTCAAATAATAATTCCTTTGTCATTTACGTGATTATTTTTAAATTTCATTCAAATAAAAAATAAGCTATGTATTTTTCTCAAAAACTCAACTAGGAATGAGCTCGCAGACACATCCTTTGACTTCTAAAATAGAATCATAAGTATTGTGTACAAAATCATTTTCTAGGTTCAAAACAGAACATAATATCTTAATAATACGCTACTTGAGTTGGATTACATTTGCTCATTCATATTCATTTTGACAATAATATATTTTAAACGCTCGACTAAGTCGCAACACAGATAACACTGGTCAACAAAGTTTTTGCCACAAGAACCAAAACAAACTTTTCTAGTAGTTTTTAGGGTGCTGAATCCGAATCTGAAGTCAGAAAAATTTGATTGGCCTCCGTTTTTTAAATATTACCGTTAGAAAATGTCAAAAACGTCATTTTGGAGGGTTTTCGAGTTTATGTTTTTATGTGGGGTTTTATTGTGTGGTTTTATTTTTTCTAAAAATGTTTAGATCTTTCCGATATCTCTTTTATTACCCGAGATATTTAATATTTAAATAGCGGTCTTTGAATCAGAAACAACACTGGGCAACCAAATTAAACTTTTTTTGCCACAAGAACCAAAATATACTTTTCTGAAGGTTTTTGGGTTGCTGAACTCGAATCCACAATCAGAAAAATTCTATTAGCCTTCGTTCTTGAAATATTACCGTTATGAAATGCAAAAAAAAGGGTTTTTTTTATATAGGTTATATTTCAAGAACGGAGGCTAATAGAATTTTTCCGATTGCGGATTTGAGTCCACCAACTCGAAAACCAACTCAGAAAAGTATATTTTGGTTCTTGTGGCAAAAATTCTGTGACCGGTGACTTAAACTTCAGATTAAGTTTAGTTTCTCTTTGGCTTATTAACTGAAACTTAAGATATCTCGAGCAATAAAAAAGATATCGGGGAAATTTAAACAGTTTTTCAAAGAAGAATATGTGTTCTTATAATAACCGTTACAAATTTGTTTATAATGAATTACCCCACATAAAAACAGAATCTCGAACACACCCAAAATGACGTTTTTTAGCATCTTATAACGGTAATATTTCAAAAACGAAGGTCAATCAAAATTTTCTGATTTTAGATTCGGATTCAGCACCCTTAAAACTACTAGAAAAGTATATTTTGGTTCTTGTCGCAAAAAAAAAGTTAAATTTTATTGACCAGTGTAATTGATAATATAGTTACTACACGGTTAAAAAATCTGGAGTATTTTTTAATACTTTTTGGGTTACATATAGGTCTACACCAGAAATGTATTAAAATTTAATACAAGACAAATATTAAAATTTTGTAGTTAATAAAAAATGTATTAAAATGTAATATAGTTGTATCAAAAAATAATGCAGTTTATATTAGAATTTAATACCAAATGTATTAAATTTCAATTATTGTATAGGTATTAAAATTTAATCTTTTCGTATTAATTTCTAATAAGAATTTTATTAAAAGATTATACAAAAATATTTCAATTCAATACCAAATGTATTTAAAGTTAATAATAAGTATTCTTTTCCTAAATTCATTACTGAAAATAAATATTAATCATAAATAATATAATAATGGTGATATTATTGTCACTATTTTACATTTTTCACAAACTCCGGCATGTAAAATCTTATTGCCGATCAAAATTCATTTGCAATGTATGTGTTTTGCTTCGAAAAAACACAAAGCGCCTTCAAATTAGTACAAATTAACAAATATTAATTATATTTTTTTTTAGAAAAGGTACCTCAAACAATGGATTTTTTAAATTTTTAAAATGGCTGCTGCTGACCACAGTTCACATTAAAAGGTAATATATTCCAAATCTTATTTCTTTTATTTACCGACGAAAAACGCACAAAAACCAAAAACCGTGCACACTAGGCTTGTGTAGTTCGCGAACGAACTAGTTCAATGAACTAGTTCCTCTTGGTGAACTAGTGAACTTAGTTCACTTACTTAGTTCAATTTAGTTCGCGAATAGTGAAAAAGATTTGTTTCAAAAAACTAAACAGCAACCTAAAGCAGTCGTAATATGACATTACAAAATAGCTTGCGCTCACCTTACATTATCATTTTTTACTTGCTCAATAGGGCAAGTATTGGTTTCGTGTAAAAAAAAAAATTCGAGGTTTTAATCAAAACTAACATTACGATGATGGAGAAGTCCAAAAAAGTGGTTTTCATCATGACGTCCGTCGGTCTGTGCGTCGGTGCGTCGGTGCGTCGGTGCGTCGTCACCCTAAACGGGTTGAGGGATTTTCTTGAAATTTGGTACAGATGATTTTTTTGTAATTTCCAAGGTTGGTTTTTTTTTGTTTTTTAATATCTCGCTTTAAACGTATACCTCCCATACAAAGTTTTGGAGTTATTGCAACTTTCTCGAAAACGGCTCTAACGATTTTGATTAAATTTAACATACGTAATGCTGTTTGCAGTTCTAACATAACTGCGTTTTTAGTTTTTCTCAAAAAATGCGGATAGTGAAAATATGACATTAACTCTTTTTTAAATCGCGGATGTCGGCTCTTCCCGTACATCTTAATGGAGTTATTGCAATTTTCTCGTAAATGACTCTAACGATTTCGATTAAATTTTACACAAGTAATGTTATACGTAAATCTAACGTAACTGCATTTTTAGTTTTTCTCAAAAAATACGGATAATAGAAATATGACTTTACATTTTTTTAAATCTTTGATGTCGGCTCTTCCCGTACACCGTTAATGAGTTATTACAATTTTCTAGACTAAATTTGACATACATAATGCTTTAAGTGATTTTAATATATGTAGCTAATTGCGTTTTTTGTTTTTGTCAAAAAAACACGAGTAACAAAAATATGGCGTAAGAAAAACTAAAAAAAAATAATTTCGTATTTTTGCATTTCTTATGAAATTCCTTAAAAAAATCAAATTTTAACTAATTCAAAATATTTTTTTTTTAAATCTTTGACATAAAAGCTACTTTTATCATAAGAGCAAGTACGTGCGGCCCCAGTCGTGCATTTTATTTTATATATTTTTTGGGTGAAAGGAAGTACCATCTGTAAAGGGAATTTTCAAATTTGGTCCTTGTCTCCTAGTCTTATACAACGACAGCGCCCTTTTAACCCGACAGACGTTTAAAGAAGGGGTGCAGAAACCAAAGTGCATATGAAATTGCATCCAAATCTTTGTTGAGCGAAATCAGTTCTTCCGCTCTACCTCAAGATTTAGATGTAGGTAAAACAAAAGGTCGCTTGCGCCAGTATCTATCAGCGTTTCTTCTTCAAGCAACACTTACTCTTGTTTCGGAGCAAGAACAAAAAACAAGTAGCATCTTGGTCCTTGCATTACTATGATTTTGATATAATGAAAGCAAAACGTACTTCTTCTAGACTTTCGTCAGGAACCAGAAAGCTCGACAAGTATATGAACGAAATTAAGAATTTTTATAGAAAATAAAAAATGTACAGATCTGTTATTTTTAGGTTGTATTTGTTTTATTATGTAGAATGCGTCAATTTTACATAAATTTGGATACAGTTTGTTCAAACTAATTTTGTTTTTTAATTCTAACAAAACCGGAGTGATTAAAATAAATTGAACTAAAATGAACTAGTTCAGAACTAGTTCAGTAGCGTGATTTGAACTAAAGTGATCGATCACTCAAATGAACTAAAGTGCCCAACTCTAGTGCACACCACTAATTTGTTAACAATTATTCACCATTTTCCGCGAAGAAACACAAAGAAATTGGTTATTTTTTAATTTATAATTTTTTCAAATGACATTTTATAAATTAACACAAAAATAAATTTCCTGTTTACCGCGATTAAAATATAAAAATTAAAGGCCGACCTGACAGATTGGTGGCCATTTTTGACAAACAAATTTAGACAACGTTCGGAATATATTACCTTATTATGTGTACTGTGGCTGCTGACGTTTGATTAAAATTTAATATTCTCTCATTACAAATTAATACTTTTTATATTAGTTTTTAATAAATTTTTATTATATTTTAATACAATTATATTAAAATGTAATACAATATACTCAAATATAATACAAAAATATTAAAATCTAATACAGCGGCATTAAAATTCAATACAAGATTAGAATTTAACCCACGGAGATTGTTTTCTAATAATTTTTGTATTACAAGTAGTAAAATTAATACTTAAATATTGAAATTTAATACAAAAAAGATTAAAAATAATTTTAATATTTTGGAAGTATTAAAATGTAATATTTTTTGTATTGAAAATTGCTTTAATACAAGAGCTGTATTAAAAAATACTCCAGAATTTTTAACCGTGTACCTTTAGTTATAACTTTAGTATATGTGACCGCACGTTATTGCTTAAGACTTGACAGATGAAGGATGAAGTGGATTTGAATTTAAAGAAGCGGCAAAAGAAGCCGATAAGCACAAAAGCATAAACAGAGGCAAAAAAAGGAATTTTCTTATAAAACTATTTGAAATTTCGGACTCGGGGTTTTTCTGTCCTAAAAATATATAGTTCTAACGCACATTAAGCCTTACGTATTCTAATTTTTGTAATCAAGAAGAAAACAAAGTTTATGCATCGTTTTCGGAGTGTTGTTAAAACAAAACCTGTAAAGTGTTTCTTCAAGAAAAAACAAAACGCTTCTAAAGATGTAGATATGTTATGTACCTACTTAAGTAGTGAAAGATATCGATTTTCACCGTTTCAACATAAAAGTGCGTATTTTTCGATCATTTCATTTTTTTTTTTTTAACTTAGAGAATAACTTGTACTTTAGAAAATTGTTCATTAAAAAATTGGTCCTCATGCCTAAAGCTGGCCCTAAACGACGAACATGTTTGCCGAACTTGTTCGTTTTCCTCTACACGGCGAACACATTTTGCGAATATCATTTCGTTCCGAATCTCCAAAGAATAAACATCTTGTGCGATAAAGAATCGAAGTTCACAGCAAAAACAAAAATTTAATTTGCTCGCGAACATGGCCCCACATTGCACTCGCACGAACAAGTTCGGCGAGCATGTTTGTCGTTTAAGGCCAGCTTAAGGGAAAAGAAAAAATGCCCGAAGCCCACAACAAACTTTAGGAGTGGAGGTATAAACAAAATGTGAGTATGCAGTCTTATAGCCTAATGCGTTCTAATAACGAATTCAAAAGTCTGGCAGCTTTAAATCGCGGCTTTATAAGGTTTCCGAGGGGTTAAATATAGCGAGTTTTCCAATTAATGTGAGTAAGCTAAATTAACACAAAACAACATTCTGAATATAAGGACTGATGTTCTGCCATTTCCCAAAACCCTGAAGACATCAATCTTGACGATGCAATCAAAAGAACTCAAGATATAAGTTTTTTAAACTAACCATAAGGCTCTATTTTTGGAGAGTTCTGAATTCAAAATAACAAACAAAAAATTAAACAGATAAGTTTCCAAAACATAGCCGTTTAAACAGTTCTATTCTTCGCATCGTCAATATAGATGTCTCTAGGCTTAGGGGAAATGATAGATCGCACAAACATAGTGCTTCCTATTATCTACCTACAGCATAAATTCCATTCATTTATCTGTTAAACAAAAAAAGATAAAAATAAAAAAACTGTTAAAAACGGTCAAAAAACTTGTTTTTCCCGTTATTCGGTCAATAATCATTTTAGAATACCAATTTTATGCACATACATGCGCACAGCCATAACTTATATGTCCTATAAGTTTGAGATCTTTTGAACCCTTCAAAAAATTACTAAAAAAAAAAACCGAAAATACCCCTTACAAAGTAGGTGTTTTTCAAAAATTCATATTTCGAAACGCAGAGATTAAAAAAAAGTGCTTGATAGACTTCTATTTTTGTTCATTACTTTTGAATGGCTTTTTTTAAATTGGCAAAAAGATCTTCCCCTACTTATGAGCACTACTTTGTCAAAGGTCTACCACAAAAACTTGTCGGAGGGCTTCGGAAAAAAAGTGATTTGAACCTGTCAAGAATACAACCATTAAAAATACTTCATCGCATGCAATGACATGCGTTGAAATTTGTCGGAGAAAATTTCCGATCAGCTGATCGGAGAAATACCTCGAAGCTAAAAGTCTCCGATTCGAAGAAAATCGGAAAAAATCCGCTCCGACGGATAACCTCGCTAGGGCCGATTGTGTGCGTACATTTTGCGAAACTTACGACAACTTGTGACAGCTTTTCCGGCTCCAGTTACGGCTCCGGCTCCAATTTTGAATTGTGTTCTAGCAGTAATGCCGGAAGTCGGAAGAGTGCGTACGTTGACGTACGAAAATTCAAATCAGATATCACAGCCATAATAGCAGATTGCTAGGTTTCGTTCAGTTTTGTTTTCGGATTTTTTTAAATTTGTTTTTGTAAACTAATTAGATTTAAGAAATTTGTTTCAAGTTTCATAAAGCCCTTTTAAACATTTTTAAGGCTTTTACACCTTAAAATGACGTTTGTCCCATACAAATAAAATGCACGTATACACGACATCCTCTTAGAGTTCAAGTTGCTTAAATTTTTAAGACTTTGTATAAAGAAATTTGGGAAATCGTACCTAAATAGTATAGTTTTTATATAGTACCTATATAAAAACAAAAAAATAAAAAAAAACATAATTCGTTTTTCAAAGGATAAAACAAAATCTATTTTATGTATACCTATACAAATTAAATGCTGTTCGTTAGTCTCGCTAAAACTCGAGAACGGCTTGACAGATTTTCCTAATTTTGGTGTTGAATTATTTGTGGAAGTCCAGGAAAGGTTTAATAGGTCAAATCATACGCCTAGCTTTAATAGTTAGGGTGGACCATATATTTTTTTTAACGATTCTTTTAAATTTTGTGTGCATATCAGCATCAGGTAGGTCTAAGATTCGGCCAAAATCTATTTTTCACACACAATGGTTAGGGTGGTGCAATAATTTTTAATTTTGAAACAAAAATCATTGAAAAAGAAATATAAATCAAAAAAGGGCAAATAAATTTAAGGTTAGGTTAGGTTAGGTAGAAATGGCTGTCAGGAAAACAACTGACACACTTAGACCATTTATTGGTCCGTTGTGATACCATGATTTTGTGAGCAAATTCCTCACTAATTAAACCAGTTGGAGCTTTTAATAAAGCGGTGAAGGTTGAAGATGTCAGTATTGATTAGCTCACTGGTATCTTCTAAGAAATATTTTTCCAGGTATTTTTTACGTCTACTGGAAAGGGCAGGACATGAGCAGAGAAGATGTTGGATTGTTTCTTCTTCTTCCTCATCAAGGCAACTTCTACAGAAGTCGTTAGAGATTACGCCAAGTCTTATGGCGTGTCTACCTATGAGACAGTGTCCTGTTAAGACACCTATTACAGAGCTGATATGCAATCTGCTTAGAGACAACAAATTTTTTGAACGTTTTGGATCTAGCCTAGGCCAGATCTGCTTGGTCGTTTGGCAAGTT
Organism: Episyrphus balteatus; assembly: GCF_945859705.1. Taxonomy (NCBI): domain Eukaryota; kingdom Metazoa; phylum Arthropoda; class Insecta; order Diptera; family Syrphidae; genus Episyrphus; species Episyrphus balteatus. The sequence goes on from NC_079136.1 coordinate 108,481,809, forward strand.
ATAATGTTTGACCATCGTATGTTTGTTGCCTCTATAGCTTCTTGCTTCAGCATGAGTTTGCACGTTGCGATTGGTATACCAATATTTGCCTTATTGGGTAAAATTGGTATTAGAGTTCCATTTCTGGCGAGTTCGTCTGCTTCACAGTTTCCCAGAATATCTCTGTGACCCGGCACCCAGAAAAGGTGAATGTTAAACTGTTCTGACATCTCCATGAGAGATGATCGACAGTCGCGGGCAGTAACGGAGTTTGTGGAAACCGAAGCTAACGATTTAAGGGCGGCCTGGCTATCAGAGAAGATGCGGATATCCGATGTAGATATCACGTTTTCTTTGAGCCAAGTCAGTACTTCTTTAATCGCCATTATTTCCGCTTGGAACACGCTGCAGTGATTAGGGAGACGGAAGGAGAGACTAACACCCACTCCGTCATTGGTTTTAGAACCATCTGTATAGAAATGAATTGAATCATCTCTTAGAAACTCGGCATTGTCCCATTCTGATCTATTTGGGATGGTGACTTCATAATTATTGCCGAAAACCAATTGTGGGGTGGTGTAGTCGGAGTGACTGTGGATTGATCCGAATGAATTCAGAATATTTGTGTGGCCAATAGAGTTATTGGTCCATTGAGAGATGGCTTGGAGTCGAATAGCAGTGCTCGCGGCCACCTGCTTGCTGAATATATCTATGGGTGAAAGATTGAGTAATATATCAAGAGCGGCGGAAGGTGTCGAACGGAGAGCTCCGCTGATGCACATGCAGGCTGAACGTTGGACTTTGCTTAACTTGTCTCGATATGTTACTTTTTCCAGAGCAGTCAACCAAACTGCTACCCCGTAAGTGAGAATAGGTCTGATGACTGCAGTGTATAGCCAATGAGTTATTTTAGGAGATAGTCCCCATTTATTCCCTATAGCTTTTTTGCAAGAAAAGAGTGCCACTGTGGCTTTTCTTATTCTTTCTTGTATGTTGGTTTTCCAGTTTAATTTGCTATCCAAAATAAGACCCAGGTATTTGGCTTCGCTGGCAAAATTAAGTGGAACACCATTAATAGAGGGGGGGTCTAGTTGTGGAATTTTATATTTCTTTGTAAAGAGGACAAGTTCTGTTTTTTGAGGATTTACCCCCAATCCACAGTTTGTTGCCCATTTTAATAGCTTATTGAGAGCAGTTTGCATTAGTTCTATTATAGTATGGAGATGTTTTCCTGATATGGCAATGGCGACGTCGTCAGCGTATGCAATCATTTTGAATCCATCTACTTCTAGACCGACTAGTAGTTCATTAACCACTAAGTTCCACAGGAGTGGGGAGAGTACCCCTCCTTGTGGTGTACCTCTACTAACAGATCTTCTTGCTGAGAAATCTCCTAGAGTTGAGTTAATAATTCTGCTTTTCAGCATAAGGTCTATTAGCTCGCTCAGTGAGCTATCTACTTTAAGGTTCTTCAGTGCATTTGTGATTGCTATGTTGCTGACGTTGTTGAACGCGCCTTCAATATCAAGAAATGCAACTAAGGTGAACTCTTTATGATGGAGGGAATATTCAATAGTGCGCACTACAGTATGTAGTGCTGTTTCAACCGATTTCCCTTTACAATAAGCGTGTTGTGCTGTAGATATAAGATTGGGATCTATGACATTACGCAAGTGGATATCAATCATTCGTTCTAAGGTTTTAAGAAGGAATGATGATAGGCTGATAGGTCGGAGGTCTTTCGGATTGACATGAGAGAATTTGCCTGCTTTGGGTATGAATACAACTTTAACTTCTCTCCATAGGGCAGGGATGTGTTTCAATTTTACACATCCATTCAGAATTATCTCTAAGATGGGAATTAGAATATCTGAAGCCATTTGAAGTTCGGCTGGTATTATACCATCCGGTCCAGCGGATTTGTATGGTTTGAAGGCGTTGATGGCCCACTTTAGCTTCTCTCTTGTAATCAGACCAAGATTGTTTTTTGAATTTGTGTCTGGCCCTGATGGGTCGACTCTGTTTATAATGTTTGAGCTACTTGGAAAATGAGTATCTAGTAGCAAATTGAGTGATTCTTCACAGGAGTTGGTCCAGGCCCCGTTATTTGTTTTCAAGGCACTGGGCATTAAAGGGTTTGTTGAGAGAATTTTTCTTAATCTAGAGGCTTCTGAAGAGTCTTCTATTTTTTCACAGAAATTTCTCCAAGAAGATGTTTTACATTTTCTTAGCTGTTTTTTGTAGACTTTCAGGGATTCTTTGTATAGGTCCCAGTCTGAAACATCTCTAGTGGATTTGGCGAGATTGAAGAGTTTTCTACAAGCTTTTCTGTGCGGTTCTAGCCCTGAGTTCCACCAGTGTGGCTTCTGCTTTCCTCTTACTTGTATGAGTGGGCAGGAGTTATTCATTGATAGGTTAAGGGCAGAAGTGAGATCATTGACTTTGTTGTCGAGATCGATTGTATTTGAGGGATAACTTAGAAGTTCAGGTTTAAGTAAGCTTGTCAGAGTTTCCCTGTATTTTTGCCAGTTAGTTTTGCGATAGTTTCGGAATGCTAACTGTTTAGTAGTCACATCGTTAAGACTAAATTGGATGTATCTATGATCAGAGAACGAGTGTTCTTCAGATACTTTCCAATTTAAGATCCTTTGATGAATCGAATCGGAGACAAGAGTAATGTCTAGTACTTCTTGTCGGTTTCTGGTAACGAATGTTGGTTCATTGCTAGTATTACTTACTATCAGGTTAGTACTCAAAATAAAATCAAAAAGTGACTCACCTCTATCATTTATGTCGGTACTTCCCCAGACCGTGTGATGGGCGTTTGCATCGCAACCAATTATGAGGCGGATCTTTTGCCTTTCAGCATCGGCTACAAGTCTCCGTAGTTTTTCGCCAGGGAGAGTTTTTCGCAATCCAGAGTGTTCCTTGGTCAGTTTGCAGTCTGACCGCGGTTACATCTCGATCGCTGTAATTAGGGAGTAAATATACATTAGTATTACTTCTTGCTAATATGCATGATCTGGGGTCACCTTTGTCCGATGCATATAGCAAGTTGTACCCAGGAGTCCTGAGTCCCTGAACCATGGACTTGCAGATCCATGGTTCCTGGACCAGCACCACGTCTTCCCCATTCTTGTGGATTCGGAGAAGAAGGGAGGCCGAAGCCTGCTTGGAGTGGTGAAGGTTAATCTGAACTAACTGGAGCATGAATGCTACTGTTAGTCAGATCAGCCCCCACCACCGTAAGGTCGAGGTCTTCGGATTCTGACTCAGAAGATGAACGTAGGAGTTCATCTTCACTGAGTAGAATCTTGTTGAGATATTCCTCTGTTTCCATCTCAACATCGGAGTTATCTGGTATTGGAGCCATTATGGCTGGCGTTTTAGAGCCCGAGGGGACCTCCTCAGTTGGGGAGATTACCGGCGTATCAACCTCCATTGATGGAGATGGAGGATTGATATTTAAGGCAATGTCTTCTTCTAAGGAGGGAACCTCAGGTGCCGGAAGTGATGGAGGTGCAGCTTTTGCACTCTCCTCATCTTTTTTATAGATCTTTAAGGTTGTAGAAGTCCATCCAAACCTTATCTGACTTTGGTTCGCGGCTAGGGGAGTCAACGACTCCTTATTGATGACAATTATTGCCGATCTATAAGGGCCCGTTGGCTCCTCCAGCTTTGCGACTTTCCAGTCGTGAGTGGGTAGGGATGGATTTCCAAACTGGATCATTTTGAGCACAGTATCTTTGCAGGCTAACTCAGCTGGGATACTGATGCGAGCTCTAGGTCTGCAAGGAATGTCTTCCTTTGCCACAACCTCTAGCTTGGCATCAGGCCATAGCCCCTCTAGTCTGCTGATAGCAAGCTTATATAGATCGCATGATCTCTTGTCACCGAATGCGACGAGCTTGACGCGGCCTTGGTGCCATCCCGCGTCCTCAACAACTGCAGGCTCACCCGGGTTCTCCATCATGAGAGTGCAGTAGGAGATCTGCAGTTTGTTTGAGACCATCGTCCAACGGTCAAAAGAGATCATGCCATCGACATTACTTCTATCGATAACTGCAAGGATAGACTTGTCCTTAAGAACGTCACTAAAGGACAGGTCTTTCCTAGTGTGAGTGCTGGAATTATGCACTTTTTGTCTTTTAGATTCCGAGACGGAATCCTCAATAGACCTTTGTCGCTTTGACGTTAAGTCGCTGCTGGTCAATCTTTTGCTGAGAATAGCTTTTGCCCATTCTAACTTGCTGGATTGCTCTGGGGACCGTTCGGCTATTGGTATCAACCTTAGTGCTCTATAGATCCCCTTTGCGTTCCTTATGTCATTACGGGACGCTCTTTTGCTTTCCTCTCCAGCGGAGGTGGAACTATGAGAGACAGCTACACTGCCGCTGGGGATTTGAGCACTTTTAGGGTCAGGAAGAGGTCTGCCTTGACTAGAGGTGAGACTGTAAGAGACAGACGTTTTACTGGTCAAGACATCCCCTTCCGGACCCACAGAGTTAACTATTCCTGAGTTTGGAGTAGCAATTCTGTTACTGTGTTCCTCGGCGGAAGCATGACTGTAAGAGACAGCCTTACTTCCGTCAGGGAGTGGAGTAACCAACGTGTTCTGAAGGGGTTTGCTTTGACTGAGTGTGGATTCGTAAGAGACGGTCCGTTTTTCAGTCATAGCATCCCCTTCAGGGCCCGTAGAATTATCTACATTAGTGCTTGGGGTGTCAGTAGTACTGTAAGAGACAGCCGTACTTCCACTAGTGGGAGCTACCAAGGTAGCAGGGTTTGTATTGGTGGTTGTTCGCCGGCTTCCAGTTTTGCACTTTGCAATTTTTCTGGAGGCTGAGGTCGACTCACCTTTATTTTTCTTTTTGTCAGCGTTTTTCTTTATTTCCGCCGAGCTAACTATTGTCACTGGCGACTTAGCCTCTTTCGAGGCCAAGCCCTCGCCGGCAGTCGCGACACCTGCCGACACTTGAACGTATATCCCCGTTCGATTTTTTATATCTTCGTTAGCTTTTTCCATGTTTTTGTTTTTCAAGTTTTCTAACATTGAGGTTATTTTTGAGTTATGTTTGTGGTGAGATCCTGCAACTGGATTGCTGGAGGATCCCACGATAAGCACCCCCACCACGACAAGGTCAACTCATATAAATAAATTTAAAAAAAGCTAAGTTTATTATAAATGCATTTGTTTACTTAAATCTGTCTGTCAGTCCGTCTGTATCTATCTTACGCTACAGCCTAAGCCACAAAGCCATTAGGGTGGGCCAACAATTTTTTTGGAACGATTGTTATGAAATTTTGTGTGCATATCAGGTAGGTCTAAGGTTCGGCATAAATCTATTTTCAATACTCCAAACAAATTGTTATTACTATTTTTTGGAATGATTTTAATTAAATTTTAGGTTTTTTTTTATAACTGAAGAACGGCACCAGAAGAAAGATACAGGATACTTACAAAAACTGCATTTTTAATGCATTTTTGTTTTGGAATTAGCCCACTAGGCACTACAAAAACTTTGCATATTATGCATCCAAATAAAAATTCTGAACTTATGGCACATGAACTTGGGGTATTATTCGACGCTGGACCTCATGACACTAAAACCAAAACAATCTGACTTCCCTTAATTTTTTTTGTTAAATTTGTTTCAATAACGTAAAAACATTGTTATCTCCTGGTAAAGTTATTAAAACTGTCTTCCCCGAACTTTCTGCGAATTCTTCTTTGGTTAATGAAGTTTTTGGTGACAGAATGGCATTTTCAAATGCAGTCTTTTATGGGCCAATCTGGGATTTTAAGTTTGTTTTTGTCCGTGGGTAGGTGTTGAAATCTTCAAAAGCCCGGAAAACGCGTGCTCATAGATATGTGGGACTCTTAACCACTAAAACCACCTCCCCCTCCCGATTGCAACTAAGTTCAGATGGAACTTATCTAGCAATTTATCTTTCTCGAAGTTAAGTTACGTGTTGTAGGTAACTTTCCGGTGAAAGTTCCTACTGATGATATTTAGAAATAGCTAAATAACATTATTTTTTAAATTAAATCATTAAAGTAATGGTTCAAATTTTGTTATCAAAAAAAAAAATTTATAGGAAATTAAACAAATAAAATCTATAAAGCTTTAAATTTATATTAATCAATGCCGATATTTTGAAATAAAGGAATTAGATTGAAAAATTTCACTAGATATACCAAATTGGAAGGTTTAGTCCTTCGCAAACGTCGTACTAAGTTTGTCTCGTCGATTTTAAGTGAATTTCTTAAAATGTGCCTATTTTTTTAGAGCATTTTTTCGTTTATTTGTCCATTCTTAGAAAATTTTGGATAGCATAGGTTTTTTGTGTGTTTCTTATTTGGTAATCAATAGTTTGGCACTATAAATTCAGTTTTTTACAGAATTTACCTTATCTTACCCACATTGAAAAAGAACGTTTGTCAAAATACTTTTTCCACTCAGAAATTCGCACTGCTAACACAAAAATGGCAACACCGACGCATAAGAGGTACCGACCATATAAATGACCGTTTACTTGGATCTTTAAACTTTAACCGTTCTCATCAGATCGAGAATGTTCATTTTGTCAAAATTCTTATTCCGACTTTAGTATATTATTATCCTAGTTTTCTCCTTATTTGCTCTAAGGCGGGACAACGTTTGCCGGGTCTGCTAGTCTGAAATAAAACTACCCTCCAAAACAAGTATAAAAGTGCTTATTTGATGAGAGGAATTTTTAGAAAAAAAATCCAAAATCCAAAATTGAAATCTGTCTAATTTATTATAAATAATTTTTTTGGAAAAAAAGTTTTAAAATAAAATTGGTACCTATTTTGTAGAAATCACTATTCAACATCTAAAACTAAAATTTCAATAAAATTCTATGTTCTGTTTTCGACAATTTGATTAAAAAAAAAATAGAAATTTTTTTAAAAATCCAAAAATTATTTTTTTTTCCAAATTATATTCCTGATTTATACCATATTAAAATTATATATAAATCCTTTTGTATAAAAAATTTCGTTGAAATACAATTAGCAGTTTGGCAGAAGATAAGACAAATGTATTTTGAAATACAAAATATAAATTAGTTTTAAAACTGCACTCCAAGACACTGCATGCGATCTTTTCGCCCCAAAAAATAAATTTCGCCCCAAAAAATAAATATACCTAGATTTTTCAGACAAACAGACATATTTATAGGTCTGGAAAAAATTGTTTTGTCATATTTCTTTTCAGGGGTCCAACTCCATACTCATACTCCAAAGAGTCAAAAAGGCGAATTTCTTTCCAACTCCTTTTGCACCAAGAAGAAGTAGATACACTTTAATTCTCTGATAAATATACTTATCAAAAGCCAATAATGTTGTTCGTTCTTAAAATTGAGGACAAAGAGAATAATAAATGCTTACCGATGACCTCTAGCAAAGTCGCATGCACGTGGACTATTGGCAGAGTTTCACCCAATGATATATGAAGACACATTCTTCTCTTATTAAGACTTAAAGAAGCTACAGTTGTTGTTGGCATTAGTAAAGCCAGAACTATAATTGTCGGATCGTCGGATGAAAACGGAGAGGAACAGCGCTCGCAACCGCACTCGACGGATAAAAACTTGTCGAAAATACCTACAAAGAAAACAACAACAATTGACAGAAGCTTCCGACTCCATCCGCCAGTTATGGTTCTGGCTTAAAACTTTATAGAATCAAAATCATTTGTTGGCTAAGAATCTTTTTAGGATCTTCGATCGAGTTTATTTTCACTGCGTTAAGAAGAATTATATCAGCGCTGATTTCGAACTGCAGTACTTGAAAATATAAATTTCAAAAATTAAAAAAATGTAAACAAAATATAGGTAGGTACATTTTGTTAAATAGAAAAATTAAGATACAAATGGCCCCCAAATTAAGTAGCGGCCCGGGCAGCTCAACGTACGCCTCTGTCCCTAAGTTAAAACAAAACATTATGCAAAAAGTTAAAAAAGATATATTCATGGAAGTGTGATAAAAAGTATCTCAGAAAAGATAAAAAAAAACCGCTTTGATATCTAATTTCGGTCTACTTTTGCGGCATTTTCCCGACCTTTTTTATAAAGCTTGTAATTCTTTCCACAATCAACCCATATAAATCAATTACTGAACCCCAAGAAGGCAAGAAGCTAAGGTCATTGATTTTTTGGTTGACAAAGAAATTACAAATTCGATTAAATTTGAATATTGCGATTGTCCAACTGAAACGAAAGTACAAAGTGGATTTCACCCATTAAAATGGATACTTGGCATGTCAAAGAAGACTTTATATTTTTATTTAAAATTTCCATCAGAATAAAATCTTTGTCCTCAATTTCCAAATCCCCAAGTAATGAAGCGTGTGAGCTACAAAAAGAAAACCAACCATCAGATTGTATGATTTAATAGCAGACAGTTTTGCGTGACACACATCTCTATTAATTTGAGTCAATGGACCTAGCTATGGCAGAAATCAGGAATTATAAACATCTGTCTGTATGTGTGTATCATGACATTAATTAGCAGCGAAGATATTTTAGTATTGATTCAATTTAAGGGAGGCAATTGTAGTGTCGCTCTTTTAATTACTTTTTTTTAACAGATAATCTGCCTGTAAAATTAACTGTAAAATTTCTTAACTATGTCTATCAATAACAAAACAAATGTGTAGTAAGAGTAGCTTATTCATGAGGGCTTGGGCTAGAAAAATTCATTTAGTTTCCAGATCGTCAATTCCCACTCTGTGATATTTTGAAATGAAAAAATTATTCACAGCCACACTAAATTCGATTCTTGATTCTTGAAAAAAATGTCTAAATCGTTCCACATGATAAATTTATTTATCACAACCGAATATTCTTGTGAATTTAATGATTTTTTTTTTTTTAATTATACATATAAAAAGAGTTAAAAGAAGTAATTTTACTACTAGTTCGTCTGTACGATAATGACCAATGATTTAAACTTTCAAAAAACTCTTTCACCCATGATTTGATGCATTTAATTTTTTTTAGAGCAGTTTAGATTTTTATTTATTACACCTAGGTATATTATAATATGAAAATATTATAGGTACATCCACATAACAATTGCATTAATTCTTAATTTATTGACATATTTCATTAAAAAATAATAAACAAGAAAATAAACACAATGGGACATATTCAGTCGTATTAAGACCCCAGTTTATCTTAGACTGGGGTTTATCCTATGTAATTTGATAGACTACAGTCTTTCTTGGAAGCAGCTTAGACAGTATCTATGAATATGAATGATAAAAAATGACCCAGAACTTTGCAGACAATTTAACTGCTGGTCTTTGGACTTCTGCCACTGCCGCAAAACTCAACTGATTTTCAAAACTTTACGGCAATCGCTTCGTCTCAATAAATACTCGATACGACATTTTTAATTTATTTTATCTACCGTTTTTAAGAAGTTTCGGCCAAACGAGAAATGTCAAAAAAAAATGTCGTCTTAGACTTCAGACCTCTGCCACTGCCATAAAACTCAACTGATTTTTCAATCGCTTCGTCTCAATTAATACTCCATACGACATTTTTTATTTTTTTTTTATCTGTCGTTTTTACGAAGTTTCGGTTAAAAGAGTCAAAAATGCTCAAAAACATGTCGTCTAAAACTTCAGACCCCCGCACTGCCGTACAACTATACTAATTTTAAAAATTTACAGCAATCGCTTCGTCTCAATAGATACTCGATACTACATATTTTAGTTTTTTTTTTTTTAATTTACCGTTGTTACGAAGTTTCGGCCAAAAGAGTCAGAAATTAGTACAGGCAAAATAAGCATTAAAAAAAAAACAATTGTTACACTCATGAAACTTGGCAAAAAGTTTGCTTTTAGGATAAGAACGAGGTACATAAAAAGTCTATAAAAAAAAGTTGGGTGGAAGGGTGTTTTTTCGCAGACAAGAGGGAGGGGGTGAATGTAGTGAAAAAAATTGTATTATTTGATGCTGATTCTAATGACATAAAAATAAAGTCAATACGATTGCTCTAAAAAAGTTATAGCCGATTGAAAACAAGGGTGCTTGTTTTTTGACTTCAACAGGTAAAATATAACCGAAACCCATGGGAATAACATGCTACACTGATGAAATTCGGGATGAAGATTTTTGATAAAGCAGGGACAAAGGATTCATAAAGTTCTTAAAATTATTTTTGGTGAAAGGGTGTTTTTTTGATGGGTTAAGTTGTGTGTGAGGAGGTATTATAACAGCTGACTTAAATTTTATTAATTTTTAAAACTTGGTGTAAATGTTTTGGTTGGTATAAGAATTACGAATCTATAAAGTGTACAAAATTATCTTGAGTGAAAGGGTGTTTTTTTTTTAAGAAATGATGAAGTTCGGAATTAGTACCACAAAAACTAGGAAAAAATAGCTATACAAAAATTTTTGGTTAAAGGGTGTTTTTTTTGGGAAATAGGGAAAAATCCGTGATAAGTTCGATAAAATCAATGGTGTAAATGGTACCCTTACGAAATTCATTAAATATGTTCTCTTTCCCATGGGAATTACGAATAATGTAAACCTATAAATTTTTTTTATGTGAAAGGGTGTTTTTTTTTAGAAGTAAAGAAAATATAGGTATATTTGAAAAAGCGTGTAATACTAGAGTAATATTAGTGGTACCCTATTGAAATTTAGCAATTATGTTACTTTTAAGATAAGAAACAAGAATCTGAAGTGTCTATAAAAATATCATGGTTAAAAGGGTGTTTTTTTTTTTTTTGAGTGAAAACAAAAAAGATTGGTCACCCTAATGAAATTTGGTAATAAAATTGATTTTGGGATAGAAAGCAAGAATAAAGAGTTTTCATAAAAAAAAAATTGGTGAAAGGGTGTTTTTTCCGATGAGACAGTAAAATCTGCAATTGGTTCCAAAAAGCCAATTTCGATAGATTAGCTGTGGATTTTGTTATATAACCTTGAACCACTGCTTAACCTCAACTTTGCCACCGAAAAGCCAGTTGTACAAATATTTAATTCGTGAAGCAGCTACGTTTATCCTCTTGGAGTTTTCATTGAACGGCGACAATTTGTACAACTTTTCCCCTTTGGTCATTCCTTAAAACATATTGTCAGAAAAAATTGCACACCTAAACGTGACCGTTCACCCCCCTATGAGTTGACCTTGTCGTGGTGGGGGTGCTTATCGTGGGATCCTCCAGCAATCCAGTTGTAGGATGTCACCACAAACATAACTCAAAAATAACCTCAATGTTAGAAAACTTGAAAAATAAAAAACATGGAAAAAAAGCTAACGAAAATATAGAAAATCGAACGGGGATATACGTTCAAGTGTCGGCAGGTGTCGCGACTGCCGGCGAGGGCTTGGCCTCGAAAGAGGCTAAGTCGCCAGTGACAAAAGTTAGCTCGGCGGAAATAAAGAAAAACGCTGACAAAAAGAAAAGAAAAGGAAAGGTGAGTCGACCTCAGCCTCCAGAAAGACTGCAAAGTGAAAACTGGAAGCCGACGAACAACCACCAATCCAAGTACGTACGTGAAAGTATGGCTGTATCTTACAGTATTACTGACACCCCAAGCACTAATGTAGATAATTCTACGGGCCCTGAAGGGGATGCTATGACTGAAAAACGGACCGTCTCTTACGAATCCACCCTCAGTCAAAGCAAACCCCTTCAGTGCCGGTTTAAGCACTACCGGCGCCCCTGGGCAAGATTGCAAGTGGCGCCTCTAAAAAAAAATTCATCTAAAAACAATTTTTTAAAATCACGAAAAAAAGCAATAGCAGATTATGTCTTACCTCTCATATACTTGTTAATGCATTTATTAAAAATGTGCAGTGTATTAACTTAAAAAGGTCATTTAGGCTCAATTGACAAGACTACCTTTATCTCTGACTTTTTTGTTTAAACACTTTTAAAGATTAGGTACAGTTGGTTTTATTTGAACAATATTTTTTCAAAAACATTTTCAACTAGGTACATTAATGTCGTTTTCGATTGGAATCACTCAATGATTCAATCATTCTGAAATCCAATAAAAAACTTTGAATCGCTTCCACCCAATTCTAAAATTTAATATCTGTATTGGTGAAAAATCAAATATTTTGTTTTTGTTTTTTCACTAGGAGAATAAAAAACTTGCAGCACGCTTCTTAATGATTCCAGGCGCTTCCGGACGGCCAATCGAAAACAACATACCTTTATAAGTATAAGGTTTGTTCGTTGTGAGCTCTAGGGCACTCTGGGTCGCTCCGAATTCGTTGTCAAGCGTTTTTTGTAGCTCCTTTTTCAACCAGAGTTATGATGAAACTAAAGCTCTGAGGTGTTCGATGTAAAATGAAAACCCGAGAAACTCTGATTTTTTTCACAGTTAATTGAAATGACTTAGAGTGCCCTGGAGGGGGGAACAACGAACAGACCTATTTTTTTATTCTCACACACAAACGTAGTTTTTATGAGAAATGGAGAAGCTGTCAATTTTTGGCATTTCTGGATTTTGGGTTTTCGGGATTTTGGGATTGTGGGTTTTCGGGATTTTGTGTTTTTGGGTTTTCGGAATTTAGGGTTTTCTGGATTTTTAATTTCGGGATTCTGTCCGTCTCCCTTCTCTTTCCTTATTCATTATTATAGGGGCACCTTTGCAAAAATTAAATTGGTAGTAGGAATATTAGGATTGCTTTAGTCTTTCAAAAGAAATTGGGGCGCCTTGTTCTTCAAAGATGAACGAAGATTTTGGACACCATTGTCCTTCCGGAAGCCAAATAAATTAACCCAAAATTGGGGGGCGCCTTCATTCTTCAAAAAGTTTAGGACAAACAATACGAGCGCCGTTGAAAATGTAAAATAGAAAAAAATTGGGACGCCTTTGTGAATGTTAAAAAAAAATAAAACATCGATTGGAAAGACTTCGTTATTTATATAACTTTTGTAAAAGTTCGGGACGCCTGCGGCGCCCCTGGGCGACGGCCCAGGCTGCCCCCCCCCCTAAAACCGGCTCTGAACCCCTTCAGAACACGTTGGTTACTCCACTCCCTGACGGAAGTAAGGCTGTCTCTTATAGTCATGCTTCCGCCGAGGAACACAGTAACAGAATTGCTACTCCTAATTCAGAAATAGTTAACTCTGTGGGTCCGGAAGGGGCTGTTTTGACCAGTAAAAAGTCGGTCTCTTACAGTTTTGACCGTTGGACGATGGTCTCAAACAAACTGCAGATCTCCTACTGGACTCTCATGATGGAGAACCCGGGTGAGCCTGCAGTTGTTGAGGACGCAGGATGGCACCGAGGCCGCGTCAAGCTCATCGCATTCGGTGACAAGAGATCATGCGATCTATATAAGCGTCGGCATATCTCGGCCATGACCAACTCGGCCCTCTCCCTGGCGAAAAACTACGGAGACTTGTAGCCGATGCTGAAAGGCAAAAGATCTGCCTCATAATTGGTTGCGATGCAAACGCCCATCACACGATCTGGAGAAGTACCGACATAAATGATAGAGGTGAGTCACTTTTTGATTTTATTTTGAGTACTAACCTGATAGTAAGTAATACTGGCAATGAACCAACATTCGTTACCAGAAACCGACAAGAAGTACTAGGCATTACTCTTGTCTCCGATTCGATTCATCAAAGGATCTTAAATTGGAAAGTATCTGAAGAACACTCGTTCTCTGATAATAGATACATCCAATTTAGTCTTAATGATGTAACTACGAAACAGTTAGCATTCCGAAACTATCGCAAAACTAACTGGCAAAAATACAGGGAAACTCTGAAAAGCTTACTTAAACCCGAATTTCTAAGTTATCCCTCAAATACAATCGATCTCGACAACAAAGTCAATGATCTCACTTCTGCCCTTAACCTATCAATGAATAACTCCTGCCCACTCATACAAGTAAGAGGAAAGCAGAAGCCACTCAGGGCTAGAACCGCACAGAAAAGCTTGTAGAAAACTTTTCAATCTCGCCAAATCCACTAGAGATGTTTCAGACTGGGACCTATACAAAGAATCCCTGAAAGTCTACAAAAAACAGCTAAGAAAATGTAAAACATCTTCTTGGAGAAATTTCTGTGAAAAAATAGAAGACTCTTCAGAAGCCTCTAGATTAAGAAAAATTCTCTCAACAAACCCTTTAATGCCCAGTGCCTTGAAAACAAATAACGGGGCCTCGACCAACTCCTGTGAAGAATCACTCAATTTGCTACTAGATACTCATTTTCCAAGTAGCTCAAACATCATAAACAGAGTCGACCCATCAGGGCCAGACACAAATTCAAAAAACAATTTCGGTCTGATTACAAGAGAGAAGCTAAAGTGGGCCATCAACGCCTTCAAACCATACAAATCCGCTAGACCGGATGGTATAATACCAGCCGAACTTCAAATGGCATCAGATATTCTAATTCCCATCTTAGAGATAATTCTGAATGGATGTGTAAACTTGAAACACATCCCTGCCCTATGGAGAGAAGTTAAAGTTGTATTCATACCCAAAGCAGGCAAATTTTCTCATGTCAATCCGAAAGACCTCCGACCTATCAGCTTATCATCATTCCTTCTTAAAACTCTAGAACGAATGATTGATATCCACTTGCGTAATGTCATACAATCTTATATCTACAGCACAACACGCTTATTGTAAAGGGAAATCGGTTGAAACAGCACTACATACCTACTGTAGTGCGCACTATTGAACATTCCCTCCATCACAAAGAGTTCACCTTAGTTGCATTTCTTGATATTGAAGGCGCGTTCAACAACGTCAGCAACATAGCAATCACAAATGCACTGAAGAGCCTTAAAGTAGATAGCTCACTGTGCGAGCTAATAGACCTTATACTGAAAAGCAGAATTATTAACTCAACTCTAGGAGATTTCTCAGCAAGAAGATCTGTTAGTAGAGGTACACCACAAGGAGGGGTACTCTCCCCACACCTGTGGAACTTAGTGGTTAACGAACTACTAGTCAATCTAGAAGTAGATGGATTCAAAGTGATTGCATACGCTGACGACGTCGCCACTGTATCAGGAAAACATCTCCATACTATAATAGAACTAATGCAAACTGCTCTCAATAAGCTATTAAAATGGGCAACAAACTGTGGATTGGGGGTAAATCCTCAAAAAACAGAACTGGTCCTCTTTACAAAGAAATATAAAATTCCACAACTAGACCCCCCCTCTATTAATGGTGTTCCACTTAATTTTGCCAGCGAAGCCAAATACCTGGGTCTTATTTTGGATACCAAATTAAACTGGAAAACCAACATACAAGAAAGAATAAGAAAAGCCACGGTGGCACTCTTTTCTTGCAAAAAAGCTATAGGGAATAAATGGGGCCTATCCCCTAAAATAACTCATTGGCTATACACTGCAGTCATCAGACCTATTCTCACTTACGGGATAGCAGTTTGGTGGACTGCTCTGGAAAAAGTAACATATCGCGACAAGTTAAGCAAAGTCCAACGTTCAGCCTACATGTGCATCAGCGGAGCTCTCCGTTCGACACCTTCCGCCGCTCTTGATATATTATTCAATCTTCCACCCATAGATATATTCAGCAAGCAGGTGGCCGCGAGCACTGCTATAAGACTCCAAGCCATCTCTCAATGGACCAATAACTCTATTGGTCACACAAATATTCTGAATTCATTCGGATCAATCCACAGTCACTCCGACTACACCACCCCACAATTGGTTTTTGGCAATAATTATGAAGTCACCATCCCAAATAGATCAGAATGGGACAATGCCGAGTTTCTGACAGATGATTCAATTCATTTCTACACAGATGGTTCTAAAACCAATGACGGAGTTGGTGGCGGGGTTTACTCAGATAGACTTAATGTTAGTCTCTCCTTCCGTCTCCCTAATCACTGCAGCGTGTTCCAAGCGGAAGTAATGGCGATTAAAGAAGTATTGACTTGGCTCAAAGAAAACGTGATATCTACATCGGATATCCGCATCTTCTCTGATAGCCAGTCCTCCCTTAAATCGTTAGCTTCGGTTTCCACAAACTCCATAACTGCCCGCGACTGTCGATCATCTCTCATGGAGATGTCAGAACAGTTTAACATTCACCTCTTTTGGGTGCCGGGTCACAGAGATATTCTGGGAAACTGTGAAGCAGGCGAACTCGCCAGAATAATACCAATTTTACCCAATAAGGCAAATATTGGTATACCAAAAGCAACGTGCAAACTCATGCTGAAGCAAGAAGCTATAGAGGCAACAAACATACGATGGTCAAACATTATAACTTGCCAAACGACCAAGCAGATCTGGCCTAGGCTAGATCCAAAACGTTCAAAAAATGTATTGTCTCTAAGCAGATTGCATATCAGATCTGTAATAGGTGTCTTAACAGGACCCTGTCTCGTAGGTAGACACGCCATAAGACTTGGCGTAATCTCTAACGACTTCTGTAGAAGTTGCCTTGATGAGGGAGAAGAAGAAACAATCCAACATCTTCTCTGCTCATGTCCTGCCCTTTCCAGTAGACGTAAAAAATACTTGGAAAAATATTTCTTAGAAGATACTAGTCTAAGAAGATACTAATCAATACTGACATCTTCAACCTTCACCGCTTCATTAAAAGCTCCAACTGGTTTAATTAGTGAGAAATTTCCTTACAAAATCGTGGTATCACAACGGACTAATAAAATGGTCTAAGTGTGTCAGTTGTTTTCCTGACAGCCATTTCTACCTAACCTAACCTAACGTGACCGTTCTGGTTTACAATTTTGTTCATACAGTATCCCATAACGCTACCGCATCTATATGTCAAAAATTTTTGTTTACTTTTTTTTTTTTTTTGAACTCTGTACTCCCAGCAAATATTTTTTTTTTTTCAGAAATTTCCGATGTAGTGAGCTTAGAGCAAGCTACGATCTACAATCAGAGGCTCATCATAAGTGCATGTGTTAGTGGTTAGTAAATAACACATGCACAAAAATATATACTACGATACAAAACTAACAATTAACATATGTATATTATATTATAAAATTAATACAGACATTGAAAAACAATTACGATAGTGGTGCACTGGTCCGAAAACTTGTTTTCAATCCCACCTTACTTATATTAAAGTCGATATAAGATGTGTTTAAATTAAAAAGTTTACACATACGATTAAGAGGTTCATGTTTGAATCTGAAGAAGTTGGATCCTTTGTTCAAATGGAGGCAGGTTATAAGGATCAGACCAAGGAAGTCCCTTTAGAGCGAATCTTATGAAATTATGTTGAATTCATTCAATACGGCTTTTGTGAATTTCATAAAATGGAGTCCAAACTTTCGAAGCATATTCAAGATGGGGTCGAACGTAACAATTATATAAGGAAAGTGTAACATAGGGGTCATTAAATTAATTGCCCAACGTTTTATAAACCGAGCATAGAGTTCGCTTTATTTATAATGTAATTGATGTGTTCAGTAAATTTTAAATTTGAGCTAAAGTGAACACCCAAGTCCCTGAAACGGTCAACACGACAAAGTTGCTGTTGCAAAATGCAATAATCAAAAACACTCGGAAATCATTTCCTAGAAAAAGTAATTGTCTGGCATTTAACTGGGTTAAGTGATAGACCATTTTTTTCACACCAAACACTAAAACTATTAATATCGTTCTGTAAAAGAACGTGATCATCGTTAGATTTAATTATTTTGAATATCTTCATGTCGTCAGCAAATATTAAAATTTCACTCGAACGCATGCATGATGTTACATCATTTATAGCGAGAATGAATAAAAAAGGGCCCAGGTGGCTTCCTTGAGGAACACCTGAATGAGCAATGAAAGAATCTGAAAGACAGTTTCTAAATTTTACCTGAAAGGACCTATTAATAAGGTATGATTCTACCCACGCTATGAAAAATGGCGGAAACCCAAAAGCCTTAAGTTTAAAAATGATGACTTTATGACTAAGCTGATCAAATGCCTTTGAAAAGTCTGTGTATACGCAGTCTACTTCCCTTCTCTGCTCTAATGCATTTGAACATTTATGAAGAAAGGTGAGCAGGTTTGTTACAGTTGATCTTTTTCTTACAAACCCGTGCTGCTGCTCACATATACGATTTTTACTGAAAAAAGCGATACTCTCACAAACAACTTGTTCAAAGACCTTTGGAATGCAAGATAGTTTGGAAATAGGTCTATAGTTGGTTATTAATGTCTTATCACCTTTTTTAAAAATTGGAGTAAGAAATGATTTCTTCCATAGACACGGAAATTTCCCTGATTTGATGGACAGCTCGAACAAAAAGAGAAGGGGCTGAACTAATGTGTTCCTACACTTTTTTAAAAGAATTGGGGGAATTCCATCTGGACCAGATGAATGATTATCTTTTAGCGATGAAAGAAGATCTAAAACTGTGTCATGCTGCACAGGAATATTGTTACAACTCGTTTGGGCATAGGTATGTAGACATTTAAAATAATCTTCATCAACATCAAAAGGTGCATCAACAAAAGAGTTGCGAAAGTTATTAGCGAAGGCATTGCAAATGTCAGATGGTGTTTGCAACAACAAGTTTTCATGGATAAAATTAGCAGGATAGCCATCAGAGTTTTTCGTCGTGTTCACAAATTTCCAAAACGTTTTAGGATCTCCTTTCAAAGAAGAAGCCATTTTGTTTATATAATTGGTATATAGAGTATTAGAGATCAGTTAAAGAAAGAGATTTTAAATAGGTTTTCCATGCTCTGTTTCTTCTATTCCTAAGTGTTCGCAGTTCTTTAGTGTACCATGCATGGTTGAAATTATTTTGTTTAGAAATTTTGAGAGGGATAGTGTTATTAATGCAGTTGTTAAGGATGCTATAAAAACTGATAACTGCTTCATCAATATTAGTATACCTACGTTGATATTGTATTAATACCAGAATTATTTAAATCTTCACATAGCAACTGAAAATTAGCTTTTCTGAAGTCAGGAGTATACGAGCAATCAAACGCATTACTATTTTCAATAACATGAGTACTAATAGCGTCAGAAGAAAAGACCAAATCGAGAATTCGATTTTTTGAGTTCTTAATACAGCTTGTTTGCTGTAAGTCCGCAGTAATAATTTTATCTAGAAAAGCAAATTCAGTTTGTGAAGAAGTCAAAGAAGTTTCTTGACAGAACTCATCTTCAGAAAGAATCCAATCAATGTGTGGTAAGTTAAAATCTCCTACAAGTAAAATGTTGCTATTGGAGCAAGACAAGTCGATTATATAATCTATTGCCATAGAAAGTTCAGTATAAACAACGTTCGAGCTTTTTGGGGGAATATATACATTGATAATGTATACGAATCTAGTTTCAAAAGAAAGCTTCACACAAATTAATTCAAGTGAAAGTTTGAAAGGGAAAGAAACGGGTGAAGAAACAATTTTATTTCGTACAGCAACGAGAACAGCCCCTCCTAGTTCTTTTGCAACTCCAACATGACGATCTTTTCTATAAACTAAGAATTCTTGAGAAAAAAGTTCTGTGTCGAAGAAACTTGAATTAAGCCAAGTTTCAGTCAAAATAAATATATCATGAGGGAATGCTTGAGAGTTTCTAAAAATATCTGCTGTTTTACTACGGAGCCCTCTTACGTTTTGGTAAAAGAGGGTGAGCCGTTTGAGTTTTTTGCCGATGGAATTTTGGCTGAATGGGATTGTTTTTTATTGTTATTATTAAATTCTTTTACTAATGTTTCTGATGGCCAGATGTTAACATCACAGATAGAATCAAAGTATTTCGGATTTGTTATAATTTTGAAAGACGAAATAAAACTACCAGGCTTTACTTATTTTTGAACATTTAATTGCGGAATGGGAAGGAATACAGTTTTTAGCTACTACAGTACCTTGCCATATTATTAGGCCCAAGCGAAAAAAATACAATTTTTCATGTTGCTGAATTTTTAAAGTTTTCTCGAACTGTCTTAATTTTTTGTCTCATTTACTTACACTTATCATGTAGATACGGATTAACTTAAAAAAAAGTTGGAATAACATACTGTGAATAGTTCTGCTTGCCTGGTCTTCTAAGAAAGAAAAAAATACCCCAAATCTAAGAACATTACGTAATAACCAGACGATCAGAGCTTCTATATTAATGCAAGATGGGGCTTTTGCCATAAAGTTAAGAATATCACGTTATTCCTCGACACAGAAATTTAAGTATTGGACCCGTCTGGAAATTTTACGGTCATGAATTCGATAGAAAACTTCTTTTGGGGCTTATTCCCTTTTGCACGTGTTTTTTTTATCAAAATTTATGAATTCTTTAACTTTTTTAAGTCAATCCGTATCTACATGATAGGTGTAAGTCTGTAAGTAAATGAGACAGAAAAAAATTTAAGATATGTCGACAAAAACTTTAAAAATTCAGCAACATGAAGCAAAAAATTGTATTTTTTTCGCTTGGGCCTAATAATATGGCAAGGTACTGTAAGTAAGAAATTATATCATCTGGAAGTGTTTCTGGATCTAAGCGACTAATAAAAATGGATCTTGGTTTAGAAACTGCTTTGATAGGCTTTCTTTTCTATAAACTAAGAATTCTTGAGAAAAAAGTTCTGTGTCGAAGAAACTTGAATTAAGCCAAGTTTCAGTCAAAATAAATATATCATGAGGGAATGCTTGAGAGTTTCTAAAAATATCTGCTGTTTTACTACGGAGCCCTCTTACGTTTTGGTAAAAGAGGGTGAGCCGTTTGAGTTTTTTGCCGATGGAATTTTGGCTGAATGGGATTGTTTTTTATTGTTATTATTAAATTCTTTTACTAATGTTTCTGATGGCCAGATGTTAACATCACAGATAGAATCAAAGTATTTCGGATTTGTTATAATTTTGAAAGACGAAATAAAACTACCAGGCTTTACTTATTTTTGAACATTTAATTGCGGAATGGGAAGGAATACAGTTTTTAGCTACTACAGTACCTTGCCATATTATTAGGCCCAA
The DNA here is from genome assembly GCF_945859705.1 of Episyrphus balteatus. NCBI lineage: Eukaryota > Metazoa > Arthropoda > Insecta > Diptera > Syrphidae > Episyrphus > Episyrphus balteatus. The sequence goes on from NC_079136.1 coordinate 108,502,737, forward strand.
GCGAAAAAAATACAATTTTTCATGTTGCTGAATTTTTAAAGTTTTCTCGAACTGTCTTAATTTTTTGTCTCATTTACTTACACTTATCATGTAGATACGGATTAACTTAAAAAAAAGTTGGAATAACATACTGTGAATAGTTCTGCTTGCCTGGTCTTCTAAGAAAGAAAAAAATACCCCAAATCTAAGAACATTACGTAATAACCAGACGATCAGAGCTTCTATATTAATGCAAGATGGGGCTTTTGCCATAAAGTTAAGAATATCACGTTATTCCTCGACACAGAAATTTAAGTATTGGACCCGTCTGGAAATTTTACGGTCATGAATTCGATAGAAAACTTCTTTTGGGGCTTATTCCCTTTTGCACGTGTTTTTTTTATCAAAATTTATGAATTCTTTAACTTTTTTAAGTCAATCCGTATCTACATGATAGGTGTAAGTCTGTAAGTAAATGAGACAGAAAAAAATTTAAGATATGTCGACAAAAACTTTAAAAATTCAGCAACATGAAGCAAAAAATTGTATTTTTTTCGCTTGGGCCTAATAATATGGCAAGGTACTGTAAGTAAGAAATTATATCATCTGGAAGTGTTTCTGGATCTAAGCGACTAATAAAAATGGATCTTGGTTTAGAAACTGCTTTGATAGGCTTTGTATCGGAAATACTAATATTAATGACGGGAGATTTAATATTAGTATTTCCGATACAAAGCCTATCAAAGCAGTTTCTAAACATTTTTGTGAATGTTCATTAAACGTCCAGTTTATGTGAAGAATATTTATTCGAAAAACATTTACTTTTCTGGATCTAATGTCTGAGCAAAGATTCAATTTTCCTTCACATAATGTGAATACGCACAAGTAAAACCTCAAAACAGGGCCGGTTTTAGGGGGGGGGGGGGGCAGCCTGGGCCGTCGGCCAGTTATATAAATAACGAAGTCTTTCCAATCGATGTTTTATTTATTTTTACTTTCACAAAGGCGCCCCAATTTTTTTCTATTTTACATTTTCAACGGCGCTCATATTGTTTGTCCTAAACTTTTTGAAGAATGAAGGCGCCCCCCAATTTTGGGTTAATCCGTTTGGCTTCCTGAAGGACAATGGTGTCCAAAATCTTCGTTCATCTTTGAAGAACAAGGCGCTGTAATTTCTTTTGAAAGACTAAAGCAATCCTAATATTCCTCCAACCAATTTAATTTTTGCAAAGGCGCCCCTATATATAAATCACTAAATCATAGCTGGTAATATCCAGACTGTAATAATGAATAAAGAAACTGATGGGAGACTAACAGAATCCCGAAATTAAAAATCCAGAAAGCCCAAAATCCAGAAAACCCTAAATCCCGAAAACCCAAAAACCCGAAACCCCAAAATACCGAAAACCCAGAATCCTACTGATAAGATCGTTTAATTTGTCAAAGTTGAATTTACGAAAATTATGCTTTCGCTGCGTTAGTATTGGGATGTTCACTAATGTGTGCAAAATTTAAAGAAATTGGACGGTGATAATTGTCAAGTTTGGATAGAAGATGAGTGCTTTCGGTAACAACGGTATTAGAAGCGTCTGATGTAAAGATGAGATCCAGTTGCCTTTGAAGGTAATTTTTAATATTGCTCACCTGGACGAGACCACTGGCTGAAAATTGTTGAGCAAGTTTAACAGCTGGGGGAAGCAAAGGATCAATAAATGAAGGGACTGAAACCGTGGAGTTTGGAGGGGGAGTACCTAATTACGGTTGTTTCATGAGATTTAAAGTCAGAGGGAGGGTATAGGGTGACGAAAAGGAAACCGGGGTTAAATCAAATGAAACTCTATTCTGGGTGTGATGTTTAGAGGACTCAGCGAAGGAGGTAGTAGTAGGGGAAGAGGGTACACTAAGTGATGAAGAAGTTGGAATGGAAGCTTGGGAAGGGTTCAAAACATGAGAGTAAATGAAGTTTGGGTATTTATGGTTGGGAGACACAGAACATGAGTTGGAGGAAGCAGGAGTGGTTGAGGGTTTTGAGGTGGAAGTATTAGTTGTGTGAGGAAGTGAACTGATAATGTAAGAGGGGGGAGTTAGATTTAAAGAAATTTCTTAACCTAGACTTAGATCTATTTTTATTATTATTGTTGAGGCGATAAAACTCTACGCCATTGAAGGAGGCGACGTCAGATCCAGGGTTTAAAAACATCCAGTCGTATTTTGCAGGCATATGTACCAAGAATGTGCAAGTATTAGAGTCTCCATGCCTTGAAATTTTTTTGATGCGGGTAATATAGATTTTGTAGTTCACCAAGAACCAGTTGGAAAGCCATCTTACAGTAATGACCCAAGAAAGACCCTTAATTAAGTATTTGATAGAAGAGTTGTTGGTCGACGGTGAAGTTAGAGAAGGAGCAGGAGGCTTTTTAGATGATACAGGAGGTTTAACGGTCGTAGTAGAGACAGGATTTTCATCTGATTGGCTACTCATGGAAGGAACATTTGTAGACTGATTTGAAATACACGGCTCTTCAAGGAATGTTTGAGTAGATTGAGATGTTGTAATCTTACGATGAAACGATGTGGATGCGCCTATTTCGCACAGCTCATCATGTAGTGATGATGTGTTAAGATTAGGGGTACAATTTGAGACATTTTTGTCGTTGTTGTTGTCCGAGGATTTTAGAAGTTCCATGATTTCGTTAAGCCTATTTCGGATTGCTGCAACCTCACTACAGTAGCTATTAATGGATTTTACTGTTTCGCTTATAGGCGAAAAATTTGAAAAGTCAATTGTTGTTTTAGTCTGAGTATTATAAGTCATAATTCTATTCGCGGATCGGGTGATTTCGTCGCGCAACCTGTCGATGGGCTCGGAAAAAAATTAATTTTCTTAAAATCTGTTTAATTAAATGGTAATGGAGCTCTTCAACGATATCATCTTGTTTAGATATTAATTCCGAAATACAGTCACTTATTTCACAATATCTTTTTTTAGTGTCTTTTTTATTTTGCTTAATAAAAGACGATAGGTCAGTAACAGACTTATTCAATTCGTCGGTAAATTTCACTAAGTCATCAATTTTATTTAGTTCAGAAAATGTCGACACTTATAGTTGTTTTCGTTAATAGTCGAAGTAAGTGAGTCATTGGGTGATATGCATAAAAAAAAGTAAATGCTTTTACTAGAGAGTTTTCAAGTATATACTATTTTTGATATGCATAAAAATCAAGTAAATGCTGAAAATTAAGTATTTACTATCAGTCATAGTAACTACTTTTTTGGATGAAGTTTTTCGGTAAATACTTTATTCCGTATGCATAAAAACTAGTAAGTACTTTTTTACTTTAGGAATTACTAGATTTTTTCAAGGTTACAAAATACCAACTTGTAAATCTCATAGCATATACTTTTTTTATTTTAACACCGTATATGAAGCAGTGGAAATAATGAATAGCAGTATTAAGTCACATTTGAGGCAATCGGTTCTTGATGTTTATTAAAATAGGGTTGTTAATTTTTTTTTCCAAATGGCAGAATTTGTACGTATTAAATTCCCAAAAAGTCTATAAAAATCGAAGACCGGGTTTTGAATCAAATTATAAACAACTTTATCTTTTTGAAAGCGAAAATGTGAATTGGTTAAGTGAACACTTTATTGGTAAGTAATTTCCAGTAAAATAAAAATACTGATCAGCAAGGTTTTTGCCACAAGAGGTAATTCATTACAAACAAAGAAGAAGAGCTTCCTTCTTTAAAAACCTAGTTAAATATTTCCGATATCTGTTTGATTACCCGCGATATCTTAAGATGAAATAAATCTTTAGCTCAAAGACAGCACTGGTCAACCAAAACTTTCTTTTTTTGCCACAATAACTAAAATATACTTTTCTGAAGGTTTTTGGGGTACTGAGGTCGAATCCGAAATCTGAAAAATTCTATTAGCCTCCGTTCTTGAAATATTACCGTTATAAAAATGTTTTTTTTTTGTATAACGGTAGTATATATATTTCTAAAACGGATGCTAATAGAATTTTCCTGATTTCGGATTCAACCTCAGCACACCAAAAACCTTCAGAAAAGTATATTTTGGTTATTGTGGCAAAAATCTTGTTGATCAGTGACTTAGAGCAGAATTCATAGTCGTTACTCAAGTTAAGATTTTTTTCAACTTGAGCATTGACTTGAGAAAATATTTTTCTCAATCAAACTCACAAAGAAATTTGACTAATTTACGTAAACTCTCAACTAAAAATGTATTTTTTTAAAAATTCGGTATCGATTTGATTTTGTGTTTGACGCGATTTAACGATATAACAATTAATGAAAAAAATGATAGCGAATAATTAAAAAAATATTTATTTTAGATGACAGTTTAATCAAATCAGTCAAATTTCATTGCGAGTTTGATTGGGCAGGTTCAGAAACGTTAGGGACTAAATATTTAGGTAATTTCTCGGCCTCTGATTGGTCAGCTGTCAAAAAAAATCCTTCCAATTTAGGTAATTTTGTTGGAAAGCTGACATGAAAGTTAGGCAAGAAAATTTTTCCTAAACATTTAGGAAAGTTTGTTTTGTGAACATGACAGCAGATTGTTTTTAATTAAAGAATTAATTTAGCAAAATTAAATTTATTTGTGTGAAAAACAACTAAAAAGTGCATTATCGATTATAGTTAATTTTATTTATTCATTACAATTAAGTGAAATTTGGTGTCTTACCCATGCGACCGGTAAAATTCTTAAATAAATTTCGAAATTTGACAATAGCATCACATCCAAACTAATTTAGTCAATTTGCTCAAATTTCCGTTCAGAAAATGACGTTGCCTAAATATCTAGTCCCTAATATTTCCTGAACGTGCCCATTGAGAAAAATATTTTCTCAAGTCAATGCTCAAGTTGAGAAAAATCTTAACTTGAGTAACAACTATGAATTTCGCCCTTAAACTTTAAATAAAGTTATGTTTGTTTTTGACTAATTAACTTAAACTTAAGAAATCTCGGGCAATAAAAAAGATATCGGAAAGATTTAAACAGTTTTTGGAAAAAAAAAATATAGAACCGTTAGAAATTTGTTTTTAATAAATGACCTCATATAAAAATATAGCATTAAAAACGGCCAAAATTACGTTTTTGGTGATTTTATAACGGTAATATTTCAAAAACGGAGGCAAATCAATTTTTTCTGACTTCAGATTCGAGTTCACTCAAAAAACCTTCAAAAATTACTTTGGTTCGTGTGGTTCTTCGTTTAGTGTCGCCCCAGTTTCAGATTTGTATTCATTAATAAATATTTTTATAGCCTCCGCCTTACCTTTTTTAATAGACTTACTCATAACTACATTATGCACTTTTAAAATTCGCACAAAAGCTAAGTGCATTTGGCTTCACGGTGGTCTTGAAATCGCGGCAGGTTTTATAAAAATGGATCCCAAAAGTAATGATGCAGATTTGTTCGAAATGATCTCAGGATTCCAAATTTGTAAATTTCAAAATCGTACCTGATCCCTTTTTTGAGTTACAGGCATTATACATATATATACATTTGACTTAGAATGGGGAAAAAAAATTAAACAAAAAACAAAAGCACATTATAATGTCCTATACCTTTTTGGAAAGCTAAAATATACTCCTTGAATTTGATGTTTATTTGAAGTTGATTGAGTAAATAGTTTTTGAGAAATTTAATTTTAAAGTTATTATTTAAAAAATTTTTTTTTCTTTTAGTTTATTTTATTCATTTGTTTTCAATAAAGGGTAAATTTTTTTACACAAATCAATGTACTCATTGATTTTAAGTCAAAAACAAGAAACCGCATGTTTAAAAGTATCTTAGTTTTTAAGATTTAATGAAAAATGTATCTTTTCTCCAAATTTTTTTTAGCTATTTTTAAATTTTTTTTTTCAAATAAAAAAAGAATTAGCCTCAAATATATTGGAAAAAAAGGTCACTGTAGCACGCTGCTGATCAGGACGTCTTCTTTTTTTAAATTAACGCGAAACGTCATTATGAATTCATGGAAAATGGCTCTTACGATGAAAATCGAGAAACGGTTTTGTGGTCCCTGAGGACCTTAGGCTGTCCTGAAATCTATGTTATGTGGGATATTTTTCTGATATACGTAATATATAGCTCTTACATTTCAAAAATAGTCCTTAAATATTCAGAACGTTATGAAAATCATTTAAAAAAATATAAAAATAAAAAAAAAATACAAAACACCAAAAATGGCATACAAAAAAAATTAAAAAAAACACCAACAATGAACAAAAAACCTCAAAAAAGGAGCCAAAATACCACTACGTTCTTGGGGTTGATTCTGAGTCACACTAAGTGTGATTAGAACTTACAAATCTGTTGATTAAATAACCATTATACAATTTTTTCCTTAGGAACAAATAAAACAAATATAAAAGTGCCTATCTTTTTTTCCAATTTTTGAAAAACTAGAATAGTTTTTTGCGTTTATTTTTAAGGATTTGACTAAGAACTAAATAGAACAGTCAATTTTGAAAAAAAAAATTTGCTACAAGGTTCAAATTAAAAAAAAAATAACTTAAATACAAAAAATTATTTTCTTTTTTAGATTTTGACTTTGGAATTAAATTTCTCAAAAACTATTTACTAAATTAAATTCAAATAAACATCAAATTCAAGGAGTATATTTTAGCTTTCCAAAAAGGTATAGGACATTATAATGTGCTTTTTTTTTTGTTTAATTTTTTTCCCCATTCTAAGTCAAATGTATATATATGTATAATGCCTGTAACTCAAAAAAGGGATCAGGTACGATTTTGAAATTTACAAATTTGGAATCCTGAGATCATTTCGAACAAATCTGCATCATTACTTTTGGGATCCATTTTTATAAAACCTGCCACGTTTTCAAGACCACCGTGGCTTATTGACAAATCTTTCGTATTGCTACTCATCTCTGCTGCTGATTTACTTTTGACTTACAAAATAGCACGAACAGATGTTCACAAACTAAAATTTAGAAACAGTAAATTTATAATGGATTAAACCGTATAACTTCCAGAACAATTTATTTGTAAACACCAAACGAATACAAATAATCTAAAAAAAGTATTTACTATAATTTTTGGGTGAATTCTAGTATTTACTTGGATGAATTCAGTATATACTAAAAGTATTTGCCTGCTAGCAGGTACTTTTTTTTATGCATACGAAATTAAGTATATACTATGAATTTTACCTTTTATTAGAATTTATAGTATTTACTTTCATCTTTTACTTTAAGTAAGTACTACGTTTTTATGCATATCACCCATTGTTACACTTAATAGCCATCATAAGGTGAGAAAGAGATATTTCCCTACATTCGTCACAGTAAAATACGAACCGGGAAGTGATTTCATTTAAATGAGTCGTCAGCGAACGTTTGTTGACACCAATAGTACAACCCGGGTGGAAAAGTTTACCGCAGAGGTCACAACACGTAATGCGGTCAATATTAACTTCGGAATTGCATAAAGAGCACTTTTGTGGCATAGTTATTGAGGTGATAATAAAATAACAGGGTAAGAGTGATATTGACAAGTAAATTTGTTTTGATTAAGAATTAGGGTCAAGAGTGTTTAAAAAAGAAACAAATAGCCAATTGGAGTTGGGGCTTTAGGTACGGGACGAATTAAAGAACACGTCTTGACGCGACGGAGGTTAATTTCAGAGCATTAGTTTAATCAGAGAACATCGAAGATCGAACACAAAGGAAATAACTCTGGTTGAAAAAGGAGCTACAAAAAACGCTTGACAACGAATTCGGAGCGACCCAGAGTGCCCTAGAGCTCACAACGAACAAACCTAATACTTATAAAGGTATGTCGTTTTCGATTGGCCGTCCGGAAGCGTCCGGAATCATTCAGAAGACTGCTGCAAGGTTTGTATTCTCCTAGTGAAAAAACAAAAAATTATTTTATTTTTCACCAACACAGTACAGATATTAAATTTCAGAATTGGGTGGAAGCGATTCAAATTTTTTTATTGGATTTCAGAATGAGTGAATCATTGAGTGATTCCAATCGAAAACGACATTAATGTACCTAGTTGAAAAAGTTTTTGAAAAAATATTGTTCAAATGAAACCAACTGTACCTACTCTTTAAATGTGTTTAAACAAAAAAGTCAGAGATATGTATAACTATATAATATATGTGGATATTACTTACTAACTTCCACTTAGAAGCTGGGATATTCTATTTGTACAAACAAATAAATACACTGCTACACTTTGTTTTAAAAATCAATCATAATCTCAGAACCATAAACCCGCTGTTATAACAGAAAAAAAGTTAAATCAAAAGCAATAATTATAATTTAACATGTTTATTGGTGTTTCGTGGTGAATCCAAGTGATAAAACTTTTAAAATCAAAATTAATCATTTCCTAAAAATAAAAAAAAGAAGATTGAATTTGTATGAAAAAAATACATCTAATTTTTCAGTTACCTAAAGTTAAATAAAAAGATAAATAGGTACCTAACTATTTTAACTCACCTCATAAAAATAAAACGAATTCAGATCTTCCCCAGTACTGTTTACATTCTTGATTGAATCATATTTCAAATCAGTGGGTATAGTTTTGACCTCTGGCAATGATGTGGCTAGAGTTGGCGCCAGCAAAACTTTCAATATCGCAGGTGTGATGTTTTGATTATCCCTTAGATCTTCAGCTGTGCTTATATTTTCAGCAAATTCTATCCATCCCACATTGTTAACTGTTTCAGTCTTAAAGTGTGACAAACTTATTCGTTGCTTCATTCTAAGTTGTGATTTATTCATGCCTTCAAGTTGAAATGATTTTCTAGTCCTTACTTTAGAACTACGTTGGCATTGCTTCAAACTGTAATAATTCACTTGCAATCGGTTAATATTTGTGTATTTGAGATTCAGCTCAAGTTTGTCATATAAATCATTGTATGGCTCTTGTTTGAACATGGTTCCATTTCAATGTAAAGTCTGTAGATTAAATGCAAAAGTATAATATAAAACACATTATTCCAGCTAATCATTTATTATCATTATACGTTTTATAGTATAAGTATAACACAATAACAATAAGCAAAACAAAAATAAAATAAGAAAGCGTAGATCAGTCATCAGTTGTGAACAACGTTTTGACACTATTGAGGAGTGGAATTTAAACAAGTAGGTAGTCCATTGAAATGTTACAAAATGTTGAACGCACCTTGCATTTTGAGTAGGATCAAATTTTTTGTCTTTATGTGTAGGGGGGGTTAATGTTAGTATAAAATTTAATTTTCGGGGTTGAAAAAAGTGTATTGCGGTAGTGGTATTGTGAATACTTTTAATAAACAACTTTGATAATTGAGTTTCTTTCTGCTCTGCCACCGATCTTGTGGTATGACTTTTCTTTATCGGTCATAGGGGGATGTACGTCGCCTAAAAAAGAAATTACAACAACAATATAGTACTTTTCAAACAAATATACCTAGAAGTAGTTTTTATAAGAAAATAAAGAATGTTTAAGTTGTTGCATATGAATGTTTGTATAAAACCTGTATTTTTTGCACTTCTTGCATTATTCAAAAGTTTTTTGTAGACAAAAATGTATCATAAGGTTTTTCTAATTCAATATTTCAATTTTTGCCGTTTTGAGTTCATGATTGAAAAAAATTCTTTTTGTGAACGCCTAAGTATACATACAGGGTGTCCACAGTCACCGCCCCAAATGAAAACCATGGATTCCTGAGGTCATTTTAGGTCGAAAAACTTAAGAGGCAATTTTCTCGTTTTCGTCCCGTTTTCGGGTTACCACGGTTTTTATGATTTTTGCTCTCTTGTCCTTTAACTGGCCATATCTTTGCCAAACTACGTTTTTTACAACCAATCAAGAATTTATTACAGTTTAAGTTTTTCTCAGAACTTTTTTTTCTGCGGACAACCGTTTCTCCACAATTTTGCATCAAACACAATTTTCTTCGTTTTTTAAGTTGTTTTTTAAACTTTCATATCATTTTAGTCAAAAAAACACATTAATGAGTATTAATTTTTTGTGCTTTTAATTTTGTGGGACACGTTTCTTACATGAATCCAATTTTTTCAAATCCAACACTTCAAATGCAACTTCACACAACTGCAACTTTTCTTCAAATATTCAATTGTGAAATAAATTATTTTGTGAAGCAAGTTAAAAACACATAATAAAAATATATTCTTCAAATGTAAGAAAAAAAAGTGAGCGCTCAGCTGAGGTTTTTTGTCTCACTTAAATTTTTTTTTTATTTTCTTAATGGCCAGTTGCACAAGGTTTTCCAACGAGTGTGGCCAATACTTTTGAAAATGGTTCTTTGAGATATCCTAAGAAAGAAATTATATGGGAACAAAAATGTCTATTTCTCATCATTTAAGCTGGAAAGAAAAAATGGTTGAGCTATATTTTCGTACATTTGCTTATACACTTTGTTCGTGGGCCTCTCAGGCCCCACGTGTGTAATGGTGTGATTTTTTTCTAGGTGTGTACTCTAGGGTTAAAGTGTTTACATGGTGCTTTAGGAAATGATCAAAGAGATAAAAACTCGTTTTTGAAAATACCTTACCAATTGTTGTAATGCACCAACACATTTTGGTTCTCCCTTATAAAAACTTCATGGACAGCTTCTTTAACGATACCATATTGGTAGACTTTAAGGGGAATTTTCAGAAAGGTAATCAAAATACTAAAATACAAGACAAATCTTTTAGTTCTACACATATAAGACTTGTATTTGTTTATAAGATATCTTTTGATTTTCTAAAAAAAAATTCCGGGGGGAGGTTTAACCACGAAACCCCCCTCTCTCTAAATACGGCTATGCGCACTCTATTGCGTGTCACATAGGACACAAATTTACCTACCTGTACAATGTACAGTGTACATACATATATGTATTTATATACATGTATCACAAGAAACATTGTATTGGCTTAATGTCATGAACTTATGACCAAAAAAATAAATAATTGTGTTTTTTTATATTTCTTTGAAGTTCATTCATGCTCGTTCTATAAAAGAAAAAAACTTGAATATGAGTTTTTTTCTATTGATTCTCAATGAACCCAACCTAAACCATACGTAATAGGTTCGTTACCAACTGACAACCACGAGGGAATAAAAATAAACAAAAAAAAAACTTTGACAAAGGTTTTCAATTAGGTATGCGTAAATTGAAATTTTCATTCATTTTCTTCTATTATTTTAAACAATGAAATTTGTTGTAGATTTGAAACATAAATAAAATGCGCGACTGGGTCGTACTTACCTGCTCTTGTTTTTCAATATACAGTACCTTGCCATATTATTAGGCCTAAGCGAAAAAAATACAATTTTTTGGTTTCTGTTGCTAAATTTTTAAAGTTTTTGTCGAAATATCTCAAATTTTTTTTGTCTCATTTACTTACACTATGGAATACAGGCCTAGAAAATTAGCAGACTGGTCTAGTACTTTAATTTTTGTACCGAGGAATAACGTGACATTCTTAACTTTATGGCAAGGACCCCATCTTCCATAAATATAGAAGCTCTGATCGTCTGGACAGTACGTAATGTTCTAAGATTTGAGGTAGTTTTTTCTTTCTGATAAGATCAGACGAGAAGAGCTATTCACAGTTCGTTATTCCAATAACAAAACATCCTCTGACAATCATTGACTGTTCTGCTATCTCAGGAAAAGGATAAGGTTCCTTTTATTTTGTGGAAACGCCCTAACTTCAGACCAACACAAAAAGGTTCTTGGGAACGTTTTGATTCTAGGATTTCGAAATAGGCTCAGGGCTAGAAGCTGATAAATGTAAGTAAATGCGACAAAAAAATTGAGATATTTCGACAAAACCTTTAAAAATTTGTATTTGTATTTTGTATCACATGATACACATGATACAGTAAGATATAATCTTTAAGAAGTATCTAAGTTTGCTTTCCAAGTTAAAAAATAAACTATACAACAAAAAGTTCAATATATTAATTAAATTACAGTTACATAATTATAAAAGTTAACAATATTTATAAACTATAAAAATAAAAATAAAGCAATTAAAGAGAAGATGAAAAATGTGAGAAAATCTTCTTTCTGAAAGAAGCTTGTGAGGAAGTTCTTTGAATATCAAAAGGAAGAGAGTTCCATGTCCTGACAACAGAAATAAAGAATGATCGTTCAGCAATGGTGTGTGTAAAGCGCGGCAAAATTAATATAAGACCTCTACGAGACCTAGCAAAATGGAGCATCTCCTTCAAGTACCCTGGACATCTTCCATGAATTATTTTATGTAGCAGTGAAACGTTTCGATACAAAATATATTTATTTAAGTTGACTCCTAACAAAAAATCATGTAAAAATGAAACACTTTCATATCTGTTGATGTTATGTATAAAGCGAAGGCAATCATTAAACGCAACATTAAGTTTATTTTTACAATCATAGTCAAGACAAGGGTAAACGACACAGTTGAAAGTGAAATAAGGCATGATTAGACTTTTTACTAGTTGTTTTTTCAATTCCATATTCAAATAAATTGCACGACTGGGGTCGCACGTACTTGCTCTTATGATTAAAGTAACTCTTATGTTAAAGCTTTTTATTGAAGAAAACTAGAGAAAATTTAAAATTTGATATTTTCAAGAAATTAAAAAAAAAAAATATAAAATCTGTTTTTATAATTAACTGAACTCCGTTTTAAATTATCTTAAAAAAAAAACAAATATGCCATTTTATTTCTTGTATAAAAAGGTATTTTTAGAAAAAAAATTTCGAAAATTGTAGGAGCCGTTTTTTAAAAAACTAATTTTTTATATATAAAATTTTTTTAACATTTTTCAAAAAAAAAGTTGGTATGCCATTTTGAAGAAATAATTAATTTACACATAAAAACTAAATTTCAAAATTTTTCATTGATCCGTTTTCAAAAAACTGATTTTTCAAAAAAAAATTTTGAAATATTTTTAAAAAAACCAAAAATGCGTTTTTTAAAAATTTTCTAAAATTTTAATATTATCTTTACTTACACACTTTTGTATAAAAATTTTCATTCAAATCGGGTTAATGTTGTACGAGATATTCAGAAACGAAAAAAAACCATTCTATGACAGGTACCGTTAATAACGGTAAAAAAACATATTTTTTTTATTTCAAAAGATGGCTCTTATGTGTAGTACTACACACAAAAATTTTAATCAAAATTTTTAGAGCCGTTTTTGAAAAAAATTAACTTTTCTATTTCCGTTACATGGCAGGTACCGTTAGTTTTGGTCATAAAAAAAAAATTTCAATTTCCCCTCTAGGGAATAACCAAAAACTGCTAACTACCAAGTTTGAAGAAAATCACTTCACTCGTTTAGGCTGCAGCTCCAGATAGAGACAGACACACAGACAGACAGACAGACAGACAGAATTGCCGGACCCACTTTTTCGGCACTCTCCATCATCGTAATGTCATGTAAAATTGTTATCTCGAGTTCGATTTTTTTTACGAATCCTATACTTGCCCTATAGTACCTATATCGCAAGTAAAAATGAGAAGAGAATCTCAAGGAACGCAACCCACTGTAAATTCTACGTATGGTTTCGGATATTGCATCACAACAGCTCAACTTGTTATTAATTTGAAACCCTAGGTACTTAACTTTACCAACATAGTCAATATTTTGAGCATTTAAAACAATATTCGGAAAGTCCATAAGATTAACTTCTCGTCTTGAACATACCATACTAAGTGCTTTCGTCGGATTAAGTTGCAGTTTATTTGAGTTAGCCCAACTTAAAATATTAGCTAAGTCTTCATTTATGCGAGCAGCGCAATCATCCATTAGACCTAAATCACTAAAAATGTACAACAACACATCATCCGCATACATATGAATGTAACAATTTTGAACAACTGAAGGAAGATCATTAATAAAGAGGGACAACAGAAATGGTCCAAGAATCGATCCTTGTGGCACACCGCAGTTAACATTAAACGAGTTTGAAACACCTTTATTTGTTTTTTATTTTTTGAGGATTGAGATAATTTTTCAAAAGCTTCAGAGCAGTTTAAGAAAAGTTGAAATTATTACAAAGCGTTAAGATTAATGTTTGATGATCAATGCAATCAAAAGCTTTTGAAAAATCTAAAAGTACCATAGTTCCAAGCTTATTACTATCATTACTATTATTACTTTTATTACGGCAGATTCACAGTTGTGATTTTTGCGAAAACCAGACTGCCATTTGGAAATAATGTTATCAGATTGAAGAAAAACAAGAACTTGATTAGCTATCAACCGCTCAAAGACCTTTCCAAAGAAAGGTAGCAAACTTATTGGTCTAAAATGAGAAGGTTCACATGGATTGCTCTTCAGTAACGTATTTTTTTCGCTTGGGCCTAATAATATGGCAAGGTACTGTACCTTCATCGTTTTATCTCAGATAAACATAATACAATAAATTAAAGCTTTTGATTAAGTTATGTATCAAAAATAAAGCAAACAAACTTTCGAGGGTTAACAAACTAATATTTTATTTTTTTGTAAGAAAAAAACTTTTTTGGAAATTTGAATACATTCTTAACATTTTTAAGAAATATTTAAATTTTTTTTTTAAATGGTTCCGCCTTAGACGGAATATGCGAGGTCTAAAAAAAATATGTAAATTTTAGGAAAAACGGCACAGCACAGCCATATTTCCGCTTTCCGATTTTTATAAGAAAAACTAAAAACGCAGTTTGGTTATTATGACTGAGATGAGACCTTTGCAAACACCAATCTTAATCGAAAACGTTTTACTGGGAGATGCGCGTTAAAAAGGATATAGGGGAAGTGGGGGCAAGACCGCCTATATGGGCAAGACCGTTTTTGTACTATTTTGTATGAAAAAAGTAAAACTGGCAACACTTTCAATATAAAATAGGTGCCTTTTGGTATGATCGATCACGTCTGCAAGTTTTAGCAAGTTCAGTTGAGACACCAAAGAGTTACGCTAAGTTTTGTGATTTTTCATCAAATTGTTATCGTTCATGTGAAAGGTCAGTTGTATTTTTAACGCGAAAGAAGGAGTCATAAAGATAAATAAAAAAAAAATAATCCAGAACATCAGATATGATATGACTGGGGCAAGACCGCCCATGGGCAAAATTGGAAGCTCTGGTAGCTTAAAAATAGTGAAAAAAGAAGTTCACTATTAAATCTTCCAAAAAGCTAAGCGACAGGTGCCAAATAATTCTGTAACGGATGATTCTGAGGAAAGGGAATTTGCAGACTGTATATGTACCGTACCTTCTACCTGCAACTGTTTTCTAGATCCAAGTTTGTGCTGGAGTGAGAACTAATGAAAATATAGCATAATTGTGTTATTATTGCAAATAGGCTGCATTTAAAACAAAAGAAACGGTCTTTCTACCAATAAAACTTGATAGGGCGGCCTTACCCCCATGTGTGAGCAAGACCGTTTTTTGTTAGACATTTTTTCAAAACTAATTATCTTTTGTTAAATATTTTTTTATAATAATGAGAGGTCCTACAGTAAACAATTAACTTAATGAAGAATGGTTTGTATTTGTATTTTTATTGTAGCTGAAATTGTAACATATTTTCTTTTCTTAAATCTATATTGCACAGTTTACAGAGATATGGTATAACTCTACCTTCCTACTGAAAAATAATAAAATTTTTATTATAGTTATTACATAAGTATACAAATTAAAAGAAGGAAGGAAAAGCTACAAGAAAAACCTTCCTATTATCGTATCGCTTTGTTAAGATAAGAAGAGAAGGGGAGGCTAGGGCTAAAGATTACCTAATTTCAAACACTGGCCCTACAAACAAATAAATAATAACACGGTGTAACACTCAAAATATACGCGGGCGGAGACCTATCAGGTTTTGTAGAGCTAGTCGCACTGAATACGAAACGGTATTTGAAAATCCCCTAACACCCCCAAAATCTGGAGTTACGGGCAAAAAACGGTTTTTTGGACCTTCACCCATTGAAAAAATTCTAGCTTCGACAATTTTTTACCCATTTTCGATTTTTTTACAGTTTCTGATAGAAGATAAATATACCTTTTTAACAATGTATAAAACATGTAACTCGGTTAAACCACTTAGAATTTATAAGATGCCAAAGTTCAAAAATTCAATTTTTTTGTCATTTGCCCAACTTCGGCATCAATTTAAAGTATATGTTTTCAAAACAACATGCTATTTAAAAAATATATTCTAAGACTATATCTATTTCCCAATTGATCGATGTATTTTTTATGAAAATCACTTCAAAATTGGCTTAGAAAAAAAAATTTTTCGATTTCAACCCAGATACAGAAATTCGAACTTTTAGGTATAGAACAAAAATGTTGTTTCGGCACGTAGTAGGATAAGTTGGACGCCAGGATTTGATGAAGGGTTTTTGTAGAGGAGCTCAATACAAACATTTTTTTTCTTTAAGAGGGGGGTCTATCTCCCCTCGTTTAGGTGGGAGGGGCATTTTTCTAAAAAAAAATTATCAAAATAAAAAAAAATTATTAAAAAACAACGGCAACACTTACAGTAATAAATGATACCATTTCCAAAAGGCAAAATTGTGCATTTGATTCAAATTTTTAAATCAATATAATATTACCAATAGTTTTTGAAATAATCGATTTCAAAGTTAAAAATAGGGGAAAACAAATTTTGAAAACTCATTTTATACTATTTTTGTCCAGACTGTGAATTTTAGTAAATAAATTACTTAGACAGAAAACTGCCTCAATTGATTCCTTATCGAACCGTGAAAACTATATGTTTCTATGTCTTCTAGTTTTTGGGAAAATTGAAAAATTATTTTATCAGATTTTTCTTTTTTCAAAATATTTTTTGTTTTTATTTGTTTTTATTTTTCAATTTTCTCAAAAACTAGAAGACATAGAAACATATAGTTTTCACGGTTCGATAAGGAATCAATTGAGGCAGTTTTCTGTCTAAGTAATTTATTTACTAAAATTCACAGTCTGGACAAAAATAGTATAAAATGAGTTTTCAAAATTTTTTTTCCCCTATTTTTAACTTTGAAATCGATTATTTCAAAAACTATTGGTAATATTATATTGATTTAAAAATTAGAATCAAATGCACAATTTTGCCTTTTGGAAATGGTATCATTTATTACTGTAAGTGTTGCCGTTGTTTTTTAATAATTTTTTTTTATTTTGATAATTTTTTTTTAGAAAAATGCCCCTCCCACCTAAACGAGGGGAGATAGACCCCCCTCTTAAAGAAAAAAAAATGTTTGTATTGAGCTCCTCTACAAAAACCCTTCATCAAATCCTGGCGTCCAACTTATCCTACTACGTGCCGAAACAACATTTTTGTTCTATACCTAAAAGTTCGAATTTCTGTATCTGGGTTGAAATCGAAAAATTTTTTTTTCTAAGCCAATTTTGAAGTGATTTTCATAAAAAATACATCGATCAATTGGGAAATAGATATAGTCTTAGAATATATTTTTTAAATAGCATGTTGTTTTGAAAACATATACTTTAAATTGATGCCGAAGTTGGGCAAATGACAAAAAAATTGAATTTGTGAACTTTGGCATCTTATAAATTCTAAGTGGTTTAACCGAGTTACATGTTTTATACATTGTTAAAAAGGTATATTTATCTTCTATCAGGAACTGTAAAAAAATCGAAAATGGGTAATAAATTGTCGAAGCTAGAATTTTTTCAATGGGTGAAGGTCCAAAAAACCGTTTTTTGCCCGTAACTCCAGATTTTGGGGGTGTTAGGGGATTTTCAAATACCGTTTCGTATTCAGTGCGACTAGCTCTACAAAACCTGATAGGTCTCCGCCCGCGTATATTTTAAAACCTCATTTTTGTAACACCGTGTAATTTAACAAGCTAATAAATAAATAAATAACAAATCACCATGTAATCAATTATTACAAAAATAAATAATTAAGTAAATAAAAATAAATAAATAAATAAATAAATAAATAAATACAAAAATAAATACAAAAATAAATAAATAAATAAATAAATAAATAAATAAATAAATAAATAAATAAATAAATAAGTAAATCAATAAAAAAACAATCAATAAATAAATAAGTAAATGAATAAATAAATAAATAAATAGATAAATATCACAGAATTTTTATAAGCTAAATATAAAGTTTTTTTGTATATTTTTTTTTTTTTTTATTTTTTTTTGCATGTATTTGTTTTTGTTTTCTTTTTTTTATTTTTTATATTTTGACATTTTTTTTTTTATATTTCTTATTCAGCCAAGTTTGAAATCAAATAATTTTCAGATGAGCTACAAGAAACATGATATCGTTCGTAAATGTAATTAATTCTTGCCGAAATGCGATCGATTTTGGCTAATGTGTGAAGATTGTCGGTGGAATAATGCCATGGCAGATTTAGCATCATTTTTAGAATTTTGTTTTGTACTCTTTGCAATTTATTTATGTGGGTTCTAGCTTCTAGCGCAAATACCCAAACAAAAGAACCATGCAGCATTATGCTTTGAAAAATTACTTTAAAAATGATAACTTTGTTACCAACACTGAGTTTTGATTTTCTATTAATAAAAGCATAAAGCATTTTTATAGCAATACTAGCTGACCCGGCGGACTTCGTTCCACCTTTTCTATCATTTATTTCCAATTTTTGGCTCTGTTGTGTGTGAAACTTTTCTAATACATACCACCAGAAATCGGGTCTCAAAAACAAATCTTATACATCGTATCGCGGTGTTTCTTATCAAACTTCTCCGAAACGACTGAACCTATTTTTATGAAATTTGTGTGCATATTGGTTGGCCTGAGAATCGGCGAACACCTATTTCCCATAATCTATTTGCCTACTCACATTTACTGGAAAACTAGCGATATTTTACCATTTAACTCACGGTATTAAAACCATATAAGACCGCGATTTAAAGCTGCCAGACTATTGAATTCGTTGATTATACCTCAACTCCCAAAATTTTCTCTGGGCTCTAGGACTTTATATTGTTTTCGGTTTTTGGGCAAAACAAATACCAAGGATCAATTTCACATTCGATTTCTCAGTTGACACCAAAGAATTAAAATCAACAAATTTGACCAAACTGTCCTTTTCGTCACACATTACACGGTGTAACACTCAAAATATACGCGGGCGGAGACCTATTAGGTTTTGTAGAGCTAGTCGCACTGAATACGAAACGGTATTTGAAAATCCCCTAACACCCCCAAAATCTGGAGTTACCGGGCAAAAAACGGTTTTTTGGACCTTCACCCATTGAAAAAATTCTAGCTTCGACAATTTTTTACCCATTTTCGATTTTTGTACAGTTTCTGATAGAAGATAAATATACCTTTTTAACAATGTATAAAACATGTAACTCGGTTAAACCACTTAGAATTTATAAGCTGTCAAAGTTCGAAAATTCCATTTTTTTCGTCATTTGCCCAACTTCGGCATCAATTTAAAGTATATGTTTTCAAAGCAACATGCTCTTTAACAAATATATTCTAAAACTATATCTATTTCCCAATCAATCGAGGTATTTTTTATGAAAATCACTTCAAAATTGGCTTAGAAAAAAAAATTTTCGATTTCAACCCAGATAGAGAAATTCGCACTTTTAGGTATAGAACAAAAATGTTGTTTCGGCACGTAGTAGGATAACTTGGGCGCCAGGATTTGATAACGGGTTTTTGTAGAGGAGCTCAATACAAACATTTTTTTCTTTGGGAGGCGGGTCTATCTCTCCCCGTTTAGGTGGGAGGGGCATTTTTCTAAAAAAAAATAATCAAAATAAAAAAAAATTATTAAAAAACAACGGCAATACTTACAGTAATAAATGATACCATTTCTGAAAGGAAAAATTGTACATTTGATTCTAATTTTTAAATCAATATAATATAACAAATAGTTTGTGAAATAATCGATTTCAAAGTTAAAAATAGGCAAAAAAAAAATTTTAAACTCATTTTATACTATTTTTGTTTTGTGTAAATTGTCGAAGCTAGAATTTTTTCAATGGGTGAAGGTCCAAAAAACCGTTTTTTGCCCGTAACTCCAGATTTTGGGGGTGTTAGGGGATTTTCAAATACCGTTTCGTAATCAGTGCGACTAGCTCTAAAAAACCTGATAGGTTTCCGCCCGCTTATATTTTGAAACCTCATTTTTGTAACACCGTGTAATTTTTATAAGCAGGAGTGGGAAATTAAGCACCAGAAGTTTATGAATCAAGCCCTCATGCCACACTGTGTCGAATGCTTTTTCAATATCTAAAAGTACCATTGCAGTACTTTTCCCTGATTCTAGGTCGCACTTAATATCATAGACAAACTATACCAAGAGCAGTGGCCGAAATAGGAGGGGGGGGGGGGGACGTGGGGGTATCCCGGTTCACGAACGATCTATTATAACTAATCGCAAAAACTTAATTTCATATTTTGGTTTATGAAGAAATACGCTTTTCTTTGTAACCAACCTGTGTGGAGGAAATTTATTTCATCCTACACATATTTTTTTTCTTTTTAAAGCTAACTTTTGCTTTCAAAGATCACATTTCTAAAATGCAAATTAAACATATAATTATACTATTTTTACTCGGTACTTTTTTATAGAAAAAAAAGAGTGTGTGTACACATGTACACTCGACTGAAGTTATACTTCTCAGTCAGTATATTAAATGAAAAGGCAGTACGCCGCAGTACAGCGTATTTTTTTAACAATCTCAGCTTATGGTGATTTTTTATGGAAATTTTTTATGCAATCAACTTGTCACACGCAACTTGCCACATGCAACTTGCCACATGCAATTTGCCACATGCAATTTGCCACATAAAACTTGCCACATGCAACTTGCCACACGCAACTTGCCGCATACAATTTGCCACATTTTGCATACTGAATGCCACATGCCTCGTACTACTTGCCACATGCGTTCTATCTAAAACACGATTGTGGAAGAAAAACATTTCTGAATAATTTTGGGAAAAATTAAATTTAGCTGAGAGAATTGGGCACATCTTGTATTTATTTCCGAAACAATAACAAAACAAAATCCTTCTTTTGTTGTAAAGCTAATAAAAACAATGATCTGATCTGGATCACGAGGAAAATAAAACACAGCTAAAGTGAAAAAAAAACGAAAAAAAAACACACTCATAATGTTGCATTACTTTCCCAATTTTCTTTCTCTATTTTCAGTTTTTGATTATTTATTGAAAAAATGCATTACTCCTTCTGCAAATAATTTATCCTCTGCAGATAAAAATTTGACCGGGTCCCAGAGCAGGGTAAATGTTTGACAGCTGAAAATTTTTTGTTTATTCAAAAAAGTATTGTCAAAAATTTAACCTCCACTAAATATTTAACCCAATTCACACGCGGCGTTATGTAGTGTGTAATTATGTACAATTACAATTAAAAAAGCGCGAAATTTAGATTTGCAAAATTAGCAATAATAGACAATGGTATTTAATACACATACATATGATACATGATTTCAAGGTATTTTTTAATGCTGATTCCAAAAAATCTAAATTCAAGGCAATCTGACTTCTCTAAAAAAGTTATACCTGTTTTTCATCTGTCAACCCATTTTATTGTAACGGTTGCAAAATTACTGCCGAAAAACCCTTAAAAGTTATGGTAGATGAACCAAATTTGTCATGAAGGTTTTCACATCCATTATCATTAAGAATCAAAACAATGCAATGAAAAATACATTCATAGATACCTATCTATGAAAAAATAGTATTTTTTGCGAAAAGGGGAAATTTTGGGATATGTACTAAACAATATTCTGATACAATCTTGGAATTAGTGCTAATAGGCAAATTTTTTTGTTTCTTTCTTTGTTTGAATATTCTTTAACTTATGTCAAAAATCTTAAAAAAATCTCAAGTCCGCAAGTCCTAATTTCTATTGTTGAGTGTAGTTATCAGCAAAAATCTTTTTCTGTTATTATTGTCTTATTTTTTGGAAAATTGAATTTGGGTTTGTTCGCTTGGATTTAAAATTTTGTCAGCATACAACGCCACATAATTTGTTTTCATTTTTCAAACATATATTTTCTGTATAGGTGTAGGAAAAATTTTTTTTAATTGTTTGGTTGCCATTTAAAAACTAAAATGTGTTGGTAGATGGTCTAAATGTTTAGCGAATAAATTTGTGACAGAAATTTTCTTTCCTTCGGGGTCCCCCTTAAAATGGGGGCCCTGGGCACGGGCCCCGTGTGCCCTTATGGTGAAGAAGGCATTGGTCTTGAGCAAGTAAAGTGTACTAAAATTGGAACCAAAAAGATAGGCAAATGTGCTGTAGGTACTGCTATGGCGCTGTGAAATTATGCTATAGCAATTTTCAGGGTTAATAATTTTTAAACTTACCTTCGTTGCGTTCCCGTGAAATAGAGAGAAATAAGTTAAAATCGACTTTATTTTTATTTCATATTGGAAATAATATAATAATAATAATTTCATATCAGAAATAAAGTTGAATTTTACCTTTTTCCACAGTCAACTTTATTCCTGCAAATTGAATAATAACGTCGAAAATTAGTAATTACGAGTAATTATCTACATGGTAAAACCCACATTTTTGAACTCTTATATCATCGTAATGTTAGTTTTGATTAAAATCTATTGAGCAAGTAAAAAGAGTGTGATTGGGGCAAAATAATTATATCTTTATTCATATTGACCGGTGTTTTTCTATTAAAAATAAAGTGAAATACTAACTTTACAATAAAATTAAAAGAATTAAAATTTGTTCGTTTCGTCTTCCGATTCGGTTGGTTCTAGACAGTTCTAAGAATGACCACACGAAAATGTTTAAAGTTTTTCAAATTTATCTGTTCAAGTTTAAATGAAAAAATTGTATTTTCCTGAAAGAAAATTGTTTTCCAGATTTAAATACTTTATATTAGACTGATTAAAAAAATGCTTGTTTTTTGTTCAAAGTAATACCAAAAATATTGTTGGAAATGACGAAAAAAAATACTCTAAAAGTTTCAGCTCTTAATATTAACATTAAGTACCGCCGCATCGCAAATTTCTATTTCCCATATGATTTACATGGGAAAGGTTGTGTTTTTGAGTTTGGAATCTTATAACTTTTTAAAGGTTCATCAAAAAGCCTAGATTTAAGCATTTTCTTGTATAAAATTGAACAATTATAATTTGTTTTATTATCAATCTACAGTATAAATTTCATTCATCTATCTATAAAAACAAAAAAGTTATAATCAATTGATTTTTCCTGTCGCTTTTTTGTATCATCGTGTTCCAAATCACTACGATACTAAAGAAGTTTTCAATCAAAAAGTGTTGCGAATTAATTTTACTTTCACCATTTGCCTTTTCGGATAAAGATCTCTAGCTTGCAGCCAAAAAAAATAAAAATCTAACAAAAAGGAGATTTTCTACTTTTCAATTTTCTCGAAAACTAGAAGACATAGAAACATATGGTTTTCAGTGTTTGGTAAGGAATCAATTAAGTCAGTTTTCTTTATCATTCAATTTTGTAGTCAAATCCCCAGTCTTGACAAAAATAGTATTGGATGTGTTTTTTTTTATTTTTTTTTCAAAATTTTGACATTGAAATCGATTATTTCAAAAACGATTAACTTAAAGAACTTAATTTAAAAGCTCGAATTAAGAGTAATATTGTGGCTTTTAAAAGAGGTATCATTTATAACTTTAAGTACTACCATTGATTTTTAATATTTTTGTTTGTTATTTTAAGTAATTTTTAAGAAAATCATTTTTGCGACCAAATGAAGTTTTCAAATGCCAATAAAAAACGCAGTGGCACCTGGTGCACCAAAATTTGGCCTCTATCGAAAGGTGATTTCATAAGGATTGTATCTAACTGTAGGCAAGTGTAGCTAAAATTATATATACAAAAATATGAAAAAATCAAGCCATTTTTTTCTCTTTTCTTTAAATAATTATATAAAATAATTAACATCTTTAAAATTAATAATTTCTTCGATTGACAATAGACAAATAAATGATGGCATCTTTAAGGAAAAATAAAAGTGTATGAATCGGCTCAAGCAAAAAAAAAATTACACAACTTTAATTTCAGGGTATTTTGACTTCGTTTTTTATACTTTCAACAACTTGTCCCTTTACTAAAAAGTAAACTACAAGTCCGATTTTAGTATGTTTCTTTTTCCTGGTGCATTTTCCTGATCGCTATAACCGGTGCCAAAGTGATCAAACTGATGATCCCATACCTTTTCGAAACGCTTTAGAGTTGAGGTCACTTGAACTTATTCAATCGGTCCACTTAAAATAAAAATAATTTTTATTATTTTTTCTTCGTTATGATCAAAAATACCCATAGTAAAACTAGTTATTTGTGGGATTTCATCATATGACACATATTTTTAAGGTATTTTTTTATACTGAATCTAATGAGTAATGACATACAAATAAAGTCAATACAATGCTCTAAGAAAAGTTATTGCCGATTAAAAACAAGGGTGCTTGTTTTTTACTTCAACAGATATATATTATCGAAACCCATGTGAAAAACAAGATACATTGATGAAATTCGGGGTGAAGGTTTAAGATAAAGCAAGGACAAAGGATTCATAAAATTTCTAAAAATATTTTTGGGGCAAGGGTGTTTTTTTTGATGGGTTGAGTTATGTGTGAAAAAGGTATCGTAACAGCTAACATAAATTTTATTAATTTTTTAAACTTGGTGAAAAAGTTTCGTTTCTTATAAGAGATAAATATTCACTATCAACTCAAAAGTTTTTATAGGCGTGGGTGCTATCTTGACGTTTTGATATGTTCCACAAGTTCCACAATGCATTTTAGAAATGAAGGAGATAGATTTAAAATTTGAAAAGGTTTTGAGAGGCCCTTTAATTTGATACCATTTTTGTTGCTGTGCGTTAAATTTTGGGAAATTTAGCTTTTTTGAGAAAACAACCAATTAGCAACAAATTACTGCGTACTTAGTTTTTTTAAATCCCGAGTAAAAATAGAAATTGAATTTTTAAAGAAAAAAATCATGAGCGCCGCAGCACCGCTGCACCACCGCCGTTTTCAGGAATTTTCGCCGCACCACGACTGCAGCACGTCCGCACTTTTTCATTTTGAATGAAAAATTCGGTGCACGACCGCCGCCGCACCACGACTGCAGCACGTCCGCACTTTTTCATTTTGTATGAAAAATTCGCCGCACCATGATACATAATTTTGGAATTTTGAAAAATAAAAAAAAAACTATCGACGAGAAGGAGATTCGAACCCGAGCACTTTCAATTAGAAGGCCAACGCTTTTTTTTTTTTTTATTTTAAATTCATTTTTATTTTTCATCATCTTAAAACTATCTTAAAGCTAGACAAAAATTCATAAAAACTAGCCTACTTATCAATTACTAACAACTAACTTACTGGCCCTATACGGGCACTCTAAGTTATTCTTCATTTTTCTTAATACTAATGCCTTTCGGCCTTAAAACTAATTTAATTCAAATAGTATTTCAAAGTTTTATTTTTTCCAAGGAATAATTTCTAAAAAAAAAACTTGGATTCTGATCTTTTTTTTTTGTTTATTTTAAAACTTAAAAACTAATTAAAACTACTTAAACTACTTAAAAACTAATTAAAACTACTTAAATACTTAAAAACTAGAACAGCCACAGCAAGCAATTTTGTATTTTTTTTGTATTTTTTTTTTTTTATTTTTTGGTATTTTTTTGTATTTTTTGTATTTTTTTATTTTTTTGTTGTATATTTTTTTTTTTGTATTTTTTGTTTTTTTTTTGTGCCACCCCGACTGTCCCTACTTAAAACTAAATACCTAAAACTATGTAAGCCGGCCAAGGCATAAAAACAAAGACCACTTTAACTATTTACATTATTATGAAGCCACCAAAACTGGTTCTCCTGCCTCACCCTATCTCTTCGGTCCCGATCGGACACAGTCCTACTGAACCGAAGACGCCCTTCTCCGCCTAATGCGAGGATGTCCCTGTCATACAGCAGTCGCCTGTCCACGGTTCTTCGCCCGACGTGGTAGATAAGCGGAACTGCCAATCTATCCTGTACAAGCCCCCGACTATTTAAATAGAGGAATGCCTCAGGCGGAATATAGCCGCTTAAACACACACTCTTGAAGTATTCGTCGTTGGGGTTGTAAGCCCCAAAAATGTAGCTATTTGAAGAGGCCATCGCTCTTGAAACGTGGCCACGAACAAGCTTCAGCATAAAGTTATCAATTCTATTTATGTTGGCCCTATTGTATAAAACCTCATTGGAATAGTAATGCGTGTAATCAGATTCGGGTGTTCTGTGCAGACCAAGGCAACGTCTAAGACACTGCCTCTCAAACACCCGAAACTTTTCCATTTGAGATGGAGCAACGTTGAACCACACAGGGCATCCATAGACAATCATCGGCCGGATAAGGGCCATGTAGCAAATCACCTTAACCCTGGTGTCAAGCCGACTGCTATAAAACAGCCGTTTCGTCAGGGCAAAAGCTCCCCTAGCCCTAGCCAGAGCAGCATCCATTTATGTCTATTGAAATATAGATATTGATCTAGCCAGATGCCAAGGTACTTTACTACACTTCTACTCGGCAGTGGATGTCCGTGTGGTCCAGCGATCGCCAGCTTCCGCCAGTTCCTTCGCGTATCCCCTGAGGCCCTAGCCAAGGGAGTCCTAAATAGAATCGTTTCTGATTTCTGAAAGTTGATTTTCAACTTCCAGTCATCACAATATCGCTGAATTTTGTCAAAGTCACGTTGCAAGAGAATTCTTATGACCTCAACTTTTGGAGCTGTTCTGTACGCAATTAGATCGTCGGCATACGCAATTGCCTGAGTTAGACTTCCTATCAGATCGCTGGTGTAAATACTAAAGAGAATAGGTGAGTTCACCGCTCCCTGTTGAAGACCATTTTTGATATTAAAAACTCCAGTAGAAGTTACATTGCCACTTTTGACAACAAACGTTCTACCATTGAGCATGTCATAAAGCATATACAAGAGTGGTTTACTTATACCAAGTCTTGTTAATTTAAGATAGAGACCTTCTAACCAAACGGTGTCGAAAGCTTTTTCCAAATCAACAAGACAGGCACCCGTGCACTGTTTTTTAGATTTGTTCCACTGAATATCAGATACAAGTTTAGACGCGGCATGAATAGTGTCATGTCCTGCCTTAAACCCGAATTGATTATCCGGTATGATATTGTTGTCCTCAGCCCACTGAGACAGAGCCCTATTGATAACTTTTTCAAATACCTTGCTGATACTTGGAAGGAGACTTATCGACCGGAGATTTGCCGGATTGGAGTTGTCCTTTCCCTTTTTCGGTAGAGGATGTACCACTGCTGTTTTCCAACGCTTTGGATAATATGCATTATTCAGAGCGTTGTTGAACAGAGTGGCAAAAATGTCAATAGCTTCTTGCGGTAGATGTCGTAGTACAATATTGGATATACCATCGACTCCTGCTGACTTCTTTTTCTTTAATGAATCGAAGATGAGCTTGAGCTCTACCTTCGTAACTAACAGGGTGTTAGCCCCAGCATGCTCGGCGATGATGGCGTTTGCCAAGTGCTCTTCATTAAACCCGGTAAAACCGCGATTCTCAGATTGCCATTGCGTAATATCATTACGTAGATAGAAGTGATGAAGGAGGGCCCTGTTTTCCAGGTCATGGTTCGGGTTAATGCTAGCATTAACCTTGTACACTTCCTGGAAGGCAGCACCCACCGCCTCCACCTTCTCTTGCGGATCTTCGATTATAAAGAGGTCGTCGTCCAAGATGGCTTCCCCTGGATTTATGCCTGCAGTCCGAAGTACGTCTCTGTTTTCCACAGTTCTCTGGAGTTTAAGACACGTCTAAAAATCTTATTAATCTGCGGAAACATGCTCGGGTCGCTAGAATTAACGGCTCGAATTTCGCTGTCCCAATACAGATTAATAGACAACCTATAATTTTCTTTTATCAACTGGTTGATGTTTTTGATCGACGACTTCAGTGTTCTAATCTCCAGATCGTGTGGGTCGGTAAATCGCCGGTATAAACGTTTAAATCTTGTCAATAGTCCGCTTTTTTGTCTGTGGAGTGCGTCAATAGTCCCGTTTCGGTAAACGTTATTTTGGTCACGTTCTTTGTATTTAGGTATCGTTCTGTTCATCGTTTAAAAGATGGTATCGTCCATCTGTTGGAGATAACCATCGATCTCACTGTTCGACAGATTTCTGTCGTTTGGAGGGTCTATGTTATTCGAACGCAGTTCTCTTGCTAAGGCGTTGGTGAAGCGTGGCCAGCGCATCTTACCGTAATTGTAAGAATGCTCCGGTACAAACTCCTCCAATTCCACAAGTTCGTTCGGAAGCTGTATTGCGGCGGCGAGTCCGCAGTGGTCGCTATCGTACTCATTTGTACTAAGGCAGTTTCTTGGGTGTTGGCCCACAGAGTCTGTTAATGTCAATCTCGAGTCTAGAAGCAATAAATCCAGAAAAGAACCGCTTCTTGGAAACGATGGCCTTTCAGTAGCCAACAGATCAACCCTATATTCAATATTGTTTTGACTCATCCAATTATACAAATGATTACCTCGCTGATTCTGTATTTGATTTCCCCAATCTTGGTGTTTGGCGTTCAGATCACCGGCCATGAGGATATAGTTTTCCTCCAAATTCAGTCGTAGGACCTGAAAAAGTTTTTCGAGTTCTGCCGTAAAGTCAGTTGGTTGAGGTGCTTCTGGCGCATAAGCTGCGACTGCATACACCCGCTTTCCATGCATACAATACACACCTCAAGCGTTCGAAATTTTCGCACTTCACTATTGTATATTACCTTATAACTAATGCCTTTACGTATGAAGATTGCAACAGCGCCCCCTTGAGTGGAGTCGGGCCGGTTTCTTCTTACGATGTTGTAATTAATATTTGTCAGTTTATGTTTCTGGTTTAGCTAGCCATAAACACATGGGGACATAGATCTTTCAACAATTGGAAAAGGTTAGCTCTACGTTCGACCCTAATCAGTGAATTTACATTCACAGCTAGAATCCTAAGGGGCGTCTCTGACAGCGCGCCCATTACGACCTAGGTTGCGTTAAGCTAGGCAGTTGAGTGTAGATATGATCTACCCTCACTGTCTACTCCCTTATCTGGCTTTGAAGCCCTGTTAACTGTGCTTGAATGCTCAGTAACAAGGTCAAAACCTCTGATTCTGCCGCCGGTGCTTTAGACACGGAGGCCTGTTGGACAACCTTTGGTGGCTTTTGTGTCACCTTTGGTATTGCTTTTTGCGCCATTTGGGCGAAAGAGATACTTGGGTTGACAATCGGAGCCCTATTGGACGTTTTTCAACGACAGCCTGCTTCGCAGTTTTCTGCTGCTTCATTTGCTGAAACCTCGGACAGCCCCGATAATTAGCAGGGTGCCCGACGCTTGCGCAGACTGCACATTTTAGCTGGGCCTTATCTTCGACCCGTTCCTCCCCAAGTTTACACTCCCCCTTATTGTGGTTCTCTCCACACTTGACACAGCGCGACTGCATTTCGCAGTTGGCTGCGGCATGGCCGAACCTTTGGCAGCGCACGCATTGAAGCATGTCACCAAGTGACAACCTGGTAGTTGAGGACGGTGATATTCCTCAAACTATCCAGTTTGCTGTTGGGCGAGAGCTGCACTAAAAATATCGGCAGTTTCCTTTTCTCCCGTCTGGACAAAGCCGTTTGATATGGCTTGACGCTGATGATCTCGAGATCACCACTCGCTTTGCGGCAGAGCTCATCATAGAGCGCCTGGGGTTCCGTGCAGGAATCTATGCCCTTTAGAAGGACCGTTTGGATTTTCTCCAACTTAGGGGTAAAACTAAAGTACTCAGTGGTGGCCTTTTTTAACAATATTCTTATTTTTTTGTGATCCTCCACTGTACTGCAGTGGATCGCATGTTTATTACTATTTAATCTTTTAATAAAAAAATGTTCGCCTATGGCCGACTTACATAGCTTTATAGTGTCCTCTAGGTCCATCCTGAACACATTAATGGGTGGCACGTTTTCCTTTTTGCTTCTACTATTCTGTGGCTGCTGCTGGTGTACTCTCCCTCGCTGCTGCTCCTGGGGCTGCTGCTGTTGAGTCCGCACCTGCTGATTGCTTCCACTAGGCTTGTCTGCCTCTGCTGCTTGTTGTTGTTGCTGTGTGTTTTGCTGTTTTGGCTGTTGTTGTTGCTGCTGTGGCTGTTTTTCTTGCTGCACTGGCACTTGTGTGGGCAGCTGTTGTTGTTGTTGTGCAACTTGTGCAGGCAATTGTTGTTGTTGCCGCTGTTGCTGCTGTTGTTGTTGTCTCTGGGGTTGAGGGACTTGCTTTTGCTGTTGTAGAAGCTGCTCTTGTTGTTGTTGTTCCGCTGCTTTAGCGGCTTTTTTATCTGCGAGCTCTTGCTTTTCTTTGGCTCTGCGGGCTTCTTGTTTAGCTTTCATGAGCTCGAGCAGAACGCAACTTCTTGCCTGAGGGCATCCATTTTCCTCTCAAACTCATTTATTTTAGTTTGGAGGGTCTGCTCCTCCTCTTCTTCTTCGTCTGATGACGGCTCTGTCGATGACAGACCAGCGAAATTGTTGCTGTCACCCGAAATGAAAAGTCCTTCTTCCCCATTGGACATATAGCTAACCTCATCCTCGTCTAGTAATTTAGCTGCCGCTTCATTATTTGCTGTGAGCGCCGTTTCCTTCTCTTCAGCTGGTAGCTTAGCTGAAGGTTTAGTGGAACGACGCTTCACAAGGTTCGGCTGTGGCTTTAGCGGTTGACGTCTCCTCTTACCCATATCGGCTGTTGTTGCCGTTGGCTCACTTGCCGTTGGCTTGATTGCCGTTGGCTTCTCTGTAGCTGGGGCACCTTTCGATGTCCCCGCTATATCGTCCGATTGCATAAGCTTTAACTCAAGCGAATGCTTTTTGCAATTTTTTAGTTTTAAAAAAAACCCAGCTGGGATTCGAACGCCGTTCCTTCGGCTCTCGGGTCCGACGTTACTTCCACTGAGCTATCGCTGACTTAATAGTCTTACTGGCTAACGTAATTCTCGTATACTAATCACTTTCCGACTACGAATTAAAAACACTGTGAAAGCCGATTTGCGCGTGTACACTCTTCCACAGTACAAGATCGAAGAAACAAGAAGTCCAACGCTTTAACCACTCGATTACCAAGTCATGTTTGCATGAACTGGCAATTTGTTACTTAAGGCAAAATAACATTGAAGACGACTTAAACATTTGTATAAGTACGAGAATAGAATTTTTTTCATACAAAATGAAATAGTGCGGACGTGCTGCAGTCGTGGTGCGGCGGCGTTGGTACAGCGAATTTTTTTCATATTTTTCATTTTTTTCAAAATGAAACGGTGCGGACGTGCTGCAGCGGTGGTGCGGCGGTTTAGAAATTTTTGATCATAGTGCGGACGTGCTGCAGCGGTGGTGCGGCGGTTTAGAAGTTTTTCATTATAGTGCGGACGTGCTGCAGCGGTGCACAGTGGTGCCATTTGACGTTTTTGGCGACAAAATTCATTTGCACGGCCATTTCTGGACGAAAGTCATGAAATTTGGTACACTGAATGATTATAGTATAGAATACGAAAAGGCTGCCAACTTTTTTTTCTTCAAAATGGCGGCTCCAAAATGGCGGAAAGAATGAGCGTTAAAATAGAATTTTCATTTTCAAAACAGTATATAAGCTAGAAATTGGGCTAAATTCATGTCAAAAAGTTGTTAGATTTAAGACTCATAGATTCATATTCTTTACAAAAAAATCAAAAAAATTGAGAACAAAGTCCAAAAAATGCCAATTTAGTAAAACACACTTTAAGACCCCTAATTACGCTATTTCATGCATTTTTTTTTTCATTTATCACAATTTTGAGATCTCTTCTATTTATGTTTTATAAGAACATTGAAAATATTGGGGTTATATGGTTGCCAACTATGTTTTTAATTAAATATAAGAAAACATGATATAATGAAAAGTTTCAATGTTCAATAAAACTGAGAATTTATTTTTTCCGTGAACCAAAATATACTTTTCTAATAGATTTTAGCGTTTTAAATTCAAATCCGGAGTCAAAAAAAATCTTTGACGTCACGTTTTTGAGATATAAGCAGATCAAAATTAATTTTTATCTTCGAAACATGACGTCATAGATTTTGTTTGACTCCTGATTTGAATTTAAAACGCTAAAATCTATTAGAAAAGTGTATTACGGTTTACGGAAAAAAGAAATTCTCAGTTTTATTGAACATTGAAACTTTTCATTATATCATGTTTTCTTATATTTAATTAAAAACATAGTTGGCAACCATATAACCCCAATATTTTCAATTTTCTTATATTACATAAATAGAAGAGATCTCAAAATTGTGATAAATTAAAAAAAAAATGCATGAAATAGCGTAATTAGGGGTCTTAAAGTGTGTTAAAACACAACTCAATTGGCATTTTTTGGACTTTGTTCTCAATTTTTTTGATTTTTTTGTAAAGAATATGAATCTATGAGTCCTAAATCTTAAACCTAAAACTTTTTGACATGAATTTAGCCCAATTTCTAGCTTATACAGGGTGTCCCAAAAGTAATGGATCAAACGAAGTATGCTGATAGGGGATCTTAAGGGCTCTCAGAATTTGGTAACTTGTTCATCCCAAATCCTTACGGTTTTCGATTTAATGCGATTCTTGTGAAATTTCGAAGAATCCCTACTTTGCAACAGTATTTTGCTTCCTGCGCCCATAACACGGTGTTACAAAAATGAGGTTTTAAAATATACGCGGGCGGAGACCTATCAGGCTTTGTAGAGCTAGTCGCACTGAATACGAAACGGTATTTTAAAATCCCCTAACACCCCCAAAATCTGGAGTTACGGGCAAAAAACGGTTTTTTGGACCTTCACCCATTGAAAAAATTCTAGCTTCGACAATTTTTTACCCATTTTCGATTTTTTTACAGTTTCTGATAGAAGATAAATATACCTTTTTAACAATGTATAAAACTTGTAGCTCGGTTAAATCACTTAGAATTTATAAGCTGTCAAAGTTCAAAAATTCCATTTTTTTCGTCATTTGCCCAACTTCGGCATCAATTTAAAGTATATGTTTTCAACACAACATGCTATTTAAAAAATATATTCTAAAACTATATCTATTTCCCAATTGATCGATGTATTTTTCATGAAAATCACTTCAAAATTGGCTCAAAAAAAAAAATTTTTCGATTTCAACCCAGATACAGAAATTCGAACTTTTAGGTATAGAACAAAAATGTTGTTTCGGCACGTAGTAGGATAAGTTGGACGCCAGGATTTGATGAAGGGTTTTTGTAGAGGAGCTCAATACAAACATTTTTTTTTCTTTAAGAGCGGGGTCTATCTCCCCCTGTTTAGGTGGGAGGGGCATTTTTCTAAAAAAAAATTATCAAAATAAAAAAAAATTATTAAAAAACAACGGCAACACTTACAGTAATAAATGATACCATTTCCAAAAGGCAAAATTGTGCATTTGATTCTAATTTTTAAATCAATATAATATTACTAATAGTTTTTGAAATAATCGATTTCAAAGTTAAAGAAAGGGGAAAAAAAATTTTTTTAAACTCATTTTATACTATTTTTGTCCAGACTGCGAATTTTAGTAAAAAAAATTACTCACACAGAAAACTGCCTCAATTGATTCCTTATCGAACCGTGAAAACTATATGTTTCTATGTCTTTTAGTTTTTGGGAAAATTGAAAAATTATTTTATCAGATTTTTCTTTTTTCAAAATATTTTTTGTTTTTATTTGTTTTTATTTTTCAGTTTTCTCAAAAAGTAGAAGACATAGAAACATATAGTTTTCACTGTTCGATAAGGAATTAATTGAGGCAGTTTTCTGTCTAAGTAATTTATTTACTAAAATTCACAGTCTGGACAAAAATAGTATAAAATGAGTTTTCAAAAATTTTGTTTCCCCTATTTTTAACTTTGAAATCGATTATTTCAAATCAATTGGGAAATAGATATAGTTTTAGAATATATTTTTTAAATAGCATGTTGTGTTGAAAACATATACTTTAAATTGATGCCGAAGTTGGGCAAATGACGAAAAAAATGGAATTTTTGAACTTTGACAGCTTATAAATTCTAAGTGATTTAACCGAGCTACAAGTTTTATACATTGTTAAAAAGGTATATTTATCTTCTATCAGAAACTGTAAAAAAATGGGTAAAAAATTGTCGAAGCTAGAATTTTTTCAATAGGTGAAGGTCCAAAAAACCGTTTTTTGCCCGTAACTCCAGATTTTGGGGGTGTTAGGGGATTTTCAAATACCGTTTCGTATTCAGTGCGACGAGCTCTACAAAACCTGATAGGTCTCCGCCCGCGTATATTTTGAGCGTTACACCGTGTAATTGATTTTTGTTTTTTAAAATTCTTTTACAAAAACATTTCTAAATAATTAGGAACAATTAATTAATCCAAATATTTTTTATTCCATACGCCATTTCGCTGCAAATTAACTAACAGTTTCAAGTTTTATCAAAAATCAATTTCTAACTTTTATTTGAGAGCAACTCCGCAACAAAAATTTGTACGGTGTGGGAATGGTTTATTATTTTAAAAAGTTGCCCTGTTATTCTAGTTTTCAAAAATGTATAATATAGTTTCCAAAATTGCAGTTAGATCGCAAAATATTACAATTTTAATTCAACAAAACACGGTTTTTCAGAACAAAAAACAACCAAAATTAAACACATTTTCTCGAACTGTTATTTGTTTATTTTTCTTTGAACAAAAGCCTCTATTTTTGTTTGTATTTTTGCTCTGAAAAACCCTGTTTTGTTGAATTCAAATTGTAATATTTTGCGATCTAACTGCAACTTTGGGAACTTTTATACATTTTTGAAAACAAGAATAACAGGACAACTTTTAAAAATAATAAACCATTTTCACACAGTACAAATTATTTTTGCGATGTTGCTCTCAAATAAAAGTTAGAAATTGATTTTTTATAAAACTTGAAACTGTTAGTTAATTTGCAGCGAAATTGCGTATGGAATAAAAAATATTTGGAATAATTAATTGTTCCTAATTATTTAGAAATGTTTTTGTAAAAGAATTTTAAAAAACAAAAATCAATTATGGGCGCAGGAAGCAAAATACTGTTGCAAAGTAGGGATTCTTCGGAATTTCACAAGAATCGCATTAAATCGAAAACCGTAAGGATTTGGGATGAACAAGTTACCAAATTCTGAGAGCCCTTACGATCCCCTATCAGCATACTTCGGTTGATCCATTACTTTTGGGACACCCTGTATACTGTTTTGAAAATGAAAATTCTATTTTAACGCTCATTCTTTCCGCCATTTTGGAGCCGCCACTTTGAATAAAAAAAAGTTGGCAGCCTTTTCGTATTCCCCATACTATAATCATTCAGTGTACCAAATTTCATGACTTTTCGTCCAGAAATGGCCGTGCAAATGAATTTTGTCGCCAAAAACGAAGAATGGCACCACTGTGCGGTGGTGCGGTCTTTGATCCTCTTAATGTATCTTCTCTAGTGAAAACTAAAGATTGTTGTTGTTATCTAAAATAGACAAACATAACTATTCTTACAAACTTGGTGAAATGGCATTCCGAATTGTGTCTATAGATACGTCTACTTGGGTAAGACCGACTATCGATGTTTTTTCCAGACTATCGATAGTCCCGATAGTTTCAAACTATCGATTAATCGATTAAACTATCGATGTTTAAGCTACACTAACCCTGATTTTTCGCACTCGTGAAATTCACCTTTTGGCCGCCATTTTAGATTTTAGGGAATATTCCAAAAAGAAAGTTTATTCCTCGGAATATTCCGGATAAACTTTTTTATTGTTTCTTTATTATTCCGGAATATTTGGAATGCAGTCTTTTTATTCCAACTCAGACCTGGAATTTATGGAATATTCTCCCATAACGCTGTTTTGTGTAGGTTCTAGTGAGAAGCTGTCAGTTTTTCAATGAAAACAAAATTAAAATGCGCTCCGGAGCATAAATAAATAAAAATCGTGGGAAAAATAATGAATTAATACAAAAGTTTATATTTTAATTGTTTGTATTTCTAAATCTTATTCTTGAAAATTAGAAATTTAAGAAAAAGTGATTTTATATGTGTTTGTGTTTTAACTAAAAATGTGGTAGAACATTTGATTTACATTCTTTTCAGGCTATTTCTGTTTCTTTATTTTTGCGTTCTGGATATTCTCGATAAACTTTTTTGTATCGCCGGTCTATTCTATTCCTTATCCGGAAAAAATAAAGAAACACACACTCCGTATGTGAGAATTGGTCTGTTTACTGTTGTGTAGAGCCAATGAGTAATTCGAGGTTGAAGCCCCCATTTATTTCCCATGGCTTTTTTGCATGAGAAGAGTGCCATTGTTGCCTTTTTAACTCTTTCTTGAATGTTAGGTTTCCAGCTTAACTTTTTATCTAAGATATTTTGCCTCGCCAGAGAATTTAAGTGGTATGCCTTAAATGATAGGGAGTTCTATATGACGAATCTTGTAATTCCCGGAGAAGAGGATAAGATCT
This sequence comes from Episyrphus balteatus, assembly GCF_945859705.1. Lineage (NCBI taxonomy): Eukaryota > Metazoa > Arthropoda > Insecta > Diptera > Syrphidae > Episyrphus > Episyrphus balteatus. The sequence continues at coordinate 108,539,272 of NC_079136.1, forward strand.
GTTTTGTGGAGATTTGTTTAAGTTATGTTGTTGGGATGCTTTTCTGATACGGAATATCATCCGCATATGCAATCACTCTGTAACTCTCCGCCTCTTAATATCTCAACAGCTCATTTTCTACCAAGTTCCATAATAGAGCAAGATCCCAGGGCCGCCTGACATTACTTATTTTCTCAAGAATAAAATGTATAGAATTACGAAGTGATAGTACCTACATACTTTTTATAGTGCATGGATACCGGCTACCTTGTGCCGATACGTCCATTTTACCGGTAATAGGTGCTAAAGGCACGAAAAATACGTACTTATTTTCCTTATTTTCTCAAGGCTGATTTTTACGTTTGTTTTAGAAAATATTATTAAAAGTTAATAACTAACACTGCCAGACCCATTCCGAGTTGCAATCCATTGAAAATAAAATTGACTTGAAGTTTGGCAAATCTTTTTTCTAAGCAAGCCAAACCAGAACGAAAGTCCAACGATAGGCAAATGATAGTTGTAAGCAGTAAGCATTAACGAGTATCGTTGAAGTACAACTTTAATCGTTGTACTTAATCGCATTTGAACAAGGAAGTAGTTTCAACGATAATTGTTTTACAAAATAGGGCCCCAGCTTATTTATCATGCCTGAGATATGACCAATTGTTTATAAATCTCTCTCTTTCTTTTTATCTTTTATTATAAACAATTGGTCATATCTCACGCATTAATGAACCGATTTGAAAAATTCAAACACTTTATTCTCTTGCTAGACATCAATAAATATTTTCTCTTTTTGTTAAAAATGACAACTACCGATTTTGAGACAATTCCTTTTGTTTATAAAAATTTCAGAAATTTGAAAAAACTAACATTGCAGCTAGATGCAAAAAAAATATTAAAACACTCCCATATTGCGTTGATCTTAAAATCTATAATCAAAGCGGTAATAAAGTTTAAACTGAGTAGGGGTATAGTTTTTTCAAATTAACTCGAAAAATATGGGTGATATAGAAAAATTTATTAAGATAAAAGTTATAGAAAATGAAATTTTCTACAAGTTTTATGCATATAATTTTTGTCAAAAATCAAAAATGGCCGAGTTATTCACTGAAACGAGTTTTACTTTTAATCCAAGATGGCAGTTTTGGCTCAAGGTCGATTTTCCCGAAAAAATGAAAAAAATTGCACGATCTAATTTTTTCCATTTGAAATGTTTAATTCGCCTGTGCTATGCAGGGTGTTCCGGTATAAGGGGTATGATTCTTGGGTATATTCTAAGAATAAAATTGTTCTACAGTAACCCTCTATCTGCAAAATTGATACCCTTTAGCGATGATTTTAGAAAACGTTTACTTTGGTATGCCTTTACTCATGTTAATGTTAATTTCTCCGTTGATACACTTATGATAGAACTTTGCGATGTTCGTATTGTACCTAACCTATGTTATTTTGTTGCTGCGTACTTACCATTTTTCTAAAAAGATTTTAAACAATCAATCAATGCAAGTATATTCTTTAATTATTCACACAAGCATACAACTTCATCCAAAAAATGTTTTTCTTATTTGATAATAGTTACCTAAAATAAATATATTACTTAATTCGATACTAAAATTTCACAAAATTTGGGTTCTATGGGCATCATACTTCAGAGGACATTACTATTGTAGTTCTTGGACGTTCTACAATCACTACCCTAGCTGCCTTTTTTGAACGGGTAGAAACGGTCAATGAAGTAGTAAGTGTTCTCATAGAATCACAACTGTAGTGTATTCTTTGGCCAACAGTATTACATCGGTTTTTAAGTGAAGTTCGTCGGCGGGACTTCCAACAGAACCATTTGAATGGTGGAACTCGACTGAAAGGAGAGCAAAACTTTAGATACATAATGTGGTTTTTGACATACAAAATAAATTTTTCTAAATGACCCATATTTTTTGAGTTACTCAGCTTAAACTTTATACGCGCTTTGAGTATAGATTTTAAGATCAAGATCAACGCAATGTCTCAAAATCGGGAGTCGGGATACTCGGCTATATAGAGATAATATCCACTCCCACTCGTGCAGACATATAAAATATAAATAAATATCTTAAACTGTGTAACTAAACATATTCCAAAATATCACCTAGGACTTATTTAATGTAATTTACCACTTGACTACATCACCATCAGCATTCTGAGCAGAAGGTGCCTGTCATTGATGATGGTTCATTACAAAGTTGAAATAATCTTAAGGGTATGGAGATAATTTTGAATTGAAAATGGTAAGTGCAATGAACATTAATGTTTAAAATTGTATTAAGGTTCTATTTTCCCTTGCGAAATGTATTACTTGCGTACATACATATTTAGTTACTTTGAATTTTAAAACATTTAATTTTCTTTTTGATGAGTAGGTATATTAAATTATCTATAAAATGAGATAAATAAGATACTGAATAAGGAAGTATTTAAGTATTTAAGATACTGAGGCTGCCAAATACAAATTTTATTTACGTTTGGGAGGATTTTTTTTTAATTTTTCTTTTGTGATGTTTATAATTTATAAAATAACAAAAACTACATTTATAATCTTGGAACAACCACAAATTCTTGAATAAGGTGCTACCACCAAGTGTTTATGGCTAGAGTTACAGCTCTGTGCCGCGGATGCCAATCAGATCATCAGGCTCCTTTATTCCATTTGTATGTGGTGAAATAATGTACCTACACTGAGAAAAAAAGCAACTTAAGACCAGAGGCGTACGTTGAGCTGCCACGGAATGCGGGGGCCCTGGGGTAAGATTAAATTTAGGCGCCCTTTTTGTTTTAATTTTTCTATCTAATAGAATTAATGGAGTTGGTTTTTACTTCTAATGTATTTTTGTTTTGATATTTTTAAAATGTTTGAAACTTATGTACATTTTGAAGTACCTAACACAAACAATTTTGTTTTTTTTTTAAATTTTGGAGTCAAAGTGCTATTGCTATTTTAAATGTGGGAAATTACCTCCAATATAATTCTTCTTGAGAAATTGTAAATAGTTTCTGAAAGGTCTTATAGGAAGGAACAACATCATCGGTCTTGATACGAATATTAAAGTTTAAAAAAAAAAGCGTTTTGGTCGCAATCTAATTAAGACAAGAGTCGTACAAGTTTGCGACGGATTCTGAGCTCCGCATAACTTTTGAGGGACAAAAAACCGTTACATTGTAGCACTTTTTTCAGTTCTTGAGTCATAACTCCTAAAAAAAAACATTAATTTCGGCCAAGTGGTTTGGTCAGAAGTGGCAGTCAAAAGTAGTAAAATTTTACTACTTTTTTACTTGCGATATAGGTACTTATATCAAGTTATGCATTCGTAAAAAAAAAAAAAGTTGAGATAACATTTTTCCATGACATTACGATGGTAGACAATGCCAAAAAAGTGGGTCCCGGAAGTCCGTCTGTCAGTCTGTCAGTCTGTCAGTCTGTCAGTCTGTCAGTCTGTCAGTCTGTCAGTCTGTCAGTCTGTCAGTCTGTCAGTCTGTCAGTCTGTCAGTCTGTCAGTCTGTCAGTCTGTCAGTCTGTCAGTCTGTCAGTCTGTCAGTCTGTCAGTCTGTCAGTCTGTCAGTCTGTCAGTCACACCATACAAATTTTTTTCAGGTTGTTGCTCTGAAATAAAAGAAAGAAATTGAGTTTTTATAAAACATGGAACTGTTAATTAATTTGCAGCAAAATGGCGTATGAAATAAAAAATAATTTGATTAATTAATTATTTCTTATTATTAGGCAATGTTTTAGTGAAAGAATTGTAAAAAACAAAAATCAATTATGAGCGGAGGAAGCAAAATACTGTTGCAAGGTCAGCATTTTTCGAAATTTCACAAAAACTGCATTAAATCGAAAACTGTAAGGATTTGGGATGAACAAGTTACCAAATTCTGAGAGCCCTAAAGTTGGCCTATCAGCATATTTCGTTTGATCCATTACTTTTGGGACACCCTGTATATAAACCAAAAATAAAATTTCCAAAAAAATAATTTTTGGATTTTTAAAAAAATTTTGAAATTTTTTTTTTGAAAATTCAAATTTTCGAAAACGGGACATTGAATTTTTTTGAAATTTTGTTTTAAGATGTTGATTAGTGATTTCTACAAAATGGCATTACAATTTTATTTTAAAACTTTTTTTCCAAAAAATTATTTATGAAAAATTGTTTTTTTAAAAAACGGCTCTAACGATTTTGAAATTTTTTTTTCTAAAAATGCACTGCATACTTGTTTTGGAGGGCAATTTAATTTCAGATTTAATTTTATTTTTTTTTTTAACCAATTTTATTTTTTTTCCAAATTTCTATATAGCTCAGGGAAATTAATCAAAATATGGGCATGAAATCGCATTTTTCGCGGGACAAAATTTTTTTCATAGAATGTGTTCGGGGGGTTGTCCTTATCATAAAAGTCAATTTGTTGGGATGATTGGAGGTTGGGAACAGCCGCCATCTTGGAAAAGAGATTGGTATCGTTTTTATTGAATAGCTCCAACGTTATTCATTTAAGCAAAAAATAACAAAGGTAAAACTTATTAACAATAAAATTATCTAAACAATGATATACAAAACAATTCCGTGAGTTGGTTAAATAAAATTTTATAGTTGGTTAAAGTGCCGGTTTGTGTAGCAAGGTTGGGGCAAAATGACATTTTTTCATATATCTGACGAACTTTTGATTTTTCTGGGTAATTTTTCAAGAAATAATCATAGTACTTATAATTATCTATAAAATGAGCCCATAATCGTTATTGTAACCATCATATTGTAGAAGTAATCTAACTTCGAAATTCTCTATGTACTAGTCAAAAGTGATAAAAAAGCAAGATTTTTACTATTAGGCCTAGCAAATTTTGGGATTAGAGGTATAACCATAATATAAGTACGCAGTTTTGTACCCATGCTCGTCTTAATATCGAATTCAAATGTCTGACAACACTAACCTTGGGCTTTATACGGTTTTTGGGGGGATAAATAACGTAAATTTTCCAGTTAATGGGAATGAGCTAAATTTACATTATTTCAAATTATAAATATAAAAACTGATGCTCTGTCATTTTTCCTAAATCTGAACACCTCAGTTTGGCGATACGGCTAGTAAAACTCAAGATATGAGCTTTTTTTAACTACCATATCAGGGTTTTCAATTCAAATAAACAAACAAATATTTAAGCACAAAAGTCTCTAAAACATAATCGCATAAACGGCTTATATCTTGAGTTCTATTGGTCACTTCCTCAAGATTGGGGTGTTCAGATTTAGGAAAAATGACAGAAATGACATCAGTTTTTATATTTATAATTTGAAACAATGTAAACTTAGCTCATTCCCATTAACTGGAAAACTTACGTTTTGTATATCATTGTTTAGATAATTTTATTGTTAATAAGTTTTACCTTTGTTATTTTTTGCTTAAATGAATAACGATGGAGCTATTCAATAAAAACGATACCAATCTCTTTTCCAAGATGGCGGCTGTTCCCAACCTCCAATCATCCCAACAAATTGACTTTTATGATAAGGACAACCCCCCGAACACATTCTATGAAAAAAATTTTGTCCCGCGACAAATTTCCCTGAGCTAGTACGGGAGCCCAGGAAGGGATTTCGCGCGTTACTCGAGTGCGTCAGAAAATCATATGGGGAGAAAGCTTGTACTCAGTAATGTACTCCTACACAAATATAAAAGCTTGATACAGTGGTCTGCGTTGTGGGCAGCCCGTCAGATTAGTAAAAAAAAATCGATCCTCGGAAATACTCGAGCGCGTCAGGTTAAGAAACGGTAGGTTAAGTACATCTAGAAAAGTGTATATTTCAATAATCTGACAATTTGAGCGTGGCATAAGAAAATGGGAGAGGCACAAAGTTGTAAAAAAAAAACGTCAACTCGAAATACTCGAGCGCGATTAACTTTTTTTTATTCTGAAGGGAATTTTATCAGGAACACGAAAAACATATAATCTGACGGTTTTCATGGGGCAATATAGCCAAAATTATCGATAAAGCATGAACGTACAGTAAAAAAAAATACAATTTTTTGGTTCGTGTTGCTGAGTTTTTAAAGTTTCTGTCGAAATATCTTAATTTTTTTTTGTCTTATTTACTTACACTTATTATGTGGATACGGATTGACTTAAAAAAATCTAAAGAATTCATTAAATTGGATAAAAAATAAAGTGTCAAAGCCCCAAAAGACGTTTTATATGGAATTTACTATCGGAGAATATCCAGTCCGGTCCAACACTCAAATTTTTGTATCGAGGTATAACGTGACTTTAACTTAACTTTATAGCAAAAGCCCCATCTTTAATAAATATAGAAGCTCTGATCGTCTGGTCATTACGTAATGTTCTTACATTTGGGGTATTTTTTCTTTCGTTAAAGACCAGACGAGCAAAACTTATGACTTTAGGTACGTTTACTTTTTAATAATATAATATCATACGAAAGAAAGATTACACAGAAAAAAATATGACCCGCTGAAAACTAACAGATTGCCATATTGTTTTACCGTCCATACATTTCATAAGGAAATCTTATTAAAATCAACGATTAATAAGGTTTTTTTAAGGACATTTCTTATTATTTTTATAGGGAAAATCTTATTAAAATTTGACTGAAAAGTTGATTTTTTTTGCAACTTAGCACTAGAACAAAAATCGCGATCAATATTTTCATGGCAGGTTGGTTCAGGTGGTAAGGTGGGCGACTAATGATTTGAAGTCTCCAGTTCGATTCCCAGCCTGGTCATCGTTTTTTTTTATTTTTTTTGCAGATTTTAAAACAATAAGGAAAACCCGATTGTTTTAATAAGGTTTCCTTCTTGGATGAAAACCATAGAGAAATCTTATTGTTTTTGTTCTATTTTATGTGGTCTATTTTTCTCTGTGTATCAAGTAAGTATCATAACCATTTTTGCTTACAGAAACACGAGATGACGACAAAGTTGAACAAGTGGAAACCAACCTGGAAGACGAATCCAGTTATTATGAATATTAAATTATTATTGATTGACCTTTGTATATAATATGTATATAATGTAAATTTTTTATTACATCCAGTAGGTAATAACCAGAAGAAACGAAAAATATTGTTTTATTCAAAAACTGTCTGATTTTTTTTAAATTGTCAGATTAGCAATACACCTTAACATAATTGTCAGATTATCATTTAGGGTGACTCCGACATTACGCTGAACCTACAGTAGAAAAATCTGACGCGCTCGAGTAACTTAGGTTAACAATATTTTTTTACATTTTCAAAAATGATTTATAAGTGTAGGCCACGTCCAAATCGTCAGTTATTCAAATTGAACACTATTAGGAGTTCACTGAACGTACCCTCTCAAAATCTGACACGCTCGAATAACTTTTTTTTTTAAATTTTTTCTACCGCTTTTTGTAGCCACCCACCACTGTCTTATCGTCAGATAAATATTTATCGGTTATCACAAAGTCAATGCGAGTATACCCTATTAATATCTGACGAGCTCGAGTATTTCAATGTGGCAGTTTTTTTTTTCATTTTCTTAACGAGTTTATAAGCTCTTATCCCCACTTAAATGGAAAACTTCCATATACTTTTTTTCGTTTTAGAACCTAATCTTCGCAATCCAATAGGTCCCGATGGCGCTCGAGTAACTGCAAATTTAGCATCTCGGGCTCCCCCACTATTAAAACATTAACTGACAATCACGTCTGCAGCACTGGTTCGAAATAAAATTTTTAATTTCATCTTGCTCATATTAAAGTCAATATCGTTTAAATTATAAAGTTTGCTCATTCGGTTAAGAGGCTCGTTTATACCATAGTTTGTTCTATGAAAGTCAATATGTAAGAGTTCAAATCTTCGTAGGTAGTGAGATCCTCCCGGATAGTTAAGGCCAAGGCAACCAAATAAGTCAGGAGCGTCAAGTTGGCCATTAATTGAACCAAAACATGATAAGTCCACTTTTTTTCAAAATTCGTTTTTTTGACTAAATTTGTACTCCAGGGATAACCACGTCTGTCTTTAAAATATGAAGTATCTACTCCATCTATATCCGATTTTACAGCTTCGCGAAATATTTTTTTAGTATCAAAAATAGAATAAGTCCCGGACTTATCATCTTTTGAAAATAAACAACAGCTTCTTTTTGTGTAAATGGTATATTAGATTAATGGCTGAAAATCTTAAGTTTAAAGCTACTTTAAAGTTAAATAATTAGTCCGGACATTGTATTTTATTCTCAAATACAATTGTTTGATAGACTGGGGCTAAAAGCAAAATTGCATATCCATTTAAAAACTAATTTCACATCCGTTTATTTTCAAAGTATGATAAGTCCAAAAGCGTTTTTATTTTTTATCTTTTGAGCTATCGCTCCAAAAATTAAAAACGAAACGGTATTTTGTAGCTAGGCAAGAGTTCTAAGGAATATATTTTTATAAATTTTTCTACGCATATCAAAAGAAAATAGAACGTTTTTTTCTTCTCCTGAAAAATTTAAAATCATGGACTTATCATGTTTTGCAAATAAATGATTCAATTAGTTGATGAAAGAATATAATATCGTTATTGACACGCCTTTGTTGCAAAGTTTGCATGTTTAAAAGTTGAATCCGCTGGTGGGGTCGAACGTAGCAATTGTATAAAGAAAGTGTGACAAATGGATCGTCAAACTCCTTTGCCCAGCGTTTTACAAATCCAAGCATTGAGCTCGCTTTGTTTACTATGAAATTAATGTGTTCGGTGAATTCTAAGTTTGAACTGAATTGAACACCCAAGTCCTTAAAACTAAATACTCGACAGAGCTTGTGTTGCGATATACAATAATCGAAGTATCGAAGGCATTCGGGACTCGTTTTCGAGAGAAAGTAATTGTTTGGCATTTGACTGGGTTGAGAGAGAGACCGTTTTTCCCACACCAAACACTAAAACTGTCAATGTCAGCTTGTAGAAGGATCCGGTCATGGTTGTTTTTTATTGTCTTAGAAATCTTCATATCATCGGCGAATATAAGAATTTCACTTAAATTAATGCATGAAGTTACATCATTTATAGCAAGTATAAAAAGAAATGGACCCAGATGGCTTCCCTGGGGTACACCTGAGCGAGCAATAAAGGGGCCAGAAAGACAGTTCCTGACTTTTACTTGATAGGATCTTTTCTCAAGGTATGATTCTATCCAGGCTATAAAAAAAGGCGGAAAACCAAAAGCTTTTAGCTTGAAAGAAATAATTTTATGATTTAATTGATCAAATGCTTTAGAAAAATCAGTGTATATGCAATCAACTTTACTTCCTTTTTCTAAAGCATTTGAACATTTATGTAAAAAGGTAAGGAGATTAGTAATAGTTGATTTTTTTCTCATAAAACCATGCTGTTGTTCACATTCTAGATTCTTGCTGAAAAATGCTAATCTTCGGAATACACGATAGTTTTGAAATAGGTCTATAATTCTTTATATCTGTCTTATCACCCTTCTTGAAAATAGGAGTTAGAAATGATGATTTCCAAATGATGGGAAATTTACCAGATTTGAGGGAAAGTTCAAACAAATACGTTAGGGGCTTAGATAACGAGTTTCTACAGTTTTTCAATAATGTTGGAGGAACACCATCTGGTCCAACCGAACAATCATCATTCAACGATGAAAGAATTTCTAAAACAGTACTTTTTAGTACAGGGATATTGTTACAACACGTTTGGGAATAGCTTTGTAGATTTCTAAAAAATATTTCGTCAATGTCAAAAGCCTCATCAACAAAAGCTTTACGGAAATTTGTCGCAAAAGCATTGCAAATGTCAAAGGTTTGTTGCATTGGGACCTTTTCATAAATAAAATTTGCAGGGTAGCCATCTGAGTTTTTCTTAGAGTTGACGAATTTCCAAAAAGACTTAGGATCTTTTTTTAAGCTATTTCCTTTCTCAATTAAATAATTGGTGTAAAGTGTTTTTGAAAGAGATTTAAATTCTTCAAACAGAGCGCTATAAGAGGCGTAATCAGTTAGAGATAAGGTTTTTAGGTAAGTTTTCCATGCTTTATTTCGTTTATTTCTCAACGATTTCAGTTCTTTTGTGCACCAAGATTGATTTAATTTCGTATTTTTCATTTTTTTTCATGGAAAGAGTATTAATAAGACAATTGTTTAGAATACTATTGTTATATGATGTTTATTTCTCAAAGTATGAACAAAGACTGATCTAAGTATTCATAAGAAGCTTAAAGCTAAAAGTATAATACATATTCATAGAAAGCTTAATGTTATAATATATATTATATAGTTAGTACATATCTAATATATAACATCTTTCCTTTTAAGATATTTACAATAATAATAATAATAATACAATTTTAAGCTAAGCCATATATTCAGTACAAAATTGTAGCTTTAATTTATTTTTAAATGAAAGTCTTATGCGTATTAGGCTTACTCATGTAATAATTCATTATAAGTACATAATTCAAAAATGAGTATGCAGTACGCATAAAATCTTAAATATTTAATAAAGATTTTTTTTTTTTTTTTTTTACAGTAATATTATGGTTAGAGATAATAAAAGTTTTTTGTATTTCAAATTTAAGTTATAAAATAAACAAAGTTATAATTTGAGTAATTTAAATAATTCATTATACATTTTTTATTTTTTTTTTTTGTTTTATAATTTTACATTAGAATAATTTACATTATGTATATTGCCACCGTTCTGGTTGCTTTATTATTCGACCACTTTTAGTTGTATAATATTTATTTTGGTCGTTCTTGCTTGGTGCTTCAATATTGACTTGGGTTGGTTTAATTTTTACATTATCTTTAATAGTAGGAGATGAATCGAATTGTGGTTGTGGATTAGATGGAATAACTAAAGCTAAGTTTGGATCTTCACATGCTCTCTGAGTAAAATTATTTTCATCCGATGTTTTTTTATGCGGTTCTAGAGACGAAGGTCTTAGATGCAAGGAATTACGCCTTAAAATTTTATCATATTCTGTTTTTAAAATGTAAGATCTTGGATTTGAGTCTTTATCAATAATTCTGGCTGGTTCCCATATATTCCCATTTTGATATGTAACGTTTTGACCTTTGGACAATTCTTTTTCCTTATTTCGGCCTATCTTGCGGTCATGGTAGTATTTATAACGATTTTGATTCTTTTTTATTTCTTCATCTATGCCTTTAACAACAACTGGATTGAGATTTTTAGAGCAAATTGGCAATTTCGGACGTAATAATCTGCTCATAAGCATTTGAGAAGGTGTATATGAGAAACCTGTAATTGGTGTATTACGATACGCTAATAGGGCACTTTGAAAGTCTTTGTTATCGTCCATACATTTTTTCATGGGTGATTTAGCAATTGAAACTGCCTTTTCAGCAAGGCCATTAGATCGAGGGTATCTTGGACTCGAAAAAATAGTATTAAAATTCCATTTTAATGAAAAATTTTTAAATTCAGATGAATTAAAAGAAACGTTATCGGTAACCATTACTTCTGGTACACCATGAGTGGAAAAAATCGATTTTAATTTTGATATTATCTCACCTGCAGTTTTGTTTTTTAATTGTTTCACCTCTATCCACTTTGAATAATAATCTATTAAAGTGAGAAACGATTTAGAACCATAATCAAATAAATCACATGCAACTTTGTTAAATGGCAAAAGCGGTATTTCATGAGGAATCAGTGGTAGTTTTGACTTCGAAGTTTGATACTTTTCGCATGTTCTACAACTAGTTATCAGTTCATCAATATCTTCATTAATGTTCGGCCAGTAAAACAGAACCTGTGCAGCATTTTTAGTTTTACATATTCCCATATGGCTCTCATGCAATTTATTTAGCATCTTCCGACGCAGAATGCGAGGAATAATAATTCTATTTTTGTAAAATAACAAACTATTTTCAAAGTATATGTCATGACGAAGATGCCAGTATTTTTTAATATAAGGATCTACTTTTTTATAGTTTACAGGCCAGCCCTTACAACATACATCAATTAATAAAGCTAATTGATGGTCTTTCATTGTCTCAGACTTAATTTCTTCCTGACGGTCATAACTAACATTAATGGAATGAACCATTTCATTAAGCTCTCTATCTACTTCACCAGAGTCATCCTCTATATATGATCTGGACAATGTATCTGCAATGTATAAGTATTTTCCCGGAACGTATTTAACAGAAATATTATAGGGCAACAACTTAAGTTTAATTCTTTGGAGCCTTTTTGAATGAACTTCACTTACAAATTTTTCAAAAATTACCACAAGAGGCTTGTGGTCTGTTATAACAGTGACTGGCCGGCCATATATGAAATTGTGAAATTTGAAACATGCAAACAATATAGCCAGCATTTCTTTTTCGATTTGAGCATATCGCTTTTCAGTGTCAGTTAATGCTTTAGAGGCATAAAATACCGGTTTGTTTTCTTGTATTAAACACGCCCCTAACCCAGATTGTGATGCATCAGCTTGAATGGTAATAGGTACTTTTTTGCTGAAATTCTGTAAGACAGGCGCCTCTGTAATTAAACGTTTAAGGTTCTTAAAAGCAACGTTATGCATAGTTGTCCACTGAAAATGTGTATTTTTTTTCAACAACTCTCGAAAAGAAGTTGTGATTTCAGAAAGCTGTGGAATGAAATTTCTTAAGTAATTGATGACGCCTAAGAAACGCTGAAGTTCTTTTATATTACTTGGTTCCTTCATAGCTTTTATAGCAGTAATGCGATCCGGATCTAATCTAACACCTGACATTGAAAACACATGTCCTAAATACTTAACCTGTTCTTGTCGAAATTGCAATTTTTTAGCGTTGAATTTTATGTTAAGTTTGTTTGCTCGCTCCATTACGTTTTGTAAATTTTTGTCATGTTCTATTTTATCGCGCCCATAAACAAGTATATCATCAAAATATACAAATACACCTTCAATATCAGCAAAATATTTTGAATTTAGTTTTTGAAATAATTCTGGGGCCAGATTCAACTCAAATGGTAGTCACAAAAACTTATAACAACCGAAAGGTGTACTAAAGGTACAAAGTTGGCTACTTTCTTCGTCTAACTTGATTTGCCAGAACCCATCTTTAAGGTCCAGCACTGAAAAATATCGCATACCCTGTAACTTGTGTGAGATATCTTCAAACCGTGGTATTTCAAAAGAATCCTTGACGATATTTAAGTTTAGTTCCCGAGGGTCTAAGCAAATACGTATTGACCTATCAGATTTTTCAACGATTACTAAATTATGAACCCACATGGAAGGTTCTATGACTTTCGAAATTATTCCCGCCTTTTCCATTTCATTTAGTTTAATTTTAACTTTATTCCGTATAATCAATGGAATTCTACGCGGCGGTTTGGTAGTAGGAACAGAATCAGGCTTAACATATATCTTACACGTTTCCGGAAAACAACCTAATCCCTGAAAGCTATTTTTATTTTTTTCTATGAATTCGGTTTTACTATTCGGTATGGTTTTTAGTTCATCTATTCTTTTGATAAGCTCTAATTTAAGACACAATTCCAAACCTATAATTGGATTTGAATTAACATCCGCGATTATAAAATTTTCATTATATTTTTTATTTTCATATATAATTTCTAAATTCACCGTGCCTAAGACCTTAATCTTACCACCACCATATGATTCTAAATTTACTGAGATTGCATTAATTAATTTGGTAATATGTTAACCTCAGATCCTGTGTCTAATTTGAATTTAATATTAATTCCACATACTCTTACAAATTTAAACCAACCTCTGTCAACGCTATCAATTGATTTCAAATTTATAGAATCAATAACAAGGTCATCTATGTCTATTTCTGTTTCATTGTTTAAAATTTGATTAACATTTTTATTTTTAGTATATTGTTGTCTACATACTTTTGAAAAATGGTTAATTTTCCCACATTTATTACAATTTTTCCCATAGGCCGGGCATGCATTCAATTTATGGTTATAGGAACAGTTTTTACAATTGATTATAATTTTATTTTGATTAAATTCATTTTCATTATCTTTACTATTTTTTTCTACCTTATTTTCTACCTTAAACGATTTACTCTGTGATGATGCTGCTTGATATCTATTGACTTGATGTATTTGTTGCGAGTTTTGAACCTCTCTTGCTTGGATGTGTGTGGCTTCGGCGATGCGGCATGACTCAATAGCTTTTTTGAGTGTCAATTCTGACGTACGTAGCAACCTTTCTTGTAGGTTGGCATTGCTGATCCCAAGAACAATGCGATCTCTGACCATTTGATCCGTAATTGTTTCTGTTGTGTCGTCGAACTCGCATTTTTTTGCCTGATTGATAATTTCGGTGAGGAAACTGTCAAAGCTCTCTCCCAATTGTTGTTTTCTTGAATGGAACTTAAATCGTTCGTATATCAGGAAATTTTTAGGAGAGCAATACTCATCAAATTTTTCCTTGACGACTTTAAAGGTTTTGCTTTGTTGCTCGGTTAAATTAAAAGTTTCCATAACCTCTAATGCCTTTTCTCCCATGAGGTTAAGAAGCATGGCAACCATAACCTCATCATGTAACTTTTCGTTTTTTGTGGCGGCTGTTATGAATATGTCGAATTGTTTTTTGAAACGTGTCCACTCAACATTTATATTGCCCTCAAATGTTAATGGAGCAGGAGCACGAAAAGAACTTGCTAGATCCATTTTAGATTTTAGCGCACTCTAACTTTTTTACTTTGTTAGTTTTTAAATTTTTTTTTTTTTTTTTTTTAGATCACTTTTGTATTTTATATAGTAATTTTCAACAAAATCGAAACAAAAATTTCACTTATTACGACGTTTTGCATGTTTCTGTAATAATATTTTTAACTGTGTATTTATTTTTTTTTTTTGTTTTGTTTTTTTTTAACTTCCAATAATTTTTATTTGTTCGGTTTTTTCGACTGCGCCATGTTATATGATGTTTATTTCTCAAAGTATGAACAAAGACTGATCTAAGTATTCATAAGAAGCTTAAAGCTAAAAGTATAATACATATTCATAGAAAGCTTAATGTTATAATATATATTATATAAGCCGTGTTTTATTGGTACTCAGTATTTTACTGAGTAAACATTTAATGCTCTAAATAACAAAAAACGATTACTTTTAGTTATTTTTTATAATCCTTTATTGTTGAAGGGTAAAAAATGTATATGTTAAGAAAAAAATTTTCTCTGTAAACCAACAAATAAAAAACTTTTTTTTATCCTTAGCAATCATTTGTTGTTGTTTACCGTGTAAAATTTTACTGAGCTAAGTACTGAGTTACCAATAAAACACGGCTATAGTTAGTACATATCTAATATATAACAACTATAGAAACTGTTAACACCTTCATCAATATTAGACAAAGACAATACGTCTGATATTCCAGACCTATATAAGTTTTCGGATAGCAACTCAAAATTTGCTTTTCTGAAATCAAAAAAATAGGAGCAATCAATGTCATAACTGTTTTCAGTAACATGACTGCTACAGTCAAAAAAGATTTCCAAAGGTGGATGGTAATTATCTATATTAGTAATTCCAATTCTAGACTCTAGAACAAGGGTACTAATAGCGTCAGAGGAAAATACCAAATCGAGAATTCGATTTTTAAAGTTTTTAATACAACTTATTTGCTGTAAGTCAGAATAACTAATTTTATCAAGAAAAGCCAGTTCATTTTGAAAGGAAGTCAACGAAGCTTCTTGGTAAGTTTCGTCTTCGGACGGAATCCATTGAATGTGTGGTAAGTTGAAATCTCCCACAAGTAATATATTGCTGTTGGGGCAAACCAGGGGTCGAATTACCGCATACGTTCGTTAACGAATGGTTGCTATGTGTCCCTATCGTTTTCTAATAATTAAATAGAGACATAATAAATAGTAAAAACGTTAACGTATGATCGTAATCGTATGCCGTAATTCGACCCCAGGTCAAGTACGAAGTCTAAAGCAAAGGAAAGTTCGACATAAACGGATGCTGAACTTTTTGGAGGAATGTATGCGTTTAGAATATAAACAAAATTATTTTCTACAGTAAGTTTTACACAAATTAAATCAATTGATAGTTTAAAAGGGAATGAAATAGAAGAAGAAACAAATTTATTATGTACAGCTATTAAGACACCTCCCCCCAATTCCTTTGAGTTTCCAACATGACTATCCTTTCTATAAACTAAGAACTCTTGGCAAAAAAGTTCCGTGTCCAAAAAACTTGGGTTTAACCAGGTTTCTGTCAGAGCAAAAATATCAAGTGGGAATGTTTGAGAATTGACGAAAATGTCAGCGGTTTTGCTACGAAGCCCTCTTACGTTTTGGTAGAAGAGGGTAATCCTACTGAGTTTTTTGATGGAAGATCCTTAGGCAAATTGCGTTTTCTTGTGGAGCAGAATTCCTTAACTAGTGTTCCAGGAGGCCAGTTATTAATATTGCAAATAGAACCGAAATGCAGTGGATTTGTAATTATTTTAAAAGAACAGATAAAGCTATTGGGTTTACTGATTTTCGAACATTTTATAGAAGTTTTCGATGGTATGCTATTACAAGAGACTAAGTGGGAGATAACATCTTCAGGAACTGTGTCAGGATCCAAATGTGAAACGAAAATAGTTTTAGGTTTGGAAACAGCCTTGATAAGTTTAGGATTGGAAATGGAATTTGTTGTGGAAGTGGTTTCAATGGGCTCAGGAAGTTCTAATGTGTTGGCAGTGTTGGGAAGGTTGGATCTGAGATTAGTTCTTTTTGGAGGTGGGCCAGAATTTTTAGTATGTGATAAGGAGTCAGCATCTCTACTTCTTTTCTTAACTTTTGAAACATGGTTTTTCTGTATACCTGACCCTGATTGGGCAAGGATGTCTTCATTAACAGAAGAAATTTTATTTTGGTGATTTTCAGAAATTAAATCGGTCGTTGAAGTGGAATTATCTACCATTTTGTTGTCTACAGAAAAAGAATTTAAATTTGAAATTTTTTTTACATTTTGCATCGAAAAACGAATTTCAATATTTTTTTAAAGAAAAAGTGCAACAGCTATAAAAATTTTTAAGTGCTTATGGTTTTAGTCAATTATTGTAGAAAATGATAGAAATAAAAGAAATTTAAAAAATTCATTCATTCGTGGTTGTGGTGAACGAAAACGTAAGATGATGAAATTTAAAATACACTGAACGAAAAAAAGCTAATATTTTCTAAACTAGTTGCGATAGAAATTTTTTCTATTCGGTTTTAGTACAGTCATAAGTTTAGCTATCAGCCATTTTAGGCTTATTCATTTTTTGCCAGACACCCTGTATAATTAATTAAGTTATAAGTTAAATTTTTAAAATATAAAATTAAAAGTTAACCATATTAAAATTTTAATTTAAATCCCTTTTTAATTTATTATATTTTTTTTATTTGGGGCTTTTCTTTTTAAATCCTATTCATATTATTCACAGCTTTGACTCACTGAGCTTATATAAACATAAAATTTTGTATATATGTAAGAAAATTCTTTTAAATAAAGTTAAATCAAATTTTAATCAGTTATGTCGGGCATTTCTTGCTTTATATGAAGTGGAAATTTAAGGGAAGATGAAGTAAAGGGCAACATTAAAGGGAACATTCTTACAACGGTTTCTGACTGGATTTTTTTCATATCCTACTACATGAAGGAGAACGTGGATTTTGATTGATTGATATTTGGGGTGTAAGATGTACTGCGACCTGTAAGATCTAAAGCTTTTGAGTTAGCTAAATGAGTGAGCACCTCGTTTTATAGCTCCTCCTCTAACCTAATTCCTTTCATGAAATTGATTAAGTGCACAGAGAAAAATAGACCACATAAAATAGAACAAAAACAATAAGATTTCTGTATGGTTTTCTTCCAAGAAGGAAACCTTATTAAAACAATCGGGTTTTCCTTATTGTTTTAAAATCTACACTTGTAGGGTTTTTGAAAAGAAAAAAAAAAATACGACCAGGCCGGGAATCGAACTGGGGACTTCAAATCTTTAGTCGCCAACCTTACCACCTGAACCAACCTGCAATGAAAATAATGATCGCGATTTTTGTTCTAGTGCTAAGTTGCAAAAAAAATCAACTTTTCAGTCAACTTTTAATAAGATTTTCTCTATAAAAATAATAAGAATTCTCCTTAAAAAAACCTTATTAATCGTTGATTTTAATAAGATTTCCTTATGAAATATATGGACGGTAAAACAATATGGCAATCTGTTAGTTTTTAGCGGGTCATATTTTTCTCTGTGTGGGGTATTTTCAAAGAGTGCAATTTATCCTCTTCGACTTGGTAGCGACCCATGTGTTTAAATCTTTGGTGTATTAGTGCATTGCAACTACCCAGGATGTGGTCTGGTGTCTTCTTTTTCGCTACAGAATCTACATGTTGCACTATTTACTAAGCCCAAAATATGTAGATGCCTTCTTAACTTACAGTGGCCCGTGAGGAGCCCAGTGATCAACCTGAGATTGTTCCTACTTAAACTGATACATGATTTGAAACGCTCTCGGTTGTAGTTCCCGAGGAGCATTTTCGCTTGTATCAGTTTTGGTAGTTCTGCCCAGTTTTTTGCTCTCCTGGACTCCTCGTCTAGTTTTATTTTATTTTTCTCCTATTCCGCAATACGGTTCGGGTCCCATTAAAGGAGAATTTGCTCCCGTTTTTGCTAAGGAGTCCGCCTCCTCGTTACCCTGGACACCAACGTGCCCAGGTACCCAGTGGAGAGTGACTTTGTTTATTTTGCCAAGTTCGTTAAGTTTTCCTATACACTCCAATACTAGTTGAGGAGTTGATTTCGTAGGATTTAAGTGCTTTTAAGGCAGCTTGACTATCAGACATAATGGCAATGTTTTTATTCCGGTGATTTAATTCGAGGTTTATTTCTGCACATTTTACAATGGCATTTACCTCAACTTGAAAGATACTTGGGGATTGACCCATAGGTACGGAGAGTTTGGTACTAGGCCCAAAGACGCCTGCCCCTGTACCTTCCGCTGTTCTCGACCCGTCTGTGTACCATTTGATGGTATTTTCTTTAAAAGAGTAGTTAATAGATTCACCTACCCAATCTTTTTTACTACTGAGATGTATATTGTAGTTTTTCACAAAGTTATAATTTGTGACCATTGCATCTCTTGGAAAGTCAAGGAAGTTTTCTTCTGAGGATGTAGACAAGAATTCTCTTTCTCTGTTGCCTATGCATTTTCCAGCCCCAGTTCCTTCCTTGGCAAATCTTATGATAGCTCCCTTAGCAGCACTTTCAATAATAAGGTGAAGTGGAGTTAAATCAAGAATAACCTCCATTGCTGCTGTAGGGCATGTTCTCATAGCCCCGGTGATGCAGACACATGCGGGTCTTTGCACTTTATCTAGTGATTTCCTAGTTGTTGCAAGATCGGTTTTTTTGTGCCAAGCCACCGCACCATAGGTAGGTCTTACCATCATAGTGTGTAATGTACGGCATCAGGTCTTCCGCCCCTTTTTGAAGTAGAGCAGGGAAGATACCATCGACACCTGGTGACTTAAAAGGTTGAAAGGTGTTTATCGCCCAGTCAATTCTTTTGCCTGAACAGATAGCTGTAGCTAACTTCCAGTCTGTTTTGTTAGGTTTGAAAGTTGTACTTTCTATAACATTTCCTGTCATTGAAAGTTATCCTGGGAAGTGAGTGTTTAGTAGCAGAGTCGACCTTTGTTCTTCATTTTCAGTAAAGCTACCATCATTGTATCTAAGCGCTAGCGACTTTATGGTTTTGTCTTTCGCTAGAGCCTTGTGTAGTCTCGCTGCAGCTGGAGTAGCGGTAATATTTTCACAAAAACTCACAAAACTATTTTTTTTTGCTTTTCTGATTTCTTTGTTGTAAATTGTCAACTCTGCCGTATAACCTTCCCACTCCCCAGTTCTTTTTGCCTCATTGAACAGTTTACGTACCTTTGATCTTTGTTTCGACAGATTTTTGCTCCACCAAGGAGCATCTTTCTGACTTTTGATTGGTTTAATGGGAGAACTGAGTTCAAATGCCTCAGTGATTGCTCCACTAAACTCATACAAGGGTACCAGTCTCGCGGAAAAGGCCTGACCATTCCTGGGCCCAATAAATTTTTTTTTTTACAAATGCAACGACAACTGCATTCAGTTGGCCTTAGACATGGAACAATTCAAAATCGAGAAGCCTGCCGACATTTCCTGAGGTCAACCCGGCGAACCCCACATGCGGAGCCGTAGTGTGAAGCAGTAGAGTGGGAGAGTTGTGACCCCATCCGAGATCATGACTATCGTCGATAATGGAGAAGAAGAAGACTCTCCGGTAGGATTTAAAAATAGGGCAGATGCTGACGAAATGGAAGGTGTTCTCAGTTGCATCAAGATTGCACAACGTGCATAAACCAACAGTGTCACGCTGAAATGCCCTAGCATTCAAATTTAAAAGCCCACATCGTGTTTTTAAGAGCAGACTTATCATTTCTCGTGAGTTCGAGTCCACAAAATAGTTTGGTACATCTGTGAAGGATAGATTGCAGTATTCGTCGTGGAACTGCGATTGTAAAGCCCGTTCGGTAAATGCATTCCACTGTTGTTCCTTTAGCTTAGTTAGAGTCAAGTTGTAAGTCTCTTTCCAATCCAAATTACTGGTTTCGAAGTCAACAAGGGTACCAGTCTCGCGGAAAAGGCCTGACCATTCCTGGGCCCAATAAATTTTTTTGCGGAGTACTGATGTTGCAAGGATTCATGGTAATCTGAAGGTAGGTAGACTCAAAACTTTACGTAGATATGAAAAATGCATGTCAAGGGTAGTAAGAAACGCTTTTGGAAGACCAGTTTCGATATGGATAGCATAGTTTGGTGTGTTATCAGGTAGATTAAAGCATCTTTTGACGAAAAATCTTTGAAGTTTTTCGCATTGTGTGTGCTCCTGGTACCCCCACACTTGTGCAGAGTAGTACATTATGGATCTAACGGCTGCATCATGAACTTTAAACTTAGCTGAGTGAGGCACGGATTTATTTTTTACGAATTTGGCCCAGGTTGCGTTTATAGCATTTTTTGATGTTGACAGTCTCTCATTGTAATGTATATGCTTCACTGAAACTTGTTCGTAAATCTTATAGATTTAGAGGCAGCTCAGATGCTCGAGCCTCCTCCAAACTCTGAAACGGCTATTTATGTTTGTTTGAATAGAGCCTTAGCTGTAGCTGGGGGTTGGGTGGTTTTTTTTCGGATTTAAGTCCAATTCGAAATTCTTCAGATCACTTTTTAATATAATACGTACGTCGAATATCATCACCGTGTAATTTTGCAAAAGTTCTTATGAAATCTCGATAAACACTTTTTTCAAAAATTATATACTTCTCAAAGCTATTGGAAATAGAAATATTTGATATCTCAAAATCTTAGTGGTCAACATATGTAACTAATGGTTTCTTTCAGCAAATGCCAGTTTGGACTTCGAATTCGGATTATAAAAGCAACATATTACGAAAAAATATATATTTCGAATTAAACATCTAAAATAATTTAATGGAAAATTAGTTTCTAGACTTTCACTTTCTGCATTTTTCACTCATTTAGATTTTCTGATCGAATTCAATTCACATTATTTCTGTTTTTAAATTTGGTGCCTTTTTCAATGAATCTATAATTTTTGGACAAAATATTATCATAACTTTTTTGTGTCTCCTTATTTTTTCTTTTGAATTCTTCTTTTTTTCCATTAAAATTGCCGATAAAATTGCATCCAGCAGTAATAATTTAACTTCAGAAACAAAATTAAAAAGGATGATCCTTCAGCTATGACAGTTCGTAGCAATTTCGAAGTTTTTGAAATTGATCCAAATGAAAAATATGATATTTTATTTCACGTGAAATCTAAAAGTGATTTCAATTCACTTTCGGTCGAATTGCGGAACATGGGCGTTTATATCGGAAATGGTGTTTGTCACACAAGAACTTTAAAAACAGGAGACAGCAGTACGAAGCTGTCGACGTCGAGAGCAGTTAAATGCTACTATACCACTTTCAGTATCGCAGCACAGTGCTTCACTCTCGATCAAAGGTGAATAAATTAGAGAGAAAATTTTTTCGTACCCCTCTAAAAAATGTTTGAAAAATTTTCTAGCCCCCTCCAAATTTTTTTCTGGATACGCCACTGTCACCCCTTCTGTTTATGTCGGTACTACCCCATGCTGTGTGATGCGCATTTGGGTCGCAACCCACAAGCAATGGTAGTTTGTTACTTTTGCAGTAATCGACGAACCGTTGTACCTCCGTCGGTGGAATGTTGTCTTCGTCACCTGGAAAGTAAGCCGCAGCAACAACAATCGTTTGAGGTATACCATCACACTCAATTTGGGTCTGGATCGGTACCAGATCCCTCGTCATAAATTCTGAAAGACATATAAATTTTATATTATTTCTTATTTTTATGCAAGCTCTGGGCGAGTCGTGCCTCGTGTCCCATATTAAATCAGAGTTACTACTATTAAGACCTCTTACCTGACCTTTGTAGGTCCAAGGTTCTTGGATCAGTGCTAGTCCCAAATTCTCCTTTGCAAACATTCTTACCAGGACGGCTGATGCCGCTTTTGCGTGGTAGAGGTTAATTTGGGCTAGCTTAGTGATCCCGCGTCTATTCATTTTGAGTTTTACAGATGGGGACCATTGCCCCCTCATCTGCTAACAGATGGTTTTCTTCCTCCTCAGTAGGAAGCACGTCTGACCCGGCTTGACTCAAGGTGAGGTCCATGCCCTCTAACTCATCGTCGAGACGAACCTTTTCCATACCCATGAGGTTGAGTGAATCTGCCTGGCTGCCGGATGGGAGGGATTGTTGGGTGTTTTGGAGGGGTGGTAGGGAGTTTGTGGGTGGGGTTTCATTGGATTGATTGGAATCTGTAGTAGGAAAACGGGTAGGACGTATGATACTTTTAGGAATTGGGGCATCTAACATTTCTACCTCTTGGGTCCCTTCGGGTGCTACGTTTTCAGGCTTATGCAATGTAGTAGGCACTGATGGTTTCTTTAGGCCTGATACACCAATTTTGCCGAATTTATAGTGAAGTTCATGTCGAGCCTTCACTATAGCCTCGGCCGACTTGGCATTAATGCTGATCACCAGCAGTTGCCCCTTTCCTTCTGCCGTGCTTTTGGGCACCCTCCAGGCCTGGATTGCCAGTCCTTCATTTTGGGCTTGGATAAGACCCAATGACTTCCGGTCCTCTTGCCCACTGCTTTTTGGAAGGAATACAGTGATGTGCTGCATTTTGGGGATATCGTCTCCCAAGCATGCCATCAATTCGGTACCCTTCCAATTTTGCAATTCTGAGGCTTTTAGTCAGTGCCGGTTTAAGCACTACCGGCGCCCCTGGGCAAGATTGCAAGTGGCGCCTCTAAAAAAAAATTCATCTAAAAACAATTTTTTTTAATCACGAAAAAAAGCAATAGCAGATTATGTCTTACCTCTCATATACTTGTTGCATTTATTAAAAATGTGCAGTGTATTAACTTAAAAAGGTTAACTTTAAAAAAAAATTAATTATTCATGTCATTTAGGCTCAATTGACAAGACTACCTTTATCTCTGACTTTTTTGTTTAAACACATTTAAAGATTAGGTACAGTTGGTTTTATTTGAACAATATTTTTTCAAAAACTTTTTCAACTAGGTACATTAATGTCGTTTTCGATTGGAATCACTCAATGATTCACTCATTCTGAAATCCAATAAAAAACTTTGAATCGCTTCCACCCCATTCTAAAATTTAATATCTGTATTTTTGTTTTTGTTTTTTCACTAGGAGAATAAAAAACTTGCAGCACGCTTCTTAATGATTCCAGGCGCTTCCGGACGGCCAATCGAAAACAACATACCTATATAAGTATAAGCTTTGTTCGTTGTGAGCTCTAGGGCACTCTGGGTCGCTCCGAATTCGTTGTCAAGCGTTTTTTGTAGCTCCTTTTTCAACCAGAGTTATTTCCTCTGTGTACGATGTGCGCTGATGAAACTAAAGCTCTGAGGTGTTCGATGTAATATGAAAACCCGAGAAACTCTGATTTTTTTCACAGTTAATTGAAATGACTTAGAGTGCCCTGGAGGGGGAACAACGAATAGACCTATTTTTTTATTCTCACACACAAACGTAGTTTTTATGAGAAATGGAGAAGCTGTCAATTTTTGGCACTTCTGGATTTTGGGTTTTCGGGATTTCGGGATTGTGGGTTTTCGGGATTTTGTGTTTTTGGGTTTTCGGAATTTAGGGTTTTCTGGATTTTGGGCTTTCTGGATTTTTATTAACCCAAAATTGGGGGGCGCCTTCATTCTTCAAAAAGTTTAGGACAAACAATACGAGCGCCGTTGAAAATGTAAAATAGAAAAAAATTGGAGCGCATTTGTGAATGTAAAAAAAAATAAAACATCGATTGGAAAGACTTCGTTATTTATATAACTTTTGTGAAAGTTCGGGGCGCCTGCGGCGCCCCTCAATTCTTGCGCCCCTGGGCGACTGCCCAGGCTGCCCCCCCCCTAAAACCGGCTCTGCTTTTAGTTTTAGCCAATCTGCTGTAGGTTGCCCTACGCGTTCAACTAAAAGGAAGCCTGTTCTATAATGCAGTCCATTGAACTTAAGTTTGTGTGTCCATCCCAAGGACACCTCCTCAATTATGGCCTCTTCCAGTGTTGACAGTTCGTCAGCACTGAGAGATGCCTCAGGAAAATCCTTAGGTAGGACCGCAACCTTAACTCCAGTTGCCACACTTGCATAGCTTAAGCCCAGTGCTTCATCACCTGCCTTGACGGTACTAAGTCCCGTTTCGACAGTTGCATTTGTCCTGGGCTTTTTAACTTCCTGCCTCTGAGGAGGAGTTATTTGGCTGCTCTTCCGCTTACCCTGGTCTTGGCTTTTGGGTGGTTCGCTTGAATTTGCTAGCTTTCTCTCCTCCATCTTTTTCTTGGGTTCTTCTACCAACTGTTCTCAACCTTTCAGAGTATGCGGACCCCTAACAAAAAAATTGTCAGTTGGGGGACCCCTTTCAAGAATAAATTTAATTTATTATTATGTGTCAGAATCATTAAATTAACAATTACACACTGTGGCTGACTGTGAGTCCTGCCCATTGGGCCGGAGCGAAATTGAATGGTGAAAAAATTAAATTGAAAAATAAAAAAAAAACATACCCCCCGAAAAAGTTCCATTGGATCCAAAAAAGTATAAAAAGATTTTTTTTAATTTTTAAAATGACCGCCTAGGGTCGCGGTCACGCATTCGCTTTGAAATTAAAAAAAAAAAAAACAAAAAAACAAATTGGCTTATAAAACACATACTTGCATTTTGTTTTTTTTTATTTAATGACTTTTGCATTTTTTTTTTTTTTATTAATTTATGCATTTATTCTTCTCAAAAAAGCCTCCATTAGTTGTTCCTTATTGGAATTGAAACCTGAAAGAATTAGCCTAAAAACAAACGATAGGTCAGGGTTTACGAAGTAAAAATATTTTTTAATTAATATTTTTCAGTTTAAAACTTTAGTTTACTTCCTTAATATATTTTATATAATTCTTTTTAGTACCAACTCTGAAGTGAAACATTTTTTTTTTAATACAATGCAAGAAAAAATACATTTTTGCATTGCAATGCGCGACCTAGCGGTGGGAAAATATATTTAAAAAAAGCATTGAATTTAGCAGGGGGTAGAATTTTGAATTTGCAGAAAATTAGCACTCGATCCTTTGGTAATTAAAATTAGATTCATATATCTATTATTGAGAGGGGTAAGAAAATGCAATACGAGGAAATTAGTTAAAAAGTTAAAAAAAAAACAAAGTTTGTTGAGCGTCACATTAGAATTATGCTAAATACGTTTTTCTAATGCTTTATGGAAAAGCTGACGCGGACCCAATGTAACTTTTTGCGGACCCCCAGGGGTCCGCGGACCACAGGTTGAGAACCGATGTGCTATACCATTTCTTGCCCGCTCCACTAAGCGAATCACGGTATAGTGAGTAGTGATCAACCTGAACCCGGATTCGGATTAGTGCGTGCTTTTATGGTTATTGTCGATTAGAGTGACCGCAAGAAATCGATTTTCGAAATTTGGTCGGGGGAACCCCATAAAATGTTCCGCCTTTGCAGATTTTTAGATAGCCAAAATTTCAGCTCGATTGGATAACTCTAAATGGTGCCGACACTCGCTCAAAGTATCAAAAATCTCTGTTTTTTCACTGTTTTTCGAAGAAAATTAGCTCTAGCTCCCAAACAGATCGGGTTATTTTCACTTTTTATATATTTAATTAAAGGTAGTGTTGCTACACATAATTCAGATGCTAAATTTGTTTAGTTTTACCAAAAAAGAAAAATTTTGTCATCAATTTAAATTTTCAGTACTTACCTCAAAAAGAGCTGAAGTGCAAACTCGATTTAAAATGAAACTTTTTTTTAAAACTGTTTTATTTAAAAAAACGAAACATTTAACAGAATTCTAAGGCTGTGTGTGAATTGCGTTAAATAGTTAACACTGTGTAAAATTTTTGACACTATTGAGGTGAACAAAAAAATTTCAGCTGTATGGCTTATTGTTTAATATTTTTCTCTGCCTCTTTTCTGCTATGAAACTCCTTTTTAATAAAAAAAAAAAAACAAAACAAAACCATCTGCAAAAAAAATTTAACTCAAATTTAACCAGGTCCCAGAGCCGAATAAATTTTTAACAGCTGAAAATTTTTTATTCACCTCAACATCAACAGTGTCAAATATTTTACACTATGTGAACTATTTTACGCAATTCACACACGGCCTAAAAAACAAAAAAAAATAACATCGTGTTACATTTCTTATACATAATTAATGAAGTAAATACTAAAAAAATTTAATCAACAGATTTACAAAGTAGTTTTGGAAGCATCAGGATACAATTTTCGGCACTCACTGACTACTTGAAGTACATATTGTTTTTGTTCCTCATCTTTAGTTAAAAGGTTATTAAAATCCGTTATTAATTTGACTCCTCTTTCGGTAATGTCATTTACGACTTTAAGTGATTGCACTTTTTTAAAGCCTTCTTTAAAATGCGGGTTTTCGGGCCAAAGATTTGGAGGTTCTTTGAGAAAACTTGTGTCTATTTTCAATCGGCTGAAAAAGTTCAATGTTTCTTTGTTCACAATATTTTTTAACCCTGCTGTGACAAATTGTTCATCTTCATGTGTCTGTAGCTTTGGATTTACTATTCTGTTGGTTTCCGTTTCACTGGTTTTCAAAATTATGTTGGCCGTTTCTAATTTTGTTCGCCATCTGGTAAAGTTAGGTCAAAGAACGCCAGACCTGCCTGCTCTGAACTCAAATACCATAAATGGTTTGAGAATTTAGCAAGAGCCTTCTCTGAAATATCTTTGTCTATCTTGCGGTATTCAATGCAATTACGCAAAAGATCAAGATCTTGTTTAGGAGCCAGATAAGCTCTTGGGGCATTAAACCAAGCAAAAGTTTATTCTTGTTGAATGTAAGTTTGATTTTGAAACTACAAAGTCAATTGGATTTTGCCCTAGTGCTTCTATTGTAGCTATAATTATGCGAGAAGCATTTCTATCAGATGCCTTACATCGATCCAATAACAAAGAAAGTTTCATTGTTAATAGCTCTTTCACCCCACGACTATACCTCATACTTTTGCTACCCGAGGGCCCAGAGATAGAGAAACATCCATTCTATCCCTATCCGCAGAATAAAACAGTTAAAAAAAAGTTTAATTTTAAATCGAGTTTGCACTTCAGCTCTTTTTGTGGTAAGTACTGAAAATTTAAATTGATGACAATATTTTTCTTTTTTAGTAAAACTAAACAAATTAAGCATCTGAATTATGTGTAACAACACTACCTTTAATTAAATATATAAAAAGTGAAAATAACCCGATCTGTTTGGGAGCTAGAGCTAATTTTCTTCGAAAAACAGTGAAAAAACAGAGATTTTTGATACTTTGAGCGAGTGTCGGCACCATTTAGAGTTATCCAATCGAGCTGAAATTTTGGCTATCTAAAAATCTGCAAAGGCGGAACATTTTATGGGGTTCCCCCGAAAAAAATTCGACAAAAATTTTTTTCTATGGGAGTTGCGGTCACTCTATTGTCGATGGAGTCGATTCTGCTTCTGATGGTTTGTTCCCATCTTTAGCATCTACTTCGGCCCTAGTACCATCTTCCACTACCTTAGGAGGGATACTCCCGAGGATAGCTTCTGATGATACCGCACCTTGAGCTAAACGGTTCTTTTTATGCTGCTTTGGCTTTGCACTCTTTTTGCTGCACTCCGGTTTCGAGTCGTCACCATGGAGATCTCTCTCCATCTGACTCGCTAAATCGCTGGCGGTGACATCCCGCTGGACAGCGATTTTTTTTTAAATTTTTGTTGTTGTTCGATTTTTTCGACATTTTAATGTATTTCTGGTTAGTTCCCACGTTAAGCTAGAGAATAAAAAAGTCCATCATATCAGAGCTCCGCATGATAAGATAAGGTCATGATACTCTTTGATTCGACCCGGTTTCAAAGAGGCACCGTTAAAATACAGCCGTATACCCCTATCACTACTGCAAATCACTACGCACGGTTACATCACCCTGGATTAGGGGTTGCAGTTTTTGGTCGTAACTCCTCAAAATTGCTGCCGATTTAGGTTTCCCCAAACACGGTAGATCAGATGAATCTTTGAAACTCAAGCCACCGCACCAACGTCAAGGTGACTGCCGCGCGGTAGTGAGAACGTCGATACAAAGGGATATTAGGAAATTATTCAGGATATGTTCCAATCACTGGCTATGTGAAGCTGGAACCCCCAAATGCACGAAAAAACACTTTTTTCAAAGTGCCAACTTCTTAAAAATCAAAAAGGATAAATTTTACACTGAAAAAAACAAATTTTGATTTTTAAGAAGTTGGTACTTTGAAAAAAGTTTTTTTGTTATAACTTTTAAACTAAGGGTGGGCTAACGAAAAAAAGTAATGTAATTAGTTGGAATTAGAATGGTTAATTGAGGAAAAATGAAAAAAGGATAAATTTTACACTGAAAAAAAAACAAATTTTGATTTTTAAAAAGTTGGTACTTTGAAAAAAAGTTTTTTTGTTATTACTTTTAAACTAAGGGTGGGCTAACGAAAAAAGGTGATGTAATTAGTTGGAATTAGAATGGTTAATTGAGAAAAAATGAAAAAAGGATAAATTTTACACTGAAAAAAAACAAATTTTGATTTTTAAGCAGTTGGTACTTTGAAAAAAGTTTTTTGTTATAACTTTTAAACTGAGGGTGGGCTAACGAAAAAAGGTGATGTTATTAGTTGGAATTAGAATGGTTAATTGAGGAAAAATGAAAAAAAGGATAAATTTTACACTGAAAAAAACAAATTTTGATTTTTAAGAAGTTGGTACTTTGAAAAAAGTTTTTTTGTTATTACTTTTAAACTAAGGGTGGGCTAACGAAAAAAGGTGATTTAATTAGTTAGAATTAGAATGGTTGATTGAGGAAAAATGAAAAAAGGATAAATTTTAGACTGAAAAAAACAAATTTTGATTTTTAAGAAGTTGGTACTTTGAAAAAAGTTTTTTGTTATAACTTTTAAACTGAGGGTGGGCTAACGAAAAAATGTGATGTAGTTAGTTGGAATTAGAATGGTTAATTGAGGGAAAATGAAAAAAGGATACATTTTACATTAAAAAAAAAACAAATTTTGATTTTTAAGATTGTTGGTACTTTGAAAAAAGTGTTTTTTTCGTGTTCTAAAAAAGCAATCATTTCACACCATTTCATATTTGTTGTTACTTTTGAAATACGTTTGGATATATTTTACTAAGCATGTTGCTTTTCTAGGTACTTATATGGCAAACAAAACAAAAAATTGATTTTGAGATTTGAAAAATTATTCGTTTGTTTTGGCTTTTAATGTTAAATGTCAACTTAAGCTTCTTAACAGGAATGTTATATGGACTACATTCAATCAAGTGAAAATGTTAATTCAAATTAAAAACATTTGAGGTGCAATGCAAACACCAGTGAATTTAATTGTTCTTAATTATAAATTTAAAAAGGGTCACTGAGGTGTATACGTACTTTTTTGTTTGGCGTGGTGAATAAAAACTAATTCTTCTATAATTTTTAAACTAAGCTTACGATAGCAAAAATAAAAGTTGGGCTATCCTTGGCTAAACTTGGGCAAGCAAACCACGGTTTTAAACTAAGGATTTTTTCACAGGAAAAAAAAAATTTAAATTTTTTCGGTTTCTGATATGAAAAAAAGTTTTTTGTTGTATCTTTTGAAAAAATAGTGCAATCAAGAAAAAAAAAGTTGGGCTATCCTGGGCTAACGTTGAGCAATCGAACCATATAGGTTTGAAAAAAAAATTGCATTTGGGGGTGCCAGCTTCACATAGCCACTTAGAACCGATGGGGATGATATTGACCCATTAATAAATTCCAACAATAAAACAAAATTGCAAATACTTTCTATGATCAGTAAGTGAAGGAAGATTAATTAATTTGAGTCTCTGAGAGTAAGTGGGAAGTAAATTGTCAAGTGACCAAGGAAGAAAACGAAGACAGAAACGGGTAAACCTTCTCTGAATTGCTTCAAGTCTTGTTATATGAGTGGCATAGTAACGTGACCACACTACACAGCTATATTCGAGTATTGGTCGTACAAAAGACACAAAAAGCTTTTTTAATAAAATAGTTTAAATGATCTATAAATGTTAGCTCAGGATCAAGAATAACTTCTAAGTCTGAAAACACGGGTACTTTACTTAAGTGACATGAATCAAACGAATAATTAAAAACAAACGGGACTTTTTTGCGTGTAAAACTCATATTTTTACACTTGTCGACATTGAGAACAAGACGATTTTTATTGCACCATTCCCTTCATAAAATTAAGTATTCTCAGGGCCGTCTTTAACTATCCTGGGGCCCTTGGGCACACAAGAATTTGGGGCCCTTTTGGTGAGTAAAATAAGTACAATGGTTGGCTTAAAGGCAATAGTTATGGTTAAAAAGGGGTGCCAATATATCGTTTCATATAAAGTAAAGGGGGTGCCAATAATACGTGCATCGAGACATCAATCGTTGCCACTACCAATAGTTGTACCCTGTATCCGTTATAAGTTTCAGTTTGAAGAATTGGAAAAAAGAGCTCAAACGGATTGATAGATTTGCTAAAAACTCGGTACAGACGATTTCTACGTAATTTTCAAGAGCCGTTTTTTTTATTTTTTGCCTTTTTATTTTAATGTCTCTTTTTCAACGGATATCTACAGTATAAAGTTTTCGAGATATTGCAATTTTCTCAAAAACGGATAACGATTTTGCTTTGAAAAAAAATATGTTTTGCTGCAAATAAGGCCGCACTTTTGAAAGAAGAAAAATATTTTTTGGACCGTTATTAACGGTACCTACTTGCCATAGAACCGATTTCTTAATGAAAACGACACAACCGATTTTAATGAAAATTTTTACATAAAAAGGTTTATACTGACATTAACTAAGAAAACTTAAAAAAAAAATTATTTTGGATATTTTTTTTGTGTGCCGGGGATGATAGCAACATGTCGCGACAGTGCCAGCACACAAAAAAAAAGTTGTATGTACTAGGAACCAGATCTATCTCTCTATATGTGTTTGGACCCGCTGAATCCGAATTTCAAGTCCGTTTTTCCCGGTCACCCTCCAGTTTTGAGAAAAATGCAACAATGACCCCAAAAAAGGTAAAAAAACTTCCTTTTTTTGAGTTTTTTGCATTTTATACAAAACTGGAGGGTGACAGGGCCAAACAGACTTGAAATTCCAATTCAGCGGGTCCTAAAACATTTAGAAAGATAGGTCTGGTTCCTGGTACATAACATTTTTTTTTTGTGTGCCGGTGTTATTTTTGGATTTAAAAAATAAATTTTTTTTTTTGAAAAACAATTTTTTTAAAAGTTATTTAATGAATTTTATGTGTCAATCTTTAAATACGAGAGCAATTCGCAATTCAAATTAAAACCATTGTACCATGGCGTTTTCCATTGAACCAAAACATTGATGTACCGTCGACGATTCGGCAATAGTTTTTTCTCAAAGGTTTTCCAACGGAAAAAGTATTGATG
Source organism: Episyrphus balteatus (assembly GCF_945859705.1). Taxonomy (NCBI): domain Eukaryota; kingdom Metazoa; phylum Arthropoda; class Insecta; order Diptera; family Syrphidae; genus Episyrphus; species Episyrphus balteatus. The sequence continues at coordinate 108,571,356 of NC_079136.1, forward strand.
TTTTTTGCCGACGAATTGATTCTTTTTCGTCTTTTAATACGAATTACTCATATTTTTACACTGATTTTAACACGCACTACAAATTTGACAGTTTTGCAAACTTCAAACGAAATTATTATTTAAGGAAAAAGATAATGGAAGAGAATTCGTTGTTTTTATTAATAAATAATAAATAATCTTACCTACAGTGGAAAAAAAGGTATTTTTCTTGTTTTTTGAAAATATTATTCTTATTTTTTTTTTGGTTTGGTGGTTTGGATTTAAAATTTTGTCCGCAAACAACGCCACACAGTTTGTTTTTTTTTTTTGAAAACATATATTTTCCGTATAGCGTATAGGTGTAGAAAAAAATGTATTTGATTGTTTGGGTGTCATATAAAAACTAAAATTTTTTGGTAGATGGTCTGACCGACAAAAATGTTTTGAGAATATAATATTCGTTTCTTCGGGGCCCCCCTGAGAATGGGGGCCCTGGGCACGGGCCCCGTGTGCCCTTATGGTAAAGACGGCATTGAGTATTCTTATAATAGTAAACAGTCAGAAGTACATTTAATACTTTTGAAAAGCTAAATGTCATCTGCATAAATAAGGACGGCTGAATTTTTAATGATTGAAACCAAGTCATTTATAAATAAAATAAATAAAATTGGGCCTAAATGGCTACCGACTTTCGCCGGCCTCTTTGTTGAGGACATAGCGGGATTTAACTTAATTAATTGACTTTTAATAAAATAAAATAAGCATATATTTATATATGTATGTATGTATATGTGCCCATGATTATGGAAGTGGACTAAGTCACTTTCTGCATTGTTTGAAGAAAAAACTTACATAATAATTTTCTTATAACGATTTAATTATATTTCTTTTATGAAATCACTAGAGGAGCAATAAAGAAGTTTATTTACTGCGATTTCGCTTTCAAATAAACTTTACCCCTTATAATACAGTAAAATAAGGAGAAAAAAGGGGTAAATCTCGGAATGAATGTTAGTAGAAATTTTTTTTGCTCAATATCTTCCTTTTACCATTCTATAACATATCTCAAAAGTCTAGAAAAATCTCATGTCCGCTTGTCGCGATTTCAAGGTCAAATCGCGAAATGGAGATTTTCAAAATTAGCAAAAAAAGGCTATGGTATTATATACACATATGATACATGGTTTCAAGGTATTTTTTAATGCTGATTCCAAAAAATCTAAATTCAAGACAATTTGACGTCTCTGGAAAAAGTTATACCTGTTTTTCATCTGTCAACTCATATTATTATAACAGTTGCAAACTTACTGCCAAAAAACCCTTAAAAGTTATGGTAGATGAACCAAATTTTGCATGAAGATTTTAGAATCCATCATTATTAAAAATCAAAACAATCCATTACAAAAAATATATATACCTACGAAATAATGGCATTTTTTTATGGAGGGGCAAATTTTAGGATATGCACTAAAGAAGATTCTTGTTCATCTTAGGAATAAGTGCTAATAGGCTAATTTTTTCATTTTAATCTTTGTTTGGATATTCTTTAACTATCCTCAAAAATCTACAAAAATCTCATGTCCGCAAGTCCTAATTTTCTTGGTTTGAAGATAAGGTGCAGATTTGAAAAAATTGAAAAACAACTCTTCAGATATTTGTGTCAGATCAGCACGAATAAGGTGCATTACTTTTCAGGGATGGTCATATTGATTTGTTTGTGGGTTTTGTTGGAATCAGCGTTAAAAAATACCTTGAAATGATATGGGTTATGTTGGTATACATATAAGAATCTAAAATTTTCTTATTATTTTTTTTTAATCTGCACCTAACTTAGTTTAACCTAGAAAATAAGAACTTGCGGTCATGAGATTTTTTTAGATTTTTGACATAAGTTATAGAATATCCAAACAAAGATAGAAACAAAAAAATTAGCCTATTAGCACTAATTCCAAGATTGTACCAGGATGTTTTTTAGTGCATATCCCAAAATTTCCCCTTTTCTCAAAAAATACCAATTTTTCATAGATATTATATTTTTTTGCATTGCATTGTTTTGATTCATAATGATAATGGATATGAAAACCCTCATGCAAAATATGATTCCGCTACCATTACTTTTAAGGGTTTTTCGGTAGTAAGTTAGCAACTGTTATAATAATATGGGTTCAAAGATGAAAAACAGGTATAACTTTTTTCAGAGACGTCAGATTGCCTTGATTTTAGATTTTTTGGAATCAGCATTAAAAAATACCTTGAAATCATGTATCATATGTGTATATAATACCATAGCCTATTTTTGCTAATTTTGAAAATCTCCATTTCGCGATTTGACCTTGAAATCGCGACAAGCGGACATGAGATTTTTCTAGACTTTTGAGTTATGTTATAGAATGGCAAAAGGAAGATATTGATCAAAAAAAATTTCTACTAACATTCATTCCGAGGTTAAATCCTTATTTGACTGGATTATTAAATAATATTTATTTTTAGGCTCGATTTGATAATTAAGGGCACATACATGTATACCTATATATTAGACTGATGAAAAAAAATTTTTTTTTTGTTCAAAGCATTACCGAAAATATTGTTGGAAATGACGAAAAAAAAATACTGTAAAAGTTTCAGCCCTTAATGTTAACATTTAGTACCGCCGCATCGCAAATTTCTATTTCCCATACGATTTGTATGGGAAAGTTTGTGTATTTGTGTTTAGAATTTTTTATCTTTTTAATTAAAAAAAAAAATTTTTTTTTGAATCAGTCTAATATATATAAATGTATACATGTAAGGATATTGAAGAAAATAGTTTTCAAAAAATAGACGTTTGAAATGGGGATTCGACACCTTTTATTCAAAGTAGTAAAATTTTACTATACTTTTGACTGCCACTTCTGACCAAACCGCTTTGCCGAAATTAATGTTTTTGGTCTTTGGTCGATGTAGAATTTAATTATCTTTAACTTTGGTACTTTGTTCGAGTTATTTTTCAGGAGGATGACCCGAAAACTGAAAAAAGTGCTAAAATGTAACGGTTTTTTGGCCCTCAAAAGTCGGAAACTTATACGACTCTTCTTTGAGATGTCCAAAGTAAATTAAAATCATTTCCAGCTTTGTCTGAATTATTTACGAGCACACCCTCTTTTCGATCTAATTTGACTGGGCGACAAGGGACTCTTGAAATATTATGTATATCTATTTTTGCCCCTGAAAGAAAGATGAATATGTGTATTTCGAATACGCTTTTATTAGCTTCATTATTGGGCTGCCAAGAATATTTTCAGCCCAACAACCAAAGTCGAAGAATTGAGCCCGATGATGGTTTTCTAAAAAACCGAAACGCGTCGCAATACAAATAATAATAATCCAGTCAAATAAGGGTTTAACCTCGGAATGAATGTTAGTAGAAATTTTTTTTGCTCAATATCTTCCTTTTGCCATTCTATAATATATCTCAAAAGTCTAGAAAAATCTCATGTCCGCTTGTCGCGCTTTCAAGGTCAAATCGCGAAATGGAGATTTTCAAAATTAGCAAAAATAGGCTATGGTATTATATACACATATGATACATGATTTCAATGTATTTTTTAATGCTAATTCCAAAAAATCTAAAATCAAGACAATCTGACGTCTCTGGAAAAAGTTATACCTGTTTTTCATCTGTCAACTCATATTATTATAATAGTTGCAAACTTACTGCCGAAAAACCCTTAAAAGTTATGGTAGATGAACCAAATTTTGCATGAAGATTTTAGAATCCATCATTATTAAATATCAAAACAATCCATTACAAAAAATATATATACCTACGAAATAATGGTATTATTTGATGGAGGGGCAAATTTTAGGATATGCACTAAAGAAGATTCTTGTTCATCTTAGGAATAAGTGCCAATAGGCTAATTTTTTCATTTTAATCTTTGTTTGGATATTCTTTAACTACCCTCAAAAATCTAAAAAAATCTCATTTCCGCAAGTCCTAATTTTCCAGGTTAAACTAAAGTTAGGTGAAGATTTAAAAAAATAATAAGAAAACTTTAGATTCTTATATGTATACCAACATAACCCATATGATTTCAAGGTATTTTTTAACGCCGATTCAAACAAAATCCATAAACAAATCAATCTGACAATCCCTGAAAAGCAATGCACCTCATTCATGTTGATCTAACACAAATATCTGAAGTGTAGTTTTTCAATTTTTTTAAAATCTGCATCTTATCTTCAAGCCAGGAAAATTAGGACTTGCGGACATGAGATTTTTTTAGATTTTTGACATAAGTTATAGAATATCCAAACAAACATAGAAACAAAAAATATAGCCTATTAGCACTTATTCCTAAGATGAACAAGAATCTTCTGTAGTGCATATCCAAAAATTTGCCCCTCCATCAAAAAATACCATTATTTCGTAGGTATATATACTTTTTGTAATGCATTGTTTTGATTTTTAATAATGATGGATTCTAAAATCTTCATGCAAAATTTGGTTCATCTACCATAACTTTTAAGGGTTTTTCGGCAGTAAGTTTGCAACTATTATAATAATATGAGTTGACAGATGAAAAACAGGTATAACTTTTTCCAGAGACGTCAGATTGTCTTGATTTTAGATTTTTTGGAATCAGCATTAAAAAATACATTGAAATCATGTATCATATGTGTATATAATACCATAGCCTATTTTTGCTAATTTTGAAAATCTCCATTTCGCGATTTGACCTTGAAAGCGCGACAAGCGGACATGAGATTTTTCTAGACTTTTGAGATATGTTATAGAATGGCAAAAGGAAGATATTGAGCAAAAAAAATTTCTACTAACATTCATTCCGAGATTTACCCCTTTTTTCTCCTTATTTTACTGTATTATAATTGAATGTTGTGAAAAATTAAAACAAAAATTTAAATTAAAATAAAATTTAAATATACAAATAAAATTTTTTTTTAATATATTTTTATTTTATATTTACAATCATACACACAACATGGAGACTACACCACAAAGAAAAACAAACAAACAAACAAATGAATTTCGTCATTTTATATTAATTCTGTTCCCAAAGAAATGGTTGGAAAAGCATTCCCAGCAGAGTTAAATTATTGGTCAAATGGAATTGAAGGTAAAAAAAAACAGGGCTGGTACAAAACCACCTTTTAGTCACAAAATCATACCATTTTATGGTATTTATCTTCTATTCCCTATAAATTTAAAACTATCAAAAATAATATTAATTTTATTTTGGAAGTAAGTTAGCTGAGAGGGGGCCCCACTTTTTTGCAGGCCCGGGGCCCCCACAGCTTTAAATCTGGCCATGAGTAAGTGAAAAGTTTGTGTTTCCTGTAAGATCCCGTGATGATTTCTCCAAATTTAACTTGATATGTCTTCTATATGATTTTAACAAAAACAGTTGTGATAATTTGGGATGGGATGATATTAGTTGGAAACGCTGAAAATTCAAGTTCGTCTCAGAAAACAGGGGTCGAACTACGGCATACGTTCGTTAACGTTTTGACTATTGCTTTCTCTATTTAATCAGAAGAAAATGATAGAGACATAAAGCGTCAATACGTTAACGTACGTATGCCGTAGTTCGACCCCAGTTTTCACTTGCCTAATTTTTTGATATCAATTCAAAATGAAATCAAATATTTTTTGTCAAGAAAATAGTTGAGGGATTCACACGATTCCAAAGAAAAAGCTGACTTTTTGTGCGTAGCTGTGACAACCCAAAAAAAAAACAAAAAGTACTGACCTGGGGATGCTACTATGTTAATACATAATATGTTTTTTGTTCGCTGAAACTGAATTCGAATTCCGTTTCAATTCTAGCTTAGTATTTTCCGGATCTTGGTGGGTGGATACAAATCTTTGTTGAATGTTGTGTTTGGATATCCTAACTTTTGTCAAAATTTTGTATGGATTTGACAGTAATTTATCATTTTACCAGGTTTACCCAGAGATTTTTTAAACCGTTGCATGAATAGGTACCCGAGACTCGACCTCTACTAAAATTAAAAGCCAAAAGAAATATTAATTGGAACCATAAACTCACAGCATTAATATTCTCTACTTTTACTCCTGAAGCGAGAATGATTTACATAAGCTGCAATTAGTATTTTATCGCTTGGCAATAAAAAATACAATTTTCTGTTATCATTGAATGGTTTCTTTAAAAAATTAAGCTTTAATTCACGAAAAAAAAAATAAATGAAATTTTATTTCTTCACGTGCTTGTGCTTGCGGACGAGACAAACACTTGAAGAACCAACAAAATCGGAGGTGCTGTTGAATTTCGACAAATATTATTCAGCCGATATACAATTCGGCATAGGTACACAACACACATTATACACTGCACTGATTTCTTTTTATTCCAATTCACATCCGAAGCACCCTTTAATTACGTATTAAAAAAAAAAAAAAAAATTGAAATTTAGTAACATAGCTAGGTACTTCGTGTTTGGGTATTGTTTTTTACTTAATTGCTTCAATATAAAATTGTACCGGCACGTTGAGCAGCATACTATCAGGTACTCACTCCGAACCATACAATCAAGTAAATTATGAACCAAAACGCACCTTAATTGTATCCAAGATGCATATCCATACAAAAGCGTACATCCGTAAAGATAAGTCAATTTTAAAGAAGCTGAAATTCCGCGCCGCTGCCACTGTGTCAAAAAGTACGCGAAGAAATGCAGATATCAAGTGCAATGAACTAGATTGCCCCATAGAACGTGCGTGCATCGCATGAAAAACTTTTGAGATATTCGTTTAAATAAAATATTTATTTTGTTTAATTCAAAGCAGGTTCATTGTCTTATCCAGTCACAAAGTGTAGGTGTACCAAAAAAAATTAAAAGGTTCGTCTAGAAGAGATGCCTATATAGAAAGGAGGTTCGATAGCACAACAAAGATGACGAGTAATAAAAATAAAATGAATGAGATTGAAAGAAAATGCCGCGGATGCGTGTGTTGTTGAACCGCGATGTGATGAAGAACTAAACGTAAACGCAGAACGCAAGATTGTGAGTAAAGATACATATTCATTCGTTACTATAAGAAGAAAATATGTATATGATAAAATAGCAAGTAGAAGTTGGACGGTTTGTGTTGCTGATGGACAATGGTGTTGCCGGATAATGTATATCGGTTTGGTGTTGCAAGAGACAAACCTCTTCCTTTTAGAGACATGTTGTGGGATGTGTCGTAGGGTAGTTGGCCTTGTTGTATAATGAGAGAACATAGTATCATTAGCATTTGCAAGATGGCGTGATAAGTTTATGACGTTCTGTTTGTCAAAGTCCAAAGCAACAACAATTTCCATTGGGGCAGCTGTCAAAATGTTTTTTTCTTCATCTGACAGTTATTTATACAGACTTTGCGCATGATATTACCTTGTTTTCTTATACCAAGACTTACCAGAATGTGCGAAGCTATGAAATGAAGTAAGTTATATCGACGACTCGTTTCCAGGTATACCCTTCAATGAGATTAGGTATATGTGCATTCATAATGTAGGTTTATTTTGTGCTCTGGATAACTTTTTTGAGGAATAACACTTTTACAACCTAATTGCACTTCTAGACCAGTGTCAAAGCCGTTTTTGGAGGCCACCAATTGAAAAAAAATAATAGCAGAAAATGAGTGATAATAGAATCACTAATAATAGTGGGAAGGGAGAGGGAAAAAAGCGATTTCTGAAAAAAATATTTTGAAAATCGAGAAATTTACTTTTCGGAACATAAGAACCAACTATTTTCTTAACGATAAAAATTGGAACAAAAAATAAGTTTTTCACACTTTAAGTAATTTTTTTAAAATGAAATGAAATACCTACACATGTACATATATGTATGTTTGTACTGTATATATGAGGCTATGAGAACAATAGTGCCATAACCCACTTTTTTCAAAAATGAGTTTTTTCATAAAAATTGGCTTACTAATCGAGCTAAAGAAATTTTCACTTTTGTAGTTTAAGATAAATGTTAATAAGCTCGAAAACAACAGGTCTTTCCGTTCCTTTTCCTTTTACTTATCGCGATCAGTCCAGAGGTCCACAGCCTCCCAAGACAGAAAAAAAGAGAATAAAATCGCGTTTGTAGCTTCGGACTTTCAAATGGGCTGCGGGAACGCAGGCCAAGAGAAAAAAATTGAGTTAAAAGTTTGCGGCCTTTAAGCTTTGACCAAGTTTTGACTGGGACGACCTCTGAGTTATAAAAGAAGACATTCTTCACTGAAAAAATCATTATTTTTAAAAACCATGAATCTCGATCATAAACCAAAATTCATTAATATTTAGGGAATATTCATAAAATTAAGAATCAATTTTCTTAAAAAAATTTCCTATGGAAAATATTTTTATGAATTTTTTTAAGAACGAATACAATTTAAATGAATATTTTATTAAATCTTAGAATCTGTTCATACTTTTTATGAACAATATTCATTCTTTCCAAGACTAAAAACTTCTATATTAAATTTATGTAAATATAGATATATATTGGACCTTACTTTTTCGAAAATGAGGCTGGAGTAACAGTTACGGTCAATGGATTTCGCTTTCGAGAGATGATTAATGATTTTTTATGGCCGGAATTGGATGGTATTGATCTGGACAACGTTTACTTTCAACAAAACGGCGCTACGTGCCACACAAGCAATGAAACCATCGATCTTTTACGGGAAAAGTTTCCGGACCGTGTTATCTTTCGAAGAGGTGATCACAATTGGCCACCGAGATCTTGTGATTTAACACCTTGCAACTTCTTCCTTTGGGGCCACGTGAAAGATAAGGTCTACGCCGACAGCCCAGCGTCGATTCAAGACCTCAAAGATGGCATTCGTGAGGCTATCGAGGACATAGGGCAGCCACTTTGCGATTCGGTTATGGAAAATTTCCTGAAAAGGATATGGTCCTGTAAGCGTGGTCGTGGCGTCCATTTGGCTGATGTTGTGTTCCATTTTATTAACGGCATACCTTCCTCTTTATAATGAAATAAACATCCGATCATTTATCTCAAAAAATGCCATTTTTCTTTGAATATCAAAATAACACCTCTTATTGGAAAACCCTTTACTTTTCTAGAGGTTTTTGATGTGCTGAACTCGAATCTGAAGTCAGAAAAATTTGATTGGCCTCCGTTTTTGAAATATAACCGTTATAAAATGCTAAAAAACGTAATTTTGGCTGTTTTCGAGCTTCTGTTTTTATGTGGGGTGATTCATTATAAACAAATTTGTTTTTTCAAATTAACTCAAAAAATATGGGTTATATAGAAAAATTTATAAGATAATACTTATAGAAAATTAAATTTTCTACCAGTTTTACTCATTTACATATTTTTTGTCAAAAACCAAAAATGGCTCAATTTTTTGTACATCCCGACTGGGCTATCATTGGATGAGAAGATATGGACCTGTTTAATTTAATGAGTCGCAAGAAGGAGTGAAAGACGTTACGGTTACTTGTTTGACATCAATGGCATTTCTTGTGAAACAAGAAGAATGTATTCTCGAGCCATCATTAAAACCGAATCATCGCAATAAAATAAAAACTATCTTCACAGAAAAAAGTGACATATTATGATACGGAAAATCACTTTTATGAAGAACTTTTAAAAACCCTCTTTTCAATGAAAAATTTAAGAAATTCCAAAGTGCTTTTTTTCTCTTTGCAATTTTAATTCTGTATGCCTTGTTTCTCTTTCACGCGGTCTATAAACACTGTAAAAACACTCTATAAACACTTTTTGAGTATCCCGTTTTTAAACAGCTCTCGCTTAGACAGAGCCAGACAGTCTTTTTTTATGGATAGAAAAAAAAAAATAAATCACAGCATAAGCATAATGGTCTTGAGTTGGAAATTTTTTTCTTTGGTATTTAGTCCAGTAAATAAATACATTTTACTTTGAAAAAATGGAAAAAAAAACATGGGCAGGCTGAAATTTTCAAGGTAATTTCTGGCATTAGTGAATCTAAATCTCAGTTTCGACCTTCTACGTCTTGCAGAACCGAAGTTTTTGAGGTCCGTTCCATTTTTGGAAATAATCTCAGTTTTGACTACAGGTATGATTGAATCATTCAGGGGGCATTGAGGGGCTATTTCTATTAGTACCGTAGAAATAGCATTTAAGTTCGAAAATTCCTACAAAAATGATTTATGGCGCAAAATGTAGGTGAGACCTTCCTAATCGACATATCCAAAATCGACATTACATTCGTACTGTTCTGGTTTGGTATGGTTTTTTGGCCATAATGGTCAGAAAAACGACCAAATTTCAAAATAATTAAAATATAGTCAAATTAGCAAAAACAGCTAAAGTTATTAGGTTAAAGCTGAAAATTGGTGGAAACATAAATTGAGGCATACTATTGAACATAGTAAAAGTCTGGACCTCTACATGCAGGGCCGGATCGGCAATATTGACAATAAGGGGCGCTAAACCAGTTTTTTTTTTTATAATATCTCTTTTATTTGCAATCCGATTGAAAAGATGGCAAAGAAGATCACACCATAAGACGACCTACCCTCATCGTTATACCAGTTGAGGGTTATATTTTCTTAAGGGTAATGTCTAAAGAAACAGTTTGCACATAGGTTGTATGGCGACATCCTGTCAAGGCATAGGGTTGCCACCCTTTAAAGTTCAATTTTTGAGTTTTTTCGACCCTGCTTATATGCTAAGTCTTAGAGGTACATAATACTATATCACAATAATACTATATCAATAAAAATGACTTATTTGACGAAGCTAGAGTATTTGCAATGTTTGAAGGTCTAAAAACCGTTTTTTACCCTAAATCCAGATGTTGAAAATCAAAGTATGCAGTTTTGATGTATTCAATATTCCCTACAAAACGTATTAAGGTTGGTTTTTTTTTTGTTAAAATTCTGTAATTTTTTAAAAAAATACAGAACCCAGAAACTTAGTTAAATAAAAAATTTGGCTGATACGTGTCAAATAATTTTATTTTTGCTCTCCAATAAAATATATATTAGGTGTACTTCAAATACCTTTCGTGCTGACTTTTAGTGAATTATTTCTCAAACATCGAACTTCACGGTTTTGACTTTTAAACGTCTATATCTCGACTTTCAGATTTTTTAAAATTTTTGTTTGTATGTGTGACTTCTAAATATTAACAATATCTATCGTTTCCAGTTTCAATCTTTTTCTATAACTTTTTGTTAAGAAAATAGCTTTTTAGCCATTTTCTAAATTCACCTCAATTTACCCTACTAAAATTTCAAATTTCAAAAAATCCTGAATATATAAATTTTTAATTTGAATTTCCTCTGATATAGTATTATCTTGACACCTCTAAGACTTTAGCATATAAGAAGAGTGGCGTTGTCGAAAAAAACTCAAAAATTGAACTTTAAAGGTTGGCCAGAGAACCTATGTCCAAGACACTCCCTTCAGAAAATATAACTCTCAACTGGTATACCGATGAGAGTAGGGGTAGATCGTCTTATGTCGGTGTATAATAAGAAAAGAACTCAAGATATGTTCGGTAATCTAAGGAACGATCAATATAACTGTAAAGGGGCTTCTAACCCAAATCACCGTTCAAAATTTGTTTCGCTTCATCGAGATTAAGAAAGCTTTTTGAGAAATAAAGTCTTCGGAGTTCTTGCAGAATCGGACAAATGGCTATAGAGTGGTTCATAGGCGGATCCAGGGGGGGGGCACGGGGGCACGTGCCCCCCCCCAGAACTTAAAGTTCATACTTAAAGGAAATCAAACTATAAGAGTTTTTAAAATATTATGAATAATAACAGAAAGAACTTGAGTGAAACTCTTGTCTATTCCTGGCTGAAAATGCGAATTTTATTGTTTGTTGCATCCCTTTCCCATGAAAAGCTCCTCCTCATAAATAAATAAACGGCTATTTGTTGGGTACACACGAATTTTTTTTTCGATTTAAGAAAAAGTGAATTTTCAAAGTGATTTTGGTGAAAAATTTTGATATGGACATCGAATGACATTGAATGATATTCTAAAAAAAAAATAATTGTATATGCAACTCTATTTTTTCATACGGAGGGGTTAAAAAATTTGCACTTTTCTCGTTGTTTTTTTTTAACATTAGTGTTTTCAAAATAGCGGAACACGCCTCAACATTGCATAAACTATATATTATAGAACTGCTGGATATGTAGAACAAACTTGCATTTTAGAAGTTTGCCCAAGTTTGCACCCCGAAAATAAAGACCCCTTGAAAAAAACTCCTCAAAAGCGACCCTTACTTATAGATTTTTATAAATATTATTTTATTGAGAAAATTTCTCCAGGGATACCTTTAAAAATATGTAAAAAAAATAGTGTTTCAAATTTCAAAAGAATCGGTGCAGTAGTTTTGAGGAGCACCGGCGTTGATAACATTAGTTGTGGGGATAACGATTTAAAGTTTTGAACTCTGGACTAAAAGACTAAAACGTTCCTAAGGGAAGTATTAAAATACTCAGAACTTGGTCAATTTGGCTGCAAGAGACCTACAATTTGAACACAATATTCTTGAGATATAAAACAATTTAACCCCTTGTAGCCCCATGTGACATTTCTGTAACAAACCAAAAAAGATTGCTACAAACTATTTTTTTTCTTTTGAAGCTTCTAATATAATCTTTAAGTATTGCTTTATCGAAATAGTACCTACTTCAAATTTCTAATAAATAGCACCAATAGTTTTTAATTGACAGTTAATGTTGAAAGTTGGGCTTTTTTTGAAAATAAGCTAATTTGTGTAAAAACTACGAAATTCAGAAAAAAAAGTTTTCATTAGTTTATTTTATTTTATTTTTGGATTTTAGGAAAGTGCCTAAAAATTAATATTAGATAGTTTTTTGCCTGAATTTTTGCATTTTTATATAAAAATAAATTATTTAAACTTTTTTTTACTCCCTAAATAATAAACTAAGTAAATAATGACTTTATTGAATTTTTAAAAAATACGTGTTTTATTAAAGATAAAGGCCATTACTTATTAATTTTTAAATTTACGACCTTGGGTTACAAAAGGTTAATGCAAATAAAAAAAAAAAAACAAAACTGGGTTTCCCAGCAAAAAAGTATGATTCAGTTTTTTTGTTATTCTTAGGAACTTTAATATTTATTAGATTGAAGTCTTTAGTATTTGACTAAAAACTACTAGATCATTAACTAATATTATAATTATTGCAAAATAATATTGCAAAATTTTATACAAAATCAATTAAAAAACATCAACAATTTTTTTTTCAAAATTTCATCTTTAAAACTTAATTTCTCAAAAACTATTTGATGAAACAACTTAAGTCAAAAAATAAAATAAAGAATAGATTACTAACTTTAATATAGCACAGGATTGTAAGTGCATTTTCAGATTTTTTATATTTTTTTTTTCCCGGCTAATCCAGGGGTAAGTGGGTAAGCACTTAAGTGGTTTTTACTGTAACAAGAAAATGAAAATTTTTCCTTCCGAATAACTTTTTGGTCATTTGGTAACTATTTGATGTGGGAAATGTGCCTAAATATTTTTGGCCAGGTTTTAGACCACTGTGGGTCGTTAAAATTTTCTGCTTGTTAGTCAGTCGTATGATACTTCACTTTATTTCTAACTGTTATTGCTGTTTTTTTGCCAATCCATCCCTTGTGCCCCCCCCCCCAGAAAAAAATCCTGGATCCGCCCCTGAAGTGGTTGATATCATCAATCTGATTAACCCTCTGTCGGCACACGGGTGCGAATTTGGCAGGGCAAAAATGAAAAGTGGTCACAGAAAAGTGTCTTTATAAGGGTGAAAATACATTCTTTTTGAATTGTGAATAGAGTATTCGAATTCCTCAGAAAATTCTACATCAATTTCACATATGATTCTCCATAAAATAGTGGGACCGAAAAAAGTTCTAGCGCCATGAAAAAGTATAAACCAAATTCGCAAAAAATAGGTGTGCCTACATAGGGTTAAGATTGCAGAAGTTACACATGGAGTTATTATTTCTATGAGGCTTAATTCAAATTAAGCATCTTAGTCCTTGCTTTAAACAAGTTACCAATTTGATTTGCAGAAAGTTTACTATTAAAATAATTGTTTACAAATAAAGTATGGTTGAGTTGCTTGGAGAAGTTTGAGCCCTATTCAAGAACTTGAAATACAATGAATCGTTGACCAATGCGATGCAATCATAAAATCTACCTTTCCAATTATCAAGAGAAGTTGTTCCAAGATTAAGATCAAAACCGTGAGCATTTGCTATCTCATACCAATCTTTAAACGGCGACTAATTCCTGCGGAATGCCAAATTCATCATTTGCTTATTCAAGTTGTCATTAGACCTTTGACCTCTCTTAATATGTTTATTTGAGTTAGCCTCGGTGACAAGGTGATTGCCTCCTAATCTCACTATCCTAGGTTCAAATCTCCAAAATTTACTATTTTTTTTATCTTATTTATTTTTTTAAATTGTTTAGGTACTTATCGCAGTATTGTGAATTTCCATACGATTTTTAAACGATTTTTTTAAATCGGAAACGTTCAGAAAAAACGCAATGCTCTCGTCTCGTTGTCTCGCAATATTGTAAATCAGGCATGAACTATGGTTGCAGCGTCATATAAAAGAAATAATAAGCTTCAAATGATATAAATTTTATCATAGGTTGTCATATAAAAAAATGGATTTAATAGTGTTAGAAGATAAAAAGATAAAAAAGATCTTTTGAATTTTTTGGTCAAAATTGATAGGATTCAAAAAAATTAGTAGTTATAGTACAGAGATGGTTGATATACATATTTTGAGCTGAAACAATAAGCTTTCGTATGGTAGAAGATTTTGTATAGGTTGTCATACAAAATAAAATGCACGACTCGCACGTACTCGGAATTCAAAATGCTAAAATTTTGGTAAATTTATAGGAAACTAAAAAAAACTTAAAATTCGTTCTTGAATTGAAAAAAAAAAACAACTCTTTAAATGAAATCGAGCGCAAAATGTTAAACGATTTAGTAAAATGTCAAAGCCATTTTAGTGAGCTACTAAGTTTAAAAGAAGAATTTGTTTATTTTAAACGATTTTAACAACTAAAGGCTAGACCATACCGGAAGGTATATGGGTAAGCGGTACCTACGCGTAATTGTATGAAAAAAATTCCACATCAGAACGTTGATGTATCAGTTTGAATTTTTTTCATACAATTGCCTGTACCGCTGCCGCACATACCTTCCGGTGTGGTCTAGCGTAGTTGTAAGTGTAGTTGTAATTGCGAAAATCGTGCTTATTCTGAATTGTTTGTGAAGATGTTTTCTATCAAATAAATACATACAATAAATGGACATACAGCGAATTAAAAGTATTTCAAGAATTCGCGATATATTTACAAAAATATTTAGGTCCGTTATTTTTGTGGTAGATCTCCTAGAGGACTTCCACAAAAAGGTGCCTAGCCTGTGATCCTTATTATTTAAAATAAGAAAAAACAAAAGATTCGTTTTTTGAATAGATGAATACAGGTAATGAACAAAGGAATAGTCGAGATTTTGACAAAATTTCAGCTTTCAAAAGAAAATAACCGGTTTTTCGAATTATTGTCAGAAAAATTATTCCTTCGTTCATTACCAATTTTTTTTTTTTTTCAAAATTACAACTAGCTAGATATAACCCCTTAACATTTTACTAAAGTTAAAATCAGAAAATGGATGCTTTAACTTTTAGTAACTTGCTAAATTCATATGAAACCTGTCATTTTCCTCGAAAAAAATTTAATTTCAATTTTATTTTCGAGAATTAAATTGTGTTTTTTTAATTTTTTGTCTTGAAATACATACATACATAATACAGAAATTTTGAGATTAAAAAAAATAAACATAAAAAAAAATTCGGCCAGAACAGGACTTGAGCCCATTTGCGCAGAGCACATCGAATAAGGATAACCAGTGCATTGCCTTAACCACTCGGTCACCACATCATGCATTCAAGCGTTTGTAGTTTGTCTTGTAATATTTTCTTTTGAAGCATCAACAAAGTCACTTTTTTATTGCTCGACTTTAAACATGGATTTCCATTTATTAAATTTTGATGTTTTGCTAACGACTAAACTGGAGATTAAATTCATTATTGGTACCTATGCGGATTTTTTAAAAATCTTAAGGTTTACTTTAAACCTTAGGCCTAAATTTCATTATAAGTAAGGCCCGATCACAACACAAAACTAACTGGAAAGATAACAATAAGAATTTTAAATCATGTTTAAAGAGATAATAACGGTTGCGAAAAAAACTTATAGGATCAATTTTCGAAATCGAAATCCCGAAAAATTATATAAAATGAAAAATTCGCATAAATTTTTATATAATTTTTCGGGAATCCGGGGTGAAAGGTGTTTTTCTAAGCATAAGCTTTTAAAACCTTATATTAGGACAACAATTTCCCAAACGTGATTGACAAATTTAGCAATTTTGTCAATCAAAAAAGGAATTGCCGACAGATTAACTTTTCCGAATTTATAAAAGAAAAATGCAAATGGTTCAGGAAAACTCAATGAACGCATAACAATGTACATTGGACAGTACAATAGCCCGCTCAATCTAGAAATTTTATTAAAGTTAATTAAAGTACAACATTTTTTGATGCAACTAGGTTCCTTTGATGGAGTAGAATATGAAACCACAGTTTTACATCAAAATTTGATATGGCGTATCCCCGAAAAGTACCCCTAATCCAGAGGCGGATTTACAAATTTTCAAGGTATAGGCTTTTCAGTTTTTGCCGCCCTTGCCCCTTCATTTTATTTTTTTAAATTTATATCTCGCTTAGAAAGTGTAGGTACCTCTCATAAAAATTTTTCACGTTATAGCAAATTACTCGAAAAACGGCTCTAACGATTTTGATTTAACTTTGCAGACGTAATACTCAAAGCAATCTCAAAAAAGTCAAATAACAAAAAAAAAATTTCATTTTATAAAATTTTACCCTAAATGTCGGCTCTTCCCCAACATCAAATTTTTTTTTTAAATTTATATGTATAGAGCGAGCTCTTAAAATCTACAAGTAAACTAACATACAAGGTTAAAAATTCTGGAACATTTTTTAATAGATACTTTTTGGGTTACATATATGTATGTAGGTCTACACCAAAAATGTATTGAAATTTAAAACATGACAAATATTAAAATTTTTTAGTTAATACAAAATGTATTAAAACTTAATATATGTAGTTGTATTACAAAATAATTCAGTTCATATTAGAATTTAATACTAAATAAATTTAATTTCAAGTATTCCATATTAAAATGTAATCTTTTTTTATTAATATCTAATAAGAATTTTATGCATTTTGCTTCGAGAAAATACAGAGCGCCTTCAAATAAGTACAAATTTACAGTTTTTAATTTAAATTTTTTGTAAAAAAGATACCTCAAACATAGAATTTGTTCAATTTTAAAATGACTGCGGCTGTCGTTTGATTAAAATTTAATATTCTGGTATTACAATTTAATACTTTTTATATTACTTTTTAATAAATTTGTATTTAAAAAATTTTCCAGAATTTTTAACCGTGCATTTTATTTCAATGAGTTTGAGTTCCGCACTAAAATGATGGGTTGCCCGAAAATCAGGAGTCACTTCGGTTAAACAACATCATGAAAATCTTGGGTAAAATCACAATGTCGCGTCAGTTAAATCACGGGTTTCCCCGATAAACTGTTCACATGCCTTCTGTAACAAATCAACATTATTTACTAAATTATTTTTTCACAATACTTTAAAAATTTCATAGTTTCATATATTTTATTTGCACATCACTATACTTTGCTTTTTATTTCAAAGTAGTTTTTTTTTAATTTGCCAATTGCTCATTAAGATCTAGCCAGGACCAGGAGTTCCTCCAGGGGTCATCACTCTTGCCACCCAACCTCGTTCTCTCTTCACTGTTACACTTCTAGTTTTTATGATAATTGAAGATGGCAAAAATTACCTTTTCATCTGATTTTAATTGTCGATAACTTTGCCGTTATAAAAGATCAAAAGTGGCAGGCGCTAGTGTCAACTGCTGTTTAAATCGAATGTTTCTGTTTCTAAAAAATAAAATTCTTGACACCAAAAAAGAGCTCACAAGTGATTATGATAAAGAAAGTATGTAGTTTTCTTTTTTCAATTTTCTCAAAAACTAGAAGAAACACATGATTTTCAGTGATTTATAAAATCAACTTAGGCAGTTTTCTATTGTCTCCCAAGATATAACTTCCCTCAATACTATAAAGTCACATTCCCCTCACAACATGACTGGGAACAGAAAGACCCATCTTCAATAGCGAGTCTCATGTATGGTACACAGAGAAACAAATGAAGGTGTTGGGCCGGAATATTCGGAATGAACACCAAAACCTATCTGCACCAGAGCATGGACAGGTTTAATTCCGTATTTCAAGCAGAGATATTCGCAATTGAACTCTGCCTCAGGGAAAACTCAAACAGGGCTGTCATAAACAAAAATATATATATTCTTTCTAACAGCTAGGCCGCACTCGTTGCTCTTTGGTGCAATGAAGTCACCTCAAAGCTAGTATGAGACTGTATACAGCTTGCCAGTACAAAAAGAGTTCAACTCATTTGGATAGCTGGTCACAGCGGTGACGTAGGAAATGAAATAGCAGACACACTAGCCAGAAAAGGTTCTGCATCTCCATTCATGATGCAGGGACCATTCTATGGCATACCAAAAAGTTCTGCAAAGCATTACATAAATAAATGGCTAAGAGATATGGCTAATCATTACTGGACGCATACGGGAGGTAACATACAAGCCAAAAAATGTATACCAAATACATATGTATCTCCCACGCCAGAACGAAACAACTCCTCACACTCACCAGGAGTCAGATTCGCATAAGCACAGGCTTTCTTACTGGACACTGCTCAGAAAAAAAACACCTCAAGAGTCAAGACCATGGGCATTACGCAAGACGATACCTGCAGAATGTGTAACGAAGACGAAAGAGGAAATCACAATAGGCCCATCAGAAGCCGCAGTGATGAGGCGAATTATTCCCACCTCTCACCCGAATCTTAATCTTAATCTAGGCAGTTTAATTTATCGATCAATTTCGTATTGATATCCCCATTCTAGAAAAAATTTTTATTCAGTGTTTTTTTAAAACCTTTTTCCTAAATTTTGACTTTTCTTATTATTTCAAAAAAAATTGATTAAAATAACTTGATTTATAAATTAAAATTAAGTGTATCTACAATTTTTTTTAGAAAATTGTCATCCCTCCTATAGAAACAAAATTATTGTATTGAACTCCTCTACAAAAAACCGCTATCAATTCTGGGCGCCTAAGTTATCGTACTCTCCCCATTAAAAGGGTATAAATGGAGTAAAAAAGGGGAGTAAGAAGGGGGCTAAAGTGAGGTATAAGTACTTGGTGCAAGGGGGTTGCAGCCATAGAGAGTTGTTATGAGCATCACATGAACTACAACATACTATTAAATTTTATTAAATTCGACTGAAATCACTTTTTCCGTACTTCCTAGGGTTCAGGGGTCATTTCCGGGGATACGCCATATCAAATTTTGGTGTAAAACTGTGGTTTCATATTCTACTCCATCAAAGGAACCTAACTGCATCAAACAATTTTGTACTTCAATTATTATCTTTGATATATGTATAGTGAAATTTTGTCTAGGATGATCGGGATATAAAACCACTAAGTATAATACACGGTTAAAAATTCTGGAGTATTTTTTTATACAGCTCTTGTATTAAAGCAATTTTCAATACAAAAAATATTACATTTTAATACTTGCAAAATAATAAAATTATTTTTAATCTTTTTTGTATTAAATTTCAATATTTAAGTACTAAGTTTATTTTTTGTAATTATTAGAAAATAACCTCCGTGGGTTAAATTCTAATCTTGTATTGAATTTTAATACCACTGTATTAGATTTTAATATTTTTATATTACATTTTAATATAATTGTATTAAAAAGTAATACAAATTTATTAAAAACTAATATAAAAAGTATTAAATTGTAATACAAGAATATTAAATTTTAATCAAACGACGCCAGCCACAGTACACGTGTCAGGTCTGCCTTTAATTTTTGTATTTCAATCGCAGTTAACAGGCATTTTTTTTTTGTTTTAATTTATAAAATGTCATTTGAAAAAATTATAAATTAAAAATAAACAAATTTTCATCGTGTTTCTTCGCGGAAAATGGTGAATAATTTTTTAAAAATTAGTGGTGTGCGTGGTTTTTTGTTTTTGTGCGTTTTTCGTCGGTAATTAAAATAATGACGGTAGCTGACATTGGTCGCCAAATTGATTTTTTCCATGTTTTGACAATTTGGTGACCAAGTCATTTCGGAATATATTACCTTTTTATATGTACTGTGGACGCCAGCAGCCATTTAAAAAAAGAAAAAATCAATTTTTTGAGTCACCTTTTCTAAAAAAAAATTAAATCGAAAACTAAATTTGTACTAATTTGAAGGCACTTTGTGTTTTTTCGAAGCAAAATGCATACATTGCAAATGAATTTTGAACGGCAGTAAGATTTTACATGCCACAGTTTGTGAAACAAATAAAATAATATCACCATTAATATATTATTTATGATATTTATTTTCAGTAATGAATTTAGGAAAAGAATACATAAATATTATTAACTTTAAATACATTTGGTATTGAATTGAAATATTTTTGTATTGACTTTTAATAAAATTCTTATTAGAAATTAATATAAAAAGATTAAATTTGAATATGTAATACATACTTGAAATTTAATACATTTTGTATTAAATTCTAATATAAATTGTATTATGTTTTAATACAGCTATATTAAATTTTAATACATTTTGTATTAACTACAAAATTTTAATATTTGTCATGTATTAAATTTTAATACATTTCTGGTGTAGACCTATATGTAACCCAAAAAATATTAAAAAATACTCCCGTGGTAAATCAGGACCAATCTATCAAAGATCGAGAAATGATTATCTTTTTAGTTTGAAATCATATTTTATAGTTTCTATCAGCTTGGTCTCCCATCATTGTTTTATACATAACAAAATTATGAAATAAATAAATGAATTGTGGACCCAAGAGCCAGTGGCGTATTGAGGGGGGGGCTCAGGGGGCTCAAGCCCCCCCCAAGCCTTCAAGATCATGTTTTTATTTAGCTGATTTCATCATAATGTACATGATTAACAGAAACTTGTTCGTAAATCTTAGAGACTTAGAGGCAGCACAGATGCTCGAGCTCCCTCCAAATTCTGAAATGGCTGCTTGGGTTTGTTTGAGTAAGAGCCTTAGCTGACGATGAGGATTGTGATAATTTTTTTTTTTTTCGGATTTCAGTCCAATTCCGAATTCTTTAGATAATTTTTTTAGTATTTTGACGTCCAATTACATCACAATTTTTGCAAAATTTCTTATGCAATCTCAAAACGCAGTATTTGATCAAGTTTCTCAAAGATATTGGAAATAGAAATTTTTGATATCTCAAAATCTAAGTGGTCAACAGGTTTCTTTAAGAAAATTGCAGTATTGCGCTTCCGATTTGGATTAAAGAGCAACATATTACGAAAAAGCATATATATTTCGGATTAAACATCAAAAAGAATTTCATTTAAAATTTGTTTTTGTGACTTTCACGTTCTGCATTTCACTTTTTGCGTATTCACTTGCCGAAAGTGAAATAGGTGTTCCGCATTTTTTCACTCATTTAGATTTTCAATTCAATTTAGAATTCAATTCACTATGTTTCTGTTCGTGAATTTGGGGGCCTTTTCCAATGAATTGCAGTAATTTCACTTTGACAGTTAGAAGCAATTTCGAAGTTTTCGAAACCGATCGAAATGAAGAATATTGATATTTCATTTCACGTGAAATTGAAAAGTGATTTGAATTGACTTTCGTTCGAATTGCGGAACATGGTCGTATATAACGAAAATATTGATAAGCATAGCCCAAAAACTCTTGACGTGATATAAATTAATCTGTAAACAGTTTTGGATTCAGCATATGACAAAGTTCGAACGAAATAAAGAGTTTTTTTTTTAAGGATGACTCAACTCCTTGCTGTTTGTGTAAAATGTTTGGGACACAAGAACTTTGAAAAAACACTAGGTACTCTGAATGTGAAAGGAGGAGACAGTTGTACTAATCTGTCGAGAGCACTATAATGCAACTAGGTATACCACTTTCAGTACCGCAGCACAGCGTTTAACTCTCGATCAAAGATTAATAAAAAAAAATGAAAATTTTTTCGCACATTTACCCTCTAAAAAATTTTTGAAAAATTTTCCAGCCCCCTCCAAAATTTTTTCTGGATACGCCACTGCCAAGAGCCAAGACCCTAGTGGGATTATCCCTAATGCTTTTGGTTATTTTTCATTCTGTAAATATAATTTAAACTATAATAAAATAATTGCTTAACTAATGTATTTTTTCCAATGAAAATAAGTTGAAAGTTGACCTGGGTCTGGGTCAACGTCAACGCATTTACTTTATTCTAATTTTCAAAAAAAGGTACATAATTTTAATTAAAAATAAAGGGTTTAAAAATTTCGTCGTGACAAATAGTTTCTGAGAAATTAAAACTTTTTGGTATATACCTCTATCAAAATTGAGTTTTTTTTTTAATGATCCTGCGAGACTAATTTAGTCATAACTACCAGGTCTGTAAGTATCTGCAAATGAAACCTTAAGTGCTGTCTTCTGGGAAGCATGGAGCTTATCTTAGCATACTACATTTTTTAAGCATTTTTGACCAAATTTTTAAAACCCAACAAGTTTAAAAAACACGTCTTTTCTAAGTACCAATGATTGAGGCAACTTATAGAAGGTTTCTTTTTATATTTTCATATTTCTATAATTTATTTTTAGGAGCTTCGGAAAAACAAATCTTAAAGTTTGTTGAAAATTTGGCCCGTCACTTGAATTAGATTATTTTTCAACTTTGAGACTTGTACATTATGTACATATGATATATATGTATAAAGAAATGTATACATAATCATGTACCAGGGCTATTTAAGAATACCTGGACATAAAGCTTAAATGGCTAAAAAATAGTTTTTCCGAAGGTATTTTTGTCGATTTTAAACCATAGTGCGGCGTCTTTCATGGCACGGTGCCTGGGGCAACTGCCCCGTTGCCCCACCCCTAGGCATGGCCCTGCAAACATTTTTATAATATACAGTTGTCATTAAACATACATTGGTATACGGTTAAAAATTCTGGAGTTTTTTTTAATAGGTACAGCTCTTGTATTAAAGCAATTTTCAATACAAAAATATTACATTTTAATACTTCCAAAATATTAAATTTTTTTTAATCTTTTTTGAATAATTATAATATTATTTATGATTAGGTATATTATTTATGATTAATATTTATTTTCAGTAATGAATTTAGGAAAAGAATACATATTATTAACTTTAAATACATTTGGCATTGAATTGAAATATTTTTGTATTATCTTTTAATAAAATTCTTATTAGAAATTAATATGAAAAGATTAAAATTTAATATGTAATAATTGAAATTTAATACATTTGGTAGGTATTAAATTCTAATATAAACTGTATTATTTTTTAATACAACTATATTACATTTTAATACATTTTTTATTAACTAAAAAATTTTAATATTTGTCTTGTATTAAATTTTAATACATTTCTGGCGTAGACCTATATGTAACCCAAAAAGTATTAGAAAATACTCCAGAATTTTTAACCGTGTACATAACAAAAAACTCGTATTAATCATGCTATATTATGAAATTATAAACTTTGTTTATATCTATGTACATATATCTCTCTCTAGGTCTCTTTTACAGTTCGACACGATATGTTGTTTAAATATTCTTATGCTCTTGTGTCATTCCCTCAAGTTGTTATGTATAGGTACATATGTTTATATGTATCCTCGTAAAGTCCTCTCCTAAGTCCTAATCCTAAAGCCACCCTCTAAGAAGAATGACAACATTCTCTTCTTTTTTCTCGCAACATTTTGTCAAAAAAAGCCTCTAACTGTCCTCAATTTCTCTTTATGCCTCTCTTTCAAAGTATTATGAATATTTGTATTCTTTCCTAAAAACTGCTTTATACTTTCCACCTATAAATATGTCGAGTATATCTCAATTGCACCTGTTGAAAACGTTGCACACGGCATAAACCTTAAAATAATCATGGTATCTTATCCAAACGTGTCATTTGAAGTAATGTAATGTATCTTAAGTTTTGAAAGCGTTGTGATATACCTATATTATAATAATATCCGAATGCAACTTTATTTCGAAATTTATCTCCGAAACGCATAACGGTTAGGTCTGAGAATCGGCCAACATCTATTTTTCATACATGTAAATGGTAAGGGTGGTCCAGCATATTTTTTTTTTTTTTTTTTTGTTAATTTTTTGAAAAACATGTTTTTTTTTAATTTTCTTATGGTTCACTTTTAAAATGTACCTATGTACATGTATAACTTCCAAAATGATTTTTAAGGTTTCACTTCAACCACGTGTGAATTGCACAGATGATTTTTTTTTTGTTTTTTTTTCTGTTGAAAAATATAAATATTTTATCGTTGTGATGTCAAATAAACCACATATTATATACGTGTTTAATTTTTAATAAATGGGCAGGTTCAGTTCAGAAACGTTAGGGACTAAATATTTAGGTAATTTCTCGTTCTCTGATTGGTCAACTGTCAAAAAAATCTTTTCAATTTGGGTAATTTTATTGGAAAGCTGACTGGAAAGTTAGCTAAGAAAATTTTCCCTAAAAATTTAGGAAAGTTTTTTTTGGCGGTGCGCCTTTTTTGACAGGTTGATACACATTTGTGTACCTTGCAACCATATCTATAAAGGGCGTTTACCCGGTACCGTGCCGGTTTTGGCGAACGTTTGAAATGGCCCTTAATATTCAGAATGTGATTATGTGTAAATTTAGCCTAGGTACTCATATTAATTGGAAAACTCACTTTTGAATTCGTTTTTAGCTTAAAACATTTTGGTTATACCTCCACTTACAAAATTAGATGTGGGCTCTCGGTCTAATACCAAAGACACAAAATTTCATAAAAAATAATTTTAATAAAAAAAAAAGGTTTTTGGTTGGACCACCCAAACCATTAAGAGTTATGAAATATAGGTGTTTTCCAATTCTATGGCCACAAAATTTCATAAAAATCGTTCAAAACAAAATAAACCAAAATTTGGGTGGACCACCCTAACCATCTACTAAAAAAAAGATGTTGGTCTGTTCTCAGACCTCCCCGATATGCACACATAAAATCATAAAAATCATTTAAAAAAACTGTACCTATTAACCACCTTAAGGAAAAGGTGGAGCGAAGTCCGCCGGGTCAGCTAGTAATTTATAGAGTTTAGATGAGAGTAGATTCTTCCTTTATTCATTAGATAAATTACAATTTTTTCTATTGTAAATACGGACATGACAATGCTGCCGTCTACCGGAAATGACATTTCAGTAAAATAAATAAAACTATATAAAGAGAAGATGTAGGTTAGGTACCTATCAAAAAGATTTACAATAAATTTGAAATAATAAATTACAAAAATAAATATTATGTACCTTAAATATTAGACAAAAGTTTACAGTGCGGTTCACATGGTTAGACGCACCAATTTTCGTTTACATAAATTTCATTTTTTTTTTGTGTGTGTGCAAGAATAACCAAAAAAATTATATTTATTAGAATGGTTATTTAGTTTTTAATAGAAAAACAAAAAGAAATAGTGGGTGAGTTGAAGTTAACGGTACTTTTTAGTCCTTCTTGTCTGTGATGTAAGAAAAAGGGCAGCTTTTTTCGGTTCACATGATTAGACGCACACCTTAAATTAGTTAGTTTGGCGAGATCTATTGCGCTGATTTGATTAAATTTGGAAGATTAAGCATCAAGAAGTTATTTTTTAGTGATTTTCATTCAAAATCTGTTAAAAAAAGTTCTGAGCGCGAAAGAATAAGGGAAAAATGACGCGTTGGATTCCGAAGGTCTTTCCATAAGCCCCATTGCCAAAAAAATAGAATGAAGTGACTATTTCAAAAGAAATTATTTAAAAAACAGTGCCTCCTACGAAAAAAACTTCAAAGGAGGAACAATAGAAGCTTTAACTCCTCAGGAAAAATGAAAATTTATGAAAAAAGCGTCAAAAACAGCTCTATCCCCGAGCAAAATTAAAGAAAAAGCTCGGCTAACGGGAAGAACATCAATTTTTCGGTGAATTTTTTTGAATGCTGAACATCCTAGATTAAAATAAAACTTAAAAATAGTCTTTAAAAAACGCCATTTGCAAAAATGAGTGGTTTGAAACGAAAACTAAATCGAATGTAATATTAAATGGCTCCCAAAACCATTACTCCTCCTTTTCTTGAATGATGAAGTGTCAAAAACTTTTCCTCCTAGTGAAAATCGTGAAATTTGTGGTAATTCCCATGAGAACAATTCAAATTAAATTCTTTTTCATTAGAAAAAACACATTTCGCCAATTTAAAAAAACTTCAAAAACTTGTTTCCCACGTTATGTGAAGACGTGCGATCTCCATCCGCTGTTTCTTTCAAATGGCGTTTTTTAAAGACTATTTTTAAGTTTTATTTTAATCTAGGATGTTCAGCATTCAAAAAAATTCACCGAAAAATTGATGTTCTTCCCGTTAGCCGAGCTTTTTCTTTAATTTTGCTCGGGGATAGAGCTGTTTTTGACGCTTTTTTCATAAATTTTCATTTTTCCTGAGGAGTTAAAGCTTCTATTGTTCCTCCTTTGAAGTTTTTTTCGTAGGAGGCACTGTTTTTTAAATAATTTCTTTTGAAATAGTCACTTCATCCTATTTTTTTGGCAATGGGGCTTATGGAAAGACCTTCGGAATCCAACGCGTCATTTTTCCCTTATTCTTTCGCGCTCAGAACTTTTTTTAACAGATTTTGAATGAAAATCACTAAAAAATAACTTCTTGATGCTTAATCTTCCAAATTTAATCAAATCAGCGCAATAGATCTCGCCAAACTAACTAATTTAAGGTGTGCGTCTAATCATGTGAACCGAAAAAAGCTGCCCTTTTTCTTACATCACAGACAAGAAGGACTAAAAAGTACCGTTAACTTCAACTCACCCACTATTTCTTTTTGTTTTTCTATTAAGAACTAAATAACCATTCTAATAAATATAATTTTTTTGGTTATTCTTGCACACACACAAAAAAAACATGAAATTTATGTAAACGAAAATTGGTGCGTCTAACCATGTGAACCGCACTGTATATTAACATAGATATGAGGAATAAATTTATATGTTATTTTAAATTTTAAATATTAAATATTAAATTTTTAATTTTAAAATTTTAAATTTTTTAAATTTTCAATTATTTAAAATTTTTAATTTTTTTAAATTTTTTAAATTTCTTAAGTTTTTTAAATTTTTAAATTTTTTTTAAATGGGAGAGCGAGAAACGTTTGAGCAATTTTAATGATTTGCAACATAAAAACTAGTAATTTTAAAGTAATAAAAAATAAAAAGAATATCGATTTTAATGATTTGAAACATAAAGATATTTAAAAGCAATAATTTGCAGCCCTTGAATTGAATAGAGACTTGTTGCAAGAACTAATTTATCAAAAAACTATTACGATAAGTCATAGCATGATTGCAATATTTATACAAAGTGAGCCACCCACGAGCGCCATTTAAAATTTCGTAAAGACTACTTACGGACAGAAACCTTTCTTGGATTTCTTGTAGAATTGGGCATACAGCAATGAAAAGGTAAATATTTTCAGACTCTCTCCTGTTACATAGATCACAAGTTTGCTGAAGATAATTTATAAATTTATTAGATTTTAGCAAGTAAGTGTAGTTTTGGGGAGTACGTCCGTAACCTGTTTCGTTCTTAAAGTTCTGTAGTTATATGTATATTTCTGTTCTGTCAATTGGGCTTTTAAGCAATCTGTCTTTGTCTTTTTCCCTTCTAATTTGACAGTTCATTAAAAAAGAACAAGACAAAACCAACCAATCAAATCGAAGCAATTCTGAGGAAAACAAAATAAATGCGATTTTCATTGCAAAAAGGTGGTCGAGTAAATTTCTCTTATAAAAATAATAAAATTAATATTTTTCCGTGCTGTGACGTGTTAAACAACATAAATAAAATATTTTTAACCAATTCGATCGTGTTTGGGTTTTGATTTTCCAAAACTTCACAACTTTCTTTTCGATTCGAAATTTGAGCAAATCAAATTGCGCTTTGAAATCTTCCTCAGAATTGAACTGTCAAAATTTTTTTTTTTCATTTTGGAAACTGTTGTCAGTTGTCGAGTGTTGCCATAGGCAAAGTTTAGTAACGTACTATGTAGTCTCGTAGTATCGTATTGTAGTATTTTACTACACCACCTGAATTCTTAAAAAAAATAATTTGTATATACAATACAGGGTGATTCAGGAGCAATGTGCCAAAAAGCTAGAGCGTGTAGGTTTAGTCAAGACAAGAAAAAAAATCGTATGGGGTGTATTCCCCTTTCTTTAGCGGGGAGGGGCAATTTAATTTGGCAAAAAATTATTAAAAATCAACGGTTACACCTACAATAACGTGCTATACCTTTTTGTAATGCCAAAACCCTAGTCTTTTACAATAATTTTAAACAAAGCCATTTTATGAAAAATTAATTCTTAAATTCAAAATTTTGAAAAAAAAAATTGGAAATTTCAAACTAATTTTTTTCAAAATTTTATGTATTTAAGTAATAATTTAGTTTTTGAAATTCGATGCTCTTATTTGTTTTTAAACAAGAAATGGATCCAAAAATATCTTGTCATTTTCGAAAAATTAACAAAAAACCAAAACTACTTTTTTCTAAGAAACCTCACTATTTTTTGTTTTTATGTGGCTGAACTTATTGACAAATTAGTTTATGAAACATTAACCATTCCTCTATAATTTTTAAACATTCAGACTTAAATAAGGTTACAACAAAGTGATATCTATAGGTAGTATTGGATTAACCCTGAATTGATCAACTTTTTTCATTGATAACACCTGTAAACTTACCTGAGAATTTTTCTTACTATGTCTGGGGTGCTCGCCGCCCATGGATTCTAGCTGTAAGGGCCTTACAAATTTAAGATTAACCAACTAATTAGCAACAAATTACTGCATACTCAGTTTTTGGAAACTTGGGGGTATGGGTGCTATCTTGACAGACCTGATTTGCTCTGTTCTTTCAACTGACGATTCAATTTTCTTCGTATCGAGGTAGGATGTATACCAAAGATTAAAGAGTAACTTTTGAAAAAAGAAATTCGTTAAAAGTGTCCCTCCCAAAGGCAAAAAATAGAGATTCACATAAACAGAAATTGTAATTATGTTCAAGGTAAAATGAAAAAACACTATAATAATTTCATCCCTGAGACTTAAATAGACGGGCAATGTGACAAGGATGATGATGGTTAATAAATGCAATAAATCCTTTTGCTTCGGATATGAATATGCAAATTTGGATGATGAAGCAAGGATGATGCATCATATATTGTCATCTTTATACACATTCTTACTGCAAGGTTTCACAGAACAGGCCCGTAGCCAGGATTTCGTTTCGGAGGGGGCTTGGTTTAAAATTTCCGGTGAACAATTTTATGATAAGGTAAAAACTGGAATATGGTTTTTTTTCTCATAAAACAATGATTTGAAATTGAGAATCGTGATAGCAACACGATTCTCAATTTCAAATCATAAAGTGTTTTTTAATGCAAAACAATTTTAGAGAAGTCAGATTGTCTTGGTTTTAGTTCCAGGAGATTCAGCGTCGAAAAATACCCTAAGATAATGTGCCATAACGTAAGATTATTTTTTTATGTCGCTGCTTGTTTTTTTGCGAAGTAAGAAATTGTAAAGAGCTAATGAAATGTAAGGGCCCTTAAACTCTTTTGACCAACGCTTAACAAAACCTGACATAGAATTGGCCTTGTTTACAATCAGGTTTTAGTCCAGACAAAATAAACATAAAAAAGGGCAAACTCAGAAATTATTCGCATAGAGCTGAAAATTGGTACATACAGAGCATTCGAATGCCAATTAAAGTAATGCCCAGTTTAAATGTCGAAAATGAAGGTTTTTCATATATAACTTTGAAATGGAAGAAGCTATCAAAAAAAAGTATATGGATTACTTGAAGGTTTTGTAATACCCTAAAAAAAATGTCACACTTGTTTTTCTACGAGAAATCGTTTATAAGATATCGTGGTTTTTTGTCAAATGTCGAAAATATCTGGTTTTCGTAAAAAAATTAAAATGTGTTTTTTCATAGTTGCCATCGTTTAGAAGATATTAGCTTTCATAGGGAGGACTATACGAAAACAAAACTGGAAAAAATTTCGCATAGAGCTGAAACAGAGCATTGAAACATCGATAAAAGTAAAATTTCAAAAGTCCCCAAAAATCCCGTCTGTGCATAAAAAGTTATTCAAGGTTAAATGTCGAAAATAAAAGACAAAACACACGATTTAATATCTTCTAAACGATGGCAGCTATGAAAAAACACATCTTAATATTTTTTATGGAAAACATCATGGGCTATAAAATAAATTTAAAATATATTTTAAAAACTGCATTTAAGAAGAGTTAAGTATAAAAAACTGTTATTTTTGATTTTTATCCAAATTTAAAAAAAAATTGTTTTATATGGTTACAGCTCTGAGAAATAAAAACTGAATCGAAAAATTTATAAAAAAAAAAAAAAACATAATCTACACATGCTATAATGTAAATTTGTTTAGATAACACTGATCATTTGACGAAAATAGATAAAAAATAGATATTCTCTATATATACCACTCTTTTGAGCGCACTATACCTTTAAAACGATAAGTGTTAGGTACTAAAGCATATCTTTATAGTACAGGTAACCACCTGAATACAATGGTGTAGCTGTGGCTGTAGCTTGTAGCGCAAGTTGAAGAATTCTCAACTTTTTGCTCAGCTGCCGCTAACTTTTGTTGTTGTTTCCCTCAGTCAAATTTTGACAGTACTACAAGCTATACCATTGTATTCAGCTAGTAAAATAGTACATAAAATCAACAAATTTTACACTTATGAAACTTGGCAAAAAGTTTGCTTTTGGGATAAGAACCAAGGATAAAAAAGTCTATCAAAAAGTTGGGTGGAAGTGTGTTTTTTCGCGGACAAGAGGGAAGGGGTGTAGGTCAAAAGTTTAGTGAAAAAAAAATGCTTGTGGAGTATCATCCTATGACACATGTTTTTAAAGTATTTTTTGATGCTGAATCTAATGACATAAAAATAAAGTCAATACGATTGTTCTAAGAAAAGTTATTGCCGATTAAAAACAAGGATGCTTGTTCTTACCTCAACAGGTAAAATAAACCGAAACCCATGTGAAAAACATGCTGCACTGATGAAATTCGGGATGAAAGTTGTAGATAAAGCAGGTACAAAGGATTTAAAAAGTTGTTGACTTTTTGGAACAAGCTAACTTCTTTATAATAGTGGCAGGAAGATCGCTCACAAACCCTAAAACGGAATCACAACCAGAAGCATCCAGAGCGACTTACAGACCCTCAACAGCATACTGTCGAGAAGCACTTATGGGCTCATTGGCGTCGATTTCAATGCTAGACATCACCTTTGGATGGATACAACTATCAACACTGAAAAGAAGGCAATATCCAGCGACTCGGACCATGAAGAAGTTCAGCTCAGTATTAAACTTCATCAACCCATCAACCTAGTGACCCAACTAGCGGAACACTTCATCAACTATAGAAGATTGGATATAGACAGGCTGCAGAGAGAGGTTAAACAATCCGTCACTTTCCCACCACAGACCAGAAATCTCCAGAATGTTGAAATCGATGCTGCTATTGATTCCCTGGAATCGGCAATCACAAATGCACTAGACAATCAAAAACAGCCGAAGACATCAAAGGACCGCTACCAGCATCTTCCAGAACACGTGCAAAATGTATACCCACACAGACAGTGGTTAAGGAAACGCCTCCAAAGGATCCACCAGTGGGACTTGAACACATCAAATGCCAGCTAGCGGACAGTGTGGAGTAAGCTGCAGTGCACTAACATCATGCTCCATAATTCCATTTAACATTTCAACAACACACAGTTCCAGAAGAGACTGCAGTCAATAAAGCTCGGACCTGATGTTGGACAGAAGTCACCAATGCTGAAAGTCATTAACACCAACAATGGAAAAGCAACAACATCTCAGGAAAAAGCAAAAGCATTTGCAGCCCACTTCAAAGGTAACTTCAAATCGAACCCTTCCGCAGAGTCAGTCTTCTTACAGGAAATGGAATTACATCGAAATCGGAATTACTGTGCTTTAGACCAACAGGAGGACAAAGCATTTGGTCTGCTGCAAATTGTAGGAGCATCACACTTACACTACCTGATGGTACTAAATTGGCAGCCAAACGCAACGCGAAGTATTTAGGAATCAACTTTAATGATCTTCTGAGGTTCAACCTACACTCAAGGTCTGTCTTGAAAAAAGCCAACCAAAAAAGCGCCAACGCCTTTCATCGCCTCCACCCTCTGATGAAGAGAAGAAACGGATTAAGCCAGCCAACGAAACTCCTGATCTACAAGCAGCTTCTCCAACCTGTCATCGCCTATAATAGCTTTCCGGTATGGTATACCATCTCCAAGACAGCCATGAAGGAACTTCAAATTTTTGAGAGAAAAATCCTAAGGATCTGCACCGGGCTTTACTTCTCAAATTTTTGAGAGAAAAATCCTAAGGATCTGCACCGGACTTTACTTCGATCGACAACGACAAAAATACTACAACGAGCGGCTCTACGAGGAAGCAAACATCATGACGTTGGGTAAGTATCTGCTGCAATCTGCAAAGAAACTAGTCGGAAGCATCGCCAGCCACCCCAATCAGCTGATGAGAAGCATGAGAACCCAACAACGACATCCTGAACCTAGATACCTTTGTGCCTTGGATATTCTGGATGAGCACATAATCCCAAACGACAACGAGGAAGTAGTTTACTTTTACGCCGATACGCAGTCGGCCTACTACCGCGGCTAAATGCCATACCACCCAACCCATTATTATTATTTTCACTATAATCAATACCACAACTGGACTACCGGGCCGGAACACCCCGATAGTCAGCAGACTTATGAAATAAAGCCGTTTCATGTTGTTACAACAACAAAATATATGGATTGAAATTTTACAATGGTCTTGCACTTTTGCTATACCCTAACCCTATTGCAAAATAAAAATACAATAGAGTAAAATTATTTTTGACAGATGGCAGCTTACCGTCGCACAGTGTGGGATTTCGCGAATTTAGCGGAATTTAATTCGAAAAATGACTTCTCTTGTTTGATGCCAAAACCGGTTTTTCTTAAAGCTAATAGATTGTAAAAAGTGATAACAAAAGCATTGATAGGTGGGGATCATGTAAACAAAAAAAAATAGCTTCGAAGTTGCAGTTGGCGATTTTTTTTCTGTTTATTTGGTGAAAGAGATTACTTTGCCCTTAATTTTTTCTCGTGCGTTTGGTGTGTACTCCAGTCAAAGCGTCGGAAAAAAGGGCCTCACCTTGCGCAGAGAGGCACTGTCAGTTTTTATTTCATGGATCGATAGGGGTATATTTAAAAGGCTTAAACCCAATTTCTCACCACCTGATCATTCTTTTTAGCGGAGTTATTCACAAAAATGCATTTTTTGGGATATTTTACTTCTAAGCTAATATCTTTGCTCCAGATTATCGTAGACCAAAAAATAAACATACATTCTCTTTCTTATAATATTTTCTATCGTTGTATGTAATTTCATTGTATTTGAGTGAGTAAATATAAAATGGCAGCCATTTAAAGTCAAATTCTTGTTGTAAAAAAACACATTTTTGTCATTATTTCGAAAAAAGCTTATATCATGATTGACATTTTTCTAACCTATTTTGTAGCCCTGTTCATGTCCTACATTTTACAGAAAAAATGAGCTCTTTATCATCAAAGATGGCCGAGCTATTGATAAATGAACGCATGCAAAACCGGTGCGAAAACACCCAAAAATATCGTTTTTTGGGAATAACTCGACTTCAGAATGTCCTACGGCAAAAAATAAATCAATGAATTGTTCGTTACAACATTTTCTATCAATTTAGTGCACAATCTTTTTGTTGAAACAAATAAAAAATAAGTAATATTAAGTCAAAGTCGTTTTTCTGTTTAGCAAACTCTTGCCTTATTATTTTGCAAACGGTGCGAGTATTGGCTAAGAAAATAAAATATTATTGTAGTCCTTTAAATTATCTACAATTTAAAAATTTAGCTCTCTACGACCCACACGAGCCGAGAAATTAATTTTTTAAAAATGGTCCAAATGACCAACGAAAAAACATAAGACAAATTCTCTTATAACAAGAAACAATGAAAACAAGGCAACAACCCCTCTCACTGAGAACTAGTATTCGAATCATAAACAAGGGAAATTTTTTTGAATTTTCGTACGCATTAATGCTTTCTTAAAATTATAATAGCTCGGCTCCCGTGCGTCGTAGAAAGCTAAATTTTTTTTTTAATTGTAGATAATTTAAAGGACTACAATAATATTTTATTTTCTTAGCCAATACTCGCACCGTTTGCAAAATAATAAGGCAAGAGTTTGCTAAACAAAAAAACGACTTTGACTTACTATTGGCATACCGTAAAAATCGAATAACTTTTTGGTATTTTGTTAGAAGAAGAATGTTATAGAATTAGAAACTTTTTTTATTTCACAGGGTGTTCAAAAAATTTGTGAATTTGATTTTAAAATAGTTCCAATAAAAATACAGGGTGTTCAAATTCAAAGTTAACAGTAAGAAAAAAAAGAATTAAGTTATTTTAAAAATTAAAAACGAAAACTATCAATTAATAAAAAAAAAAGTATTACATCTAATAAAGGGTGTTCCAATTATAATAATAAAAATAAATTAATTTAAAAAAACAATTAACGCGTATTTTTCACAAAATTTGATATTTGATACTTTGAAAATCGGTATTAAAATTAATTTTACTTGTTATAAGTGCTGTGTTTTGTTATTGTGTGTATATGTACTGTGGAGTATTAATTTTCGTCTTTTTATAATGTGGTATGTTATTTGAATAATTAGCAAACTATCCTTTTATATTACAAAATATTTCGGTATTATATAATTTAAAGAATGTCTTTCCAAATAACAAAGAAGGACATTATTTGATGTTTGGGTCTCAAAAATAAAAATTAAGCGCTTTGAGGCAGTTATGTCATTTGTTTTAAATGTTTTTGGTAACATAACGTTTTCTGAAGAAGCAGTTAATTCATTAAAGGCGTCTGTGAGGACAACTTGTTTTAAGTTAGGTCAGTTATGGTCAAAAAACAGTAACCGTGAAAGCTTTGAATGCAAAAATGCTTCCTGGCTCAGTGGCTATTTAGTAATACCACAGCAAATATTTTACGAAATTCCTTCCCCTTCGAATTCTGCAAGTGTGGGTAGACCTAGAAAATCATTTAATGAGTGCTGTGAAAAAATGAAGGAGAAGAAAGTACAAGGCCTCTTAGACTCATTTAGCTTTGAAGAAATTTCAACTGCATATGAAATTAGTTTGCGAAAATAACCTGTCACTTCAAAGCTCATTTTACAAAAACTTAAATAAAATATCAGCAAAATGTGAATTACATTTGATTGTATACACATATTCAATGAACTAATCACAAAAAAAACTACAATAAAATTTAAAATGCAAGCGTTATTAATTTTATTCCGCTAAATTCGCGAATTCCCACACTGTGCGTCGCGTCGCCCATGATAAACAGTTTGTCTTTTTTATTCTGTTTATTATGGTTGTCGGCTTGTCGGTACTCATGTCCCGTAATTTAGTTTCTTTTGATGTAAAATAATTTGTGAAAATTAACTAACCCGAACAAAACAAAGAATTAAATTATAAAAAATGGAAAAAAAGAAGAAGCAACAGTGGAGGTACAACCCTGTTAAAAAAAACATCATGGATTACATTCATGCTTCAATATTTACTATAGATAAGAAAAGGGGCGTTCACGATCTATTGTAAAAAAATAAAATTTTACATTTTTACTAGGCCTGTTGCACCAGATCGTGAATACCCCTAATGTTTTGAGGGTTTTCAGTTTTTTGTCTCGTCGGATCTTTTTTTGTTGTTCGTTTTTTTTCCAGCCGGTTTTTTTTCGGTTTTTCAGTTTTTTTTTCGTAAAAACCGGTTTAAAAACGGAAAACATCGAAATTCTGGCAATTCAAGGAATTAAGCCCCCGATTCCCATCGAGATGAAAATGGAACACATACGAAGGATGAGAGAGCTGGCAGCTGAGAAATGGGCTACGACGCATCCAACAACACCAGATCCGCCACTAGACCAGACACCAGATAAAATAAGTCATCGGCAAGAATATTCAAGTCCTCCACGGAGAAGCAAAAAATTGGACACACCAACAACGCCAGGGAAAAATCTGGAAATGCCACTTTATAGTCGACGGATGAGCCAATGGTGGACCAGGATGTGCTGTTCATCGAGATCGACAAGGAAATTCAGTCAATGGATGAGGTATGGAAAAAGGAGAAAAACTACCAAATCGAGAAGCCAGTCCAGAGGATCCCTTCAAAGGGAAAATATTAAAAAGCATCCATTATACCATAGAGAAAGGAATACCTCTATTATATACCTCTATTCCTTCTTCTATGCATTATACGATGTTGCCAGACCAAAACAAAGGTTTTACATGAAAAGGCCATTTAGAATGATCATGGTACATATAAAAAAGGGCACTTATCTTCAAGAAAAAAACCAAAATAATAAACTTAATGAACAAAAGAATGAAATAATATATGAAATAGGAAACAGAAAAACAAAAATTAAGCTAATTAATTTTTCTTGTATACACGAAGTATCTATTTAATTTAGATAATGGAAAAGTTATTTTGTTTTAAGTTTTTTTTTATTACATGAAGTATTTATTTTTGGTTTATGATTTTGTTTAATTATTCTATAAGAAAATAATGAACGGTATTTTAGTTTAAAATAAAATAAATTGAAAAAGTCTCTTATTTTTAGTGACGTCTGCTATCAAAATATTTTTTATTCCATTCGCCATTTCGCCTCAAATTAATTAACAGTTTCAAGTCTTATAAAAAATCAATTTCTAACTTTTGTTACTCTCAAAGTAACACCCCAAACAAAATTTGAACGGTGTGAGAATGGTTTATTATTTTAAAAAGTTGCCCTGTTATTGTAGTTTTCAAAAAAGTATACAAGTTTTTAACAAAACAGGGTTTTTCAGAACAAAAAACAAGAAAACACATTTTCTCGAACTGTTGTTTTTTGTCTGTAATTTCTTGCTATTGATTTACCTCTCAGATACACATTTCTTTTGTTGTTTGTTTTTTTTTTCAATAAAA
Source organism: Episyrphus balteatus (assembly GCF_945859705.1). Taxonomy (NCBI): domain Eukaryota; kingdom Metazoa; phylum Arthropoda; class Insecta; order Diptera; family Syrphidae; genus Episyrphus; species Episyrphus balteatus. Next base: position 108,608,787 of record NC_079136.1, read on the forward strand.
TATTGCGATTTTATTGCCTAAAGGTCCTTACAGCTAGAAACCATGGGCAGAAACAATAAGAAAAATTCACAGGCCAGTTTTGAGGTGTTTAAAAAGTAATAGACAAAAAGTTAATGTTTCATAAATTAATTTACCAAAAAGTCCAGCCAGGTATGTAAAAACAAAAAATAGTGCGTTTAAAAATAAGTAGTTTTGGTTGTTTAATTAGTTTCTCGAAAACAACATGACATTTTTTGATACGGTTTTCTGTTTTTGTTTAAAAACAAATAAGAGCATTGCTGTATTTTCTTTGTTTTTTGTTTATTGATAAATAATTAAATAAATTTCCATCCTTAAGTTAGCCCCTTAACTAGAAACTCGTACTTTTTATTACTAACATCGATGAATTTTTAAAAATTATCCATTGTTCGACCTATTTTGACAATTGTTCGATCACAGTTTCAACTAACTTATTAGTTATTCAATATTTTTAATTAATTTCATTGCCAATTCACATAAACTATGTTGAACTTAAGTATGCAGTGTTTTTATATGCATTAGAAAATTTTTAACAGCTGAAATTTTTTTATTCATCTCAACCTCAATAGTGTCAAAAATTTAACCTCGGTTGATTGATTGATTGATATTTGGGGTATAAGATGTACTGCGACCTGTAAGATCTATTGTACCCCCTTATTAAGCTAAATGAGTTAGTACCTCATTTTATAGCTCCTCCTCTAACCTAATTCCTTTCATGAAATTGATTATTTTTGGTATTTTCAAAGAGTGCAATTTATCCTCTTCGAATTGGTAGCGACCCATGTCTTTAAATCTTTGGTGTATTAGTGCATTGCAACTACCCAGGATGTGGTCTGGTGTTTATTCTTTTTCGCTGCAGAATCTACATATTGCACTATTTACTAAGCCCAAAATATGTAGGTGCCTTCTTAACTTACAGTGGCCAGTGAGGAGCCCAGTGATTAACCTGAGATTGTTCCTACTAAGTGCCGGTTTGTTCACAGTCGATTATCTTTTAATCAAGGATTATTCCATACAAAAATCCTTGATTAAAAGATAATCGAGTGTCAACAAACCGGCCCTTAGACTGATACATGATTTGAAACGCTCTCGGTTGTAGTTCCCGAGGAGCATTTTCGCTTGTCTCAGTTTTGGTAGTCCTGCCCAGTTTTTTGCTCTCCTGGACTCCTCGTCTAGTTTTATTTTGTTTTTAATGACATTTTCTCCTATTCCGCAATACGGTTCGGGTCCCATTAAAGGGGAATTTGCTCCCGTTTTTGCTAAGGAGTCCGCCTCCTCGTTACCCTGGACACCAACGTGCCCAGGTACCCAGTGGAGAGTGACTTTGTTTATTTTGCCAAGTTCGTTAAGTTTTCCTATACACTCCAATACTAGCTTGGAGTCGATTTCATAGGATTTAAGTGCTTTTAGGGCAGCTTGACTATCAGACATAATGACAATGTTTTTATTCCGGTGATTTAATTCGAGGTTTATTTCTGCACATTTTACAATAGCATTTACCTCAGCTTGAAAGATACTTGGGGATTGACCCATAGGTACGGAGAGTTTGGTACGCCTGTCCCTGTACCTTCCGCTGTTCTCGACCCGTCTGTGTACCATTTGATGGTATTTTCTTTAAAAGAGTAGTTGATAGATTCACCTAGCCAATCTTTTTTACTACTGAGATGCATACTGTAGTTTTTCACAAAGTTATAATTTGTGACCATTGCATCTCTTGGAAAGTCAAGGAAGTTTTCTTCTGAGGAACTGAACAGGAATTCTCTTTCTCTGTTGCCTATGAATTTTCCAGCCCCAGTTCCTTCCTTGGCAAATCTCATGATAGCTCCCTTAGCAGCACTTTCAATAATAAGGTGAAGTGGAGTTAAATCAAGAATAACCTCCATTGCTGCTGTAGGGCATGTTCTCATAGCCGCGGTGATGCAGACACATGCGAGTCTTTGCACTTTATCTAGTGATTTCCTAGTTGTTACAAGATCGGTTCTTTTGTGCCAAGCCACCGCACCATAGGTAATTATACATAGGTCTTACCATCATAGTGTACATCCATCTTAGGATGTATGGTTTGCAGTCCCATGAATTGCTTGCTAATCTTTTGCAAATCATTAAGACTTTCGTAGCTTTACCAGTGGTTATTTCTACGTGTTTGTTCCAGAGGAGTTTACTGTCTAGTGTGATACCTAGATACTTAACCTCCTTCTGTGTTTCTATTACTTCTCCAGCTAACCGTATAGGTTTCATACGGGGAAGAAGTCTTTTTTTGGTAAATGGTATAATTGTTGTCTTGGTAGGATTGATGTTAAGTCCTGCCGATAGACACCATTTCCGAATGTTTTTCAATCCTCCTTGAATAATATCGCAAAGAGTTTCTTCAAACTTCCCACTGGCTATTATTACTATATCATCTGCAAAACCGAGACATCGTATACCTAGGGAAGTTAGATTTTCTAGTAGTTCATCAACAACAATACTCCAAAGCAAGGGTGAAAGGACCCTCCCCTGAGGACAGCCTCTTGTTGTGATGATAGTTTGTACATTAAGCCCTGCCCTTACCTCAGCTGCTCTTGTGCTCAGCATTTCATTGATCCATCTCACTACAGTGATAGGAACTTTTTTCCTTTCAAGAGCTTTGTTTACAGCGACATGAGAGGTGTTATCAAATGCTCCCTCTATGTCTAGAAAAGCACATAGGGCTGTTTCTTTTGCATCCAAAGCTCTTTGTATGGAATTTGTTAGCTCGAAAAGGGCAGTTTCTGTAGATTTTCCTGCCCTGTAAGCATGCTGGCGGTGGTTAAGTGGCATATTTATTAAAACTTCTGATCTAATGAAGTTATCTATTACTTTCTCCAAAGTCTTAAGTAGAAATGATGTCAGGCTAATTGGCCTGCATGACTTTGGATGGGTGGTATCTTTTTTCCCAGTTTTGGGAATAAAAATTACTTTAGCTCTTCTCCACAGGCTTGGTACATGCCCAAGTGCTATGCTACTACGAAGTATGCTAATAATATACGGCATCAGGTCTTCCGCCCCTTTTTGAAGTAGAGCAGCAAGATACCATCGACACCTGGTGACTTAAAAGGTTGAAAGGTGTTTATCGCCCAGTCAATTCTTTTGCCTGAACAGATAGCTGTAGCTAACTTCCAGTCTGTTTTGTTAGGTTTGAAAGTTGCACTTTCTATAACATTTCCTGTCATTGGAAGCGATCCTGGGAAGTGAGTGTTAAGTAGCAGAGTCGACCTTTGTTCTTCATTTTCAGTAAAGCTACCATCATTGTATCTAAGCACTAGCGACTTTATGGTTTTGTCTTTCGCTAAAGCCTTGTGTAGTCTCGCTGCAGCTGGAGTAGCGGTAATATTTTCACAAAAACTCACAAAACTATTTCTTTTTGCTTTTCTGATTTCTTTGTTGTAAATTGTCAACTCTGCCGTATAACCTTCCCACTCCCCAGTTCTTTTTGCATCATTGAACAGTTTACGTACCTTTGATCTCTGTTTCGACAGATTTTTGCTCCACCAAGGAGCATCTTTCTGACTTTTGATTGGTTTAATGGGACAACTGAGTTCAAATGCCTCATTGATCGCTCCACTAAACTCATTAACCATATGGTCAAGTTCAAGGTGACTTTTAGTCGTTCTAGCCGGACCGATTCTTTCAATATTGATTTGTACCACACTCTTGTAAAGATTCCAGTCGGTTTTCTTAGGGTTCCTTCCATAGGTGTTCTCTGTGAGAAGGCGTGTTATTGAGAATGTAATTATTCTATGATCAGACAGGGAAGGTTCATTGGATACTCTCCAACCTTCTACCAGCCGACCTAAGTTAGAAGTTCCAAACGTTATGTCTAGGACTTCTTTTCTAATTCTAGTTACGAAAGTGGGAGTGTTGCCCACATTATAAATATCTAGACATTTTTCCAATATAAAATCTTAAAGGTACTCACCCCTTCTGTTTATGTCGGTACTACCCCATGCTGTGTGATGCGCATTTTCGTCGCAACCCACAAGCAATGGTAGTTTGTTACTTTTGCAGTAATCGACCAGCCGTTGTACCTCCGTCGGTGGAATGTTGTCTTCGTCACCTGGGAAGTAAGCCGCCGCAACAACAATCGTTTGAGGTATACCATCACACTCAATTTGGGTCTGGATCGGTACCAGATCCCTCATCATAAATTCTGAAAGACATATAAATTTTATATTATTTCTTATTTTTATGCAAGCTCTGGGCGAGTCGTGCCTCGTGTCCCATATCAAATCAGAGTTACTACTATTTAGACCTCTTACCTGACCTTTGTAGGTCCAAGGTTCTTGGATCAGTGCTAGTCCCAAATTCTCCTTTGCAAACTTTCTTACCAGGACGGCTGATGCCGCTTTTGCGTGGTGGAGGTTAATTTGGGCTACCTTGGTGATCCCGCGTCTGTTCATTTTGAGTTTAACAGATGGGGACCATTGCCCCCTCATCTGCTAACAGACGATTTTCTTCCTCCTCAGTAGGAAGCACGTCTGACCCGGCTTGACTCAAGGTGAGGTCCATGCCCTCTAACTCATCGTCGAGACGAACCTTTTCCATACCCATGAGGTCCAGTGAATCTGCCTGGCTGTCGGATGGAAGGGATTGTTGGGTGTTTTGGAGGGGTGGTAGGGAGTTTGTGGGTGGGGTTTCATTGGGTTGATTGGAATCTGTAGTAGGAAAACGGGTAGGACGTATGATGCTTTTGGGAATTTGGGCATCTGACATTTCTACCTCTTGGGTCCCTTCGGGTGCTACGTTTTCAGGCTTATGCAAGGTAGTAGGCACTGATGGTTTCTTTAGGCCTGATACACCAATTTTGCCGAATTTATAGTGAAGTTCATGTTGAGCCTTCACTATAGCCTCGGCCGACTTGGCATCAATGCTGATCGCCCATTTTCTTCTGCCGTGCTTTTGAGCACCCTCCAGGCCTGGATTGCCAGTCCTTCATTTTGGGCTTGGATAAGAGCCAATGACTTCCTGTCCTCTTGCCCACTGCTTTTTGGAAGGAATACAGTGATGTGCTGCATTTTGGGGATATCGTCTCCCAAGCATGCCATCAATTCGGTACCCTTCCAATTTTGCAATTCTGAGGCTTTAAGTTTTAGCCAATCTGCTGTAGGTTGCTCTACGCAGTCAACTAAAAGGAAGCCTGTTCTATAATGCAGTCCATTGAATTTAAGTTTGTGTGTCCATCCCAAGGACACCTCCTCAATTATGGCCTCTTCCAGTGTTAACAGTTCGTCAGCACTGAGAGATGCCTCAGGAAAATCCTTAGGTAGGACCGCAACCTTAACTCCAGTTGCCACACTTGCATAGCTTAAGCCCAGTGCTTCAGCACCTGCCTTGACGGTACTAAGTCCCGTTTCGACAGTTGCATTTGTCCTGGTTTTTTTAACTTCTTGCCTCTGAGGAGGAGTTATTTGGCTGCTCTTCCGCTTACCCTGGTCTTGGCTTTTGGGTGGTTCGCTTGAATTTGCTAGCTTTCTCTCCTCCATCTTTTTCTTGGCTTCTTCCCGAGACAAGCCTTGCCTCAGGAATCTGCTATACCATTTCTTGCCCGCTCCACTAAGCGAATCACGGTATAGTGAGTCGTTTTGACCACCTGAACCCGGATTCGGATTAGTGCGTGCTTTTATGGTTATTGTCGATGGAGTCGATTCTGCTTCTGATGGTTTGTTCCCATCTTTAGCATCTACTTCGGCCCTAGTACCATCTTCCACTACCTTAGGAGGGATACTCCCGAGGATAGCTTCTGATGGTACCGCACCTTGAGCTAAACGGTTCTTTTTATGCTGCTTTGGCTTTGCACTCCTTTTGCTGCACCCCGGTTTCGAGTCGTCACCATGGAGATCTCTCTCCATCTGACTCGCTAAATCACTGGCGGTGACATCCCGCTGGACAGTGATTTTTTTTTAATTTTTGTTATTGTTCGATTTTTTCGACATTTTAATATATTTCTGGTTAGTTCCCACGTTAAGCTAGAGAATAAAAAAAAGTCCATCACATCAGAGCTCCGCATGATAAGATAAGGTATTGATACTCTTTGATTCGACCCGGTTTCAAAGAGGCACCGTTTAAATACAGCCGGATACCCCTGGCTGCAAACCACTCCAATAGGCACGGTTACATCACCTTGGATTAGGGGTGGCACCCTCGGTTAAATATTTAACCCAATTCACACACGGCCTTTAGCTCCCAGTGACCCCCTCTACCGTTCCATTTCCATTTGAAATGTTTACTGGGCTATAATAGCCCTATTCCTTTGGGAGGTGGCAAAGTACTACTAGTAGTTTACAAGCGAATTTCAAACGCACTTTCAACGAATTCAATACAAATCGTATTTACTCGGGAAGAAGAGCATGAGTAGATGATAGTACTAGATTAACCAAACCATCTACTATTAGTAGACTACCACCTCCAATGGAACAGGGCTAATATAATTCATCTCAATCGCCCATATGCATAAAAAATAGTAAATACTAGCAATATGAAATTAATAACTATAAACTAGGTTTGATATGCACAAAATGTGAATAAAAAAGTTCATACCTTACAATTTTTCAAGTAAAAGCATTAAGGTACTATTTTTTATGATTATCACCCAATATTGAGGAAAAGAAAAGAATTTCCTTTCACATCTGTTTTTGAAAGAGAGGATGAGTGATCTAAATTAAACTTTGGCAGAAAACTAATGTTTCGACCTACTGGCGGCAATAATTTATTCATACTCATTCGAAGATTTTGCAAAAAAATGAATACATAGGGGCATATTCATAGTCGTTTTTAGACCCCAGTTTATCTTATTGAATAGGATAAACTCCAATCTTTCTTACTAGCAATTAAGATAGCGTTTATGAACATGGCCCATATCTAATGTTTAAATATTTTTTTTTGTTTCGTTTTGAATTCCGTATTCATTGGGTAAATAGCTTCGTTAATTAGCTGATGTAGGTAAATAAATAAAAAAAAAACATTTGAAGTGGAAATGAACCTTGTGAGTGGCTTTGATTCATTTCCCGAAAATAGTGTTTCTTGTATCACGACAACGATGCGACGTATGCGAATGTATGACACGACAAGATGAGCCACGGTAAACCAAACGTTTTGCCTTTCTTAAGAAGCTCCACTATGAAGGTAATAAAAACATTAGTATTGTGTCTCGAACTTTTACTTGCGACGCTTTCCAAATATAAAATAAAACAACATCAATGTTGAAATCATCCAAAAACATGATGAAGGTGATGATGGAATTGAAGAAGATTTGGACTGGTAGGAAGACATAACAGATCTTGTAGTACTGTCGTAGTCGTGGTTGTTCACAATCACGTTTCGCAATCATTGTTATAGAGCATGCTGTCTAGGTCTACCTACTTTGGATGATTCAATGATGCGATCTTGCTGAACAGTGTGCGCAATGTGTATTATGTTCATAACAAATACTACCTAGACTTTTGAAAGAAGTAATTTTTGTTTTTGATTTAGGTAATGGCGTTTGATTAATAAAGGAGAAAAGTAATGTTAAATTTTATAGTTGAGTTTCCCAACTATTCAATCGAGCTTTTGTCTTTAATCTGACTATTTATATGGTTTTTGATACGTTGAAATATTTAGAATTCAGTTGAGCTTTAAATTTGATTACTGGCAGGGCCCTTTGATGATTACACTCGTTGCCGAAATATGTTTCGCTCAAAACAAAACAAAAGTTTAAAGTAACTCCATGCAATAACATTTCGAAATAACCAGATTAAAAAAAGGATTACCATATATCTCTGTACAAAATAAAAATATTCTTTACAAATTTTTCTTCCATCACCCTTAAATCCATTTTTTTATATGAAAACCTTTAGCAATTTTAAATCGCCTGAAAGCTTATTATTTCAGTTTTTACAATATATCTCAAACATGTCTGTACGACGCACAGTGCAGTTGCGATTTTTATAAAAAAAAACTAAGTGAACTTTCTAAGTGTTTTTTTTTTAACTTAAAAGTGATTTTGGTGAAAAATTTTGATATGTATGTATATGGATATTGACAATCAAGGTATTAATAGTATTCTTAAAAAAATTAATTATATATGCAACTCTTGCTGAAGAGTGTGCGCAATATGTATTATGTTCATAACAAATACTTTTGAAATTTTGAAAGAAGTATTTTTACTTGCTAATAGGGCAAGTATTGGTTTCGTGTCGAAAACAAATTTGAGGTTTTAATCAAACCAACATTACGATTATGGAGGATTCCAAAAAAGTGGGTCTCGCAATTCCGTTCGTGCGTCTGTGCGTCTCACAGTGCGACGACTCATGGAATAATTAAAAAATACAACTACTTTAGCGGTACTTGAAATAAATTGGTAAATGATCCCAAATATATGAAAGCTCGAAATGCAATAAAATTTTTTGCATTTATTTATTGGTCCATAAGTTATAGACATGTGAACAAAGCCTTTTTTCCATATTTTTTTATAAAGAGTTTTAAGGTGTTTTTTGTAACGACTAATAATTGTTGTGCAAATATATTTCTCCTGTGAAAATTAAATTAATAATGGAGCATATTAATAGTCAAGGTATTTTAATTAAAATAGTTTTTTCGTGTGTTTTTTTTTTAATGGTGATTTTAAATGTGTTCGTGCGATATGAAAAAAAAAATATTTTCAAATTTTAAGTCGAGTTTTCAAAATATGGTCAAATATGGTTGTTGGGTTTTTTTTAGTTTTATAATAAGCAATGTGTCTATAAACCGAATCAAGAAAAAAAATTTAAGTATATTGGCATTTTTTGTTTCAACTGCGTACATAAAAATTGGTGATTTATTCAAAATATGACTCGATTGTGAAAATTTTAAACTTTTCCAACAAAATTAAGCAGTTAATTAGATTGGAAGAGTTTGAAGGAGAAAAATTTAAAAAAAATTCGAGGCTTTTTGTGTCAGTTTGAAGCAAAAATGGCAGAATTTCCAGAGAAAGAAGGAGATCTTTATGGAGAATAACCAACGATGGATTCACTTTAACTTTTTTGGTAAGTTCGTAGACCAGAACATAAGCTTCTGTTTGATTATTCTAGAAAACTTCAGGCAAAAAATGGGACTTCTGGTGGACATACCCAAAACAGGTTATGGCACAACAAATGATGTCAATACTAGTCGGCGTTCTTTCTTGAATCCAAAGTTGAGTTCCGAAATAACCCGTGTAGATAAGGATCTCATATTTAAATTTGCATTAATTTTGATAACCTGTGTTCGAGAAATAAATATGGACACGTTTGAAAAACTAATTCTTGGCAATCTTTATCTTTCGAAGTACAGTTGGTACTGAGTGCCTAGCAGTGTATATAAACTTTTACTCCATGCAAAAAAACATAATAAGGTTGTTTTAATTTACCTATACCTAGGTGTTCTTTCAATAGAAGCGTTGGAAGCAAAGTTAAAAAAAATAAGGAAAGCTAGTTTGGATCATACTCAAAAGAGTTTGATGTTGAACTCCATTACCGACTTGATTAACCATTTACTCATTACGTCAGATCCTTATATTTAAAGCATCAGATCTAGTGCTGAATTTCAATTCTTCAAAAAGTGACCCAAATATAAATTTTACTTGGTTAACAATAGTTAATTTGCAGAATTACCCATGGAGTTAGATCTTAGTAATATGCATAATTCTTCCGAAAATGATGGTGATTACTTTATGTATAGAAGTATAAAATTGTTTAACTATTTATTTAGCTATTAAAATAATGTAATCTAGATAGCAAAACATAAGCAAACAATTATAAATACAAATTAAATATATATAAATATAAATTAAAATAAAAAAAAGTTCGCTGCTCAGTTCTTTAAAATAAAAGATCCTAGATTTTTATGTTTTAGTGTATCAATTTCTTTGTTTTAAGGTGGCAATCATAAAAATGAGTGCTAAATTACTATTTCAAGCATCTTAGGCTGAATTTCTTATTTTATTCCCAAGATATTAATTTTGCCATTTCCCATACACTCGTTCCACTTTGCGTCTGTACGTCCATCTATACACATTTCCACAGTCTAAATAGTACAGGAAAGTTAGTAAAAAAACAGGCATATTGTGGCACGAAATACAGGACGGCTGAATTTTTCAAATCTGAAAGAGGGGTATTAGAAAAGCTAAGTCCTGGTTTTCGGGACGCCAACCCCCTGGGGGAATCCGCCATTTTGAAAAACGCGAATCTCTCTATATCTCCAAAACTATTGGTCCTAGAGAAATGGTTATCAGTCCAAATTTTTTGGAAATTTAATTATCTTTTTCTTTGTGATACATTGTTTTTCTAAGCGGGCAATAGTTTTGAGGTTATGTTGTTTTTATTTTTTTTTCGGCTTTTTTTAAAGTTTTTATCATTCCCGGTAATAGTAACATAATTTCTTAAACAGTAACAGTTATAGACCATCAAATTTCCAATAATTTGCTATATTTTTAAAGTCATGCGATGTATGAGTCAAAAGTTATTGATCTGAAAACTATAGTTTTAGTACGGGAAAGTTAGTAATAAAAACAAGCATTTTGTGTTTTTTTTATATGTAATATAAATAAATATCTTTTCTTGTGCATTCACTGTTGTTCAGCGAGAACAACACTTTTGAGGTTATGTCGTTTTATTTTTTATTTTTTCGGTTTTTTTAATTTTTCTCAGTCACTATAATAGTTACATAATTTTTTAGCATCATAAAAGTTGGATGTTTGGCTTAAAACAAAATATGTATACCACAAAATTGTAAGTTTTACCATTATTTTTTGTTTTTTTTTTTAATATTAATTTAATATCTAGAGGAAATTGCCCGATCCACCCTAATAACAGAAACACACTCCCACTCATATCATATTCCTCTTGTTTTTACATAACGTACACGATAAAGCCTTCTTTTCTTACCTTATGTAAAAACATATTAATATATTGTTTGAAGATATTGAGAGAGATTACTCTTTAAAGTTCGGTATTTTTGGTTTGAAAAGTCATATAATCTTCAAAAGTATACCAAATCAATGGAAAGATGATGCTCTACAACTATTGTGATGATAAAAAATTATGTAACTATCATAGTCACTGAGAAAAAATTAAAAAAACCGAAAAAATAAAAAATAAAACGACATAACCTCAAAAGTTTTGTCCTCGCTGAAAAACAGTGAATGCACAAGAAAAGTTAATTCTTTTACCTAAAACTTTGGTTAAGTAACTTATTCGGTCATCCCAATAGTTAAGTAGACATAGACCAATTCGCGTTTTTCAAAATGGCAGATTTCTAATACCCTTCTTTTAGATGTGAAAAAATCAGCCGTCCTGTATTTCGTTCCACGAAAAAGTCTATCTTTTCTGTACTAAACGGGTGAACGGATTTTCTCAAATTTGGTAGAGATGATTTTTATGGAATTCTGAAAATTGTTTTTATATATCTTGCTTAGAAAGTGTACCTCCCATACAAATTTTTCAATTCAAACCAAATAACTCGAAAACGGCTCTAACGATTTTGATTAAACTTTGCAGACGTAATATTTGAAGAAATTGCAATAAAACTCCATTTTTTTATTTTTTCTTAAAAAAGTCAAAAAAGTGTACCTCCCATACAAATTTTTCAAATTATACCAAATAACTCGAAAACGGCTCTAACGATTATGATTCAAATTTGCAGACGTAAATTGCAGTAAAACTGCATTTTTATTTATTTATTTATTTTTTTTTTTTTCAAAAAAAGTCAAATAAAAAATATTTTTTTTTCATTTAAGAAAATTTGGCCCTAAATGTCGGCTCTTCTCCAATATCAACAAAATTTCTTTAAATTTATATAGAGGCAGCTCTTAAAATCTACAAGTATCAAAAACAACTGGTTTTTGATCTGTTGAAATATTTAGAATTCAGTTGAGCTTTAAATTTGATTACTGGCAAGGCCCTTTGATGATGACACTTGTTGCCGAAATATGTACGCTCAAAACAAAACAACATTTTTAAGTAACTCCATGCAATTGCATTTCGAGATTAAAAAAAAGGATTACCATATAACTCTGTACAAAATAAAAACATTCTTTAAAAATTTTTTTTCTATCACCCTTAAATCCATTTTTTTATATGAAAACCTATAGCAATTTTAAATCGCCTGAAAGCTTATTATTTTTGCTTTTACAATTTGTCTCAAACATGTCTGTACGACGCGCCGCACAGTGCGGTTGCGATTTTTATAAAAAAAAACTAAATGAACTTAAAAGTGATTTTGGTGAAAAATTTTGATATGGATATTAGAGTTTGTCAGTTTTGTATGGTCGAAAAAAAGTACTCTAATTTTGTAATGTTATAGTGGTCAAAAGTTTTATTGGGTCTAAGGTTTAATTATATGTAAAAAAAAATTATAATATCGTTTGTCTTTGGCTCGCTAAAATCGGTTGCAGTTGCTAAGAAAAAAAAAAATGATTTTATACGAAAAAAAAGGATTTTTTTCTTTCGCTTATTATTTCGAAGCTTCCGTATTAAGTGTTCAATTCCAACTAATATAAGCTTAAAAGTATTTTCTTGGAATTATCTTCCACGCGAAAATATTAAATATATTTGTTTTTGTTTCCAAACAACGCAATTAAAAAAAAAGATTTATTTAAAAAATCTCTCAAAATCCTAATTTCTTCGATTCATATTAATTAAAATGAAAATTTTAAACGCAGGATTTGATTTTGATAAGCAATGCAACTTTTAAAAGCTATTACATTTGAAAATTACATACTTTAGCATTTTGACACACCCTAGTGGATATTGACAATCAAGGTATTAATAGTATTCTTACAAAAAAATTAATTATATATGCAACTCTATTTTTTCATACGGAGGGGTTGAAGTACACATTTAAAAAATTTACACTTTTTCGTTTTTTTTTTAAATCAACTAACCATGGCAGCAGCCAGGAAAAAGTGACGCCATTTTCTCCCGTTCCACCTGAAATTTTTAGCAGTGCGGAAAAAATTTCCATTCAAATTAAAAATTAACTATTTAAGATACAAAAAACTTTTTATTTGAAAGATAATAGACTAAAGTTAAATACAAATTGCATTTAATAGGGTAAATAAGGGCAAAACAAAATTTCAAAAAAGTGGCTATTTCCTAAACGCGATGTTGCAATTTTTTTTTAAATCGATAGATAAATTTATTGTAAGACTAACAATTTTTAAAAATTTCAAAACCAAGTTAATAATGAGTTTTTTAAACTTAAACATTAAGTAGACCTTTGACAAAGAAGTGATTTTAGGTAGGGGAAATTTTGTTTGACAATTTGAACATTTCATTCAAAAGGTATTAAAAAACAAGATTAAGGGTCTTTTACGGATTTTTTAAATTTAAATGGTTTAACTCAGCAAAGATCTCGGCATACCTTCTGTCTGGCCAGAATAGCGACCCCACGAAGAATCGTGTACATTGAAATCGCCCGTAATAACGATTTCAGTGCGAGGATAAAGGGAAACAATCCTTTGAATGAAGTCGGACAGAGCATCAAGTTCGTTAGAAGTTGAATTTCTGTAAAGATTGGGGCTTCTATAAATAAAACACGTATGAATGATGCGCTTATTTACCGTGAATTTAAACCACATGAAATTAAAATTTGTGTTTATACATTGACCGTATTGTGGTTGAAGTTGGTATGCGACATCGTTTCTAATATAAACGGCGAGACCATAGTGGGAAAAGTATAATGGCACCAAGTTATACCCAAATAGGTTTAATTCTGAATAATCCGTATTTTCACCTATTTGTGTTTCGCTCAGTGCCAAAACAGCTGGCCTGTATTGTACAGTATATATTATTTAACTTTACTGAGCATGCTGATAATATTTCGTTAAATTTGATATATCACACATAACGCAAGATCTACTACAAGCTACACAATATTAAATTAAAAAACTTCAGAAATACCTCAAAACACCTGTGGAGATATGTTGCCTATGAGCAGCCACCAGTGTGGGAAGTACCGTGTTCTTAGTTTGAAATTTCGACATGGTTGGATTTAAAAAGTTCTAACTTTTTTTGTAGGCATCATAGAAATATGATTGAAACGTCATATTTAAGGTGAAATAATAAGCTTTGAGCTGATATAAAATTTATTCTAGGTTGTCACTTAAAAAAAACAGACTTTGATGTAATTTAAAAAAGAAGATTTACTTGATTTTTGTTTTTGTGAACATTTATTGGGTTCAAAATATTCTAGCTCTTTTTTTAGATGTCGTGCAGATATAGTTGGTTTGAGTGTTTTGAGCTGAAACAATAGACTTTCAGAGGGTATAAGATTTATATAAAAAATGGATTGAATTGTGTTAGAAGAAAAAAACTTTGATCTTTTCATTTTTTACTTGCGATATAGGTACTATATATCAAGTTATGCATTCGTACAAAAAAAAAGTTGAGATAACATTTTTCCATGACATTACGATGGTAGACAATGCCAAAAAAGTGGGTCCCGGAAGTCCGTCTGTCTTTCTTTCTGTCTGTCTGTCAGTCTGTCAGTCTGTCAGTCTGTCAGTCTGTCAGTCTGTCAGTCTGTCAGTCTGTCAGTCTGTCAGTCTGTCAGTCTGTCAGTCTGTCAGTCTGTCAGTCTGTCAGTCTGTCAGTCTGTCAGTCTGTCAGTCTGTCAGTCTGTCAGTCTGTCAGTCTGTCAGTCTGTCAGTCTGTCAGTCTGTCAGTCTGTCAGTCTGTCAGTCTGTCAGTCTGTCTGTCTGTCTGTATAAGGAGCTACAGCCTAAACGGGTAGACCGATTAATGTCAAACTTGGTATGTAGCGTTATTTGGCGACTCTCCAGAGGGGTTTTTGGAATTAATTTTTTTGGACAAAAAATAACGGTACTTGTCATATACCGATTTTAGTAAAACTGAAATATCGCGAAAACGGCTCCAACGATTTTGTTTAAAAAATTCAAATGTTAGTTTTAAGCTAAGGTCTATCTTCTAATGAAAAACAAATTTTTTGAAAATCATTATTAACGGTACCTGCCATAGAACCGTTTTTTTCAAATCCGATTATTTCGGAAACTGCTGATTCGATTTCAACGAAAATTTTTGTGAAGAAGCACTTATGTAATTTAAATATAAGCCAAAAATAAAATTTTGAAAAAAATAGTTTTTGGATTTTAAAAAAAAAAATTTTTTTGAAAAATCAAATTTTCGAAAACGGGACATCGAATTTTTTTGAAATTTTGTTTTTAGATATTGACTAGTGATTTCTACAAAATGGCATACCAATTTTATTTTAAAACTTTTTTTCCAAAAAATTATTTATAAAAAATTAGTTTTTTTAAAAAACGGCTCTAACGATTTTGAAAATTTTTTTCTAAAAATGCATGTTAATATATCAATAAAAACTGCATACTTGTTTCGGAGGGCAATCTAATTTCAGATTTTATTTTATTTTTTTTTTAAACGAATTTTATTTTTTTTCCAAATTTCTAGGTATACATATAAAAAGTCTTAAAAATTTAAGCAACTTTAACTCTAAGAGCAAGTACGTGCGACCCCAGTCGTGCAATTTATTTCATTAAAAATCATTGTTTTCAATAAATTATTAATATACCTTTTACATATTGTAAAAATTTAAGTATGGCTTTATTCTTTAGAAAATATATTTAACTTTTTAATGGCGTAATTTTTTGTAAGCTTTTTATATAAAAAAATGTTGTTGTCTGTAAAACCAGTTTACGGACGATGATTTAACGTAATAACGTCATAAGAAAAAGGTTGTGTGTTTTTTGTTAAAAAAAAAATGTTCTAAAAATTATTCATTTGAATCTAAGCTAATGATTAAGATATAACATATTTATACATATGTGTATGTTTTGTAGAAAAACGGAATAACTTTTTGAAACCTATCATAATTTACCTACACGAAAAAGCAAAAAAAAAATACCTTTTTTTTCTTATATATATAGGTAGGTACTATATATCAAGTTATGCATTCGTACAAAAAAAAAGTTGAGATATGATGGATAATGTAATGTTATGGAAAACATTACGATGATAGAGAATGCCAAAAAAGTGGGTCCCGAAAGTCCGTCTGTCTGTCCGTCAGTCTGTCTGTCTGCATACGAAGCTACAGCCTAAACGGATGGACCGATTAATGTCAAACTTGGTATGTAGCGTTATTTGGCGACTCCCCAGAGGGTTTTTTGGAATAAATTTTTTTGGACCAAAAATAACGGTACTTGTCATATACCGATTTTAGTAAAGTTAAAATTGCTCAAAAACGGCTCCAACGATTTTGTTTAAAAAATTCAATAGTAAGTTTTAAGACAAGGTCTATCTTCTAATGAAGTTCTATGGTACCTGCCATAGAACCGTTTTTTTTTTTTCAAATCCGATTATCTCCGAAACTGCTCATTCGATTACAACGAAACTTTTTTTGAAGAAGCATTTATATAATTTCAATATAAGTTAGGTTAGGTTAAATGGGCTGACAGTTGATGTTGTTACCGTCACACTTAGATCAATGTAGATCCCTTGTGATACCTTGAAGTATTTAAAACCTCATTAAAAAAAAAGTGTAATCCTATGAATCCTATGGTTTGTCGAGCCACTTGGTAGACTTGACGAAGTTCAGTAGGCTATTGCCTGACAGTTCTGATAATTCTTCTAATTCATTAAAGTTCATGGTAGTTCCCTAAAAATGTTTTTCTAGTGCGGCAGAGTGCTGGACAGTGACACAGGAAGTGATTAGTATCTTCCTGTTCGTCCTCATTGCCGCAGCCTCTACATAGGTCATCTGTGCTAAGCCCTATTTTCTTTTTATGGTAGCCCAGTAGGTAATGTCCCGTTAAAATACCTATGAGGGATCTTAAGGAAGGTTTACTGAGTAGTAAAATCTGATTAGATTTTTTCTCGTCGTAATTCGGCCAAAGTTTCCTGGTGTGACCGCAGTTATCTAGAAGGTTCCATCTTTCATTGGTTTTTTGAAAAATATGTTTGACGATATTTCGTTTCATTTCACATTGTGGGATTCTGATGTTATGGATCAAGTACTGAGCCTTACCTTGCAAGCTCGTCCGTTTTTTCGTTGCCGGGAACTGTGGCCGTGAACCCATCAGAGTCTTACATTATGCTGCATACCAACAACCCTAAGCTCTTCGCGACAGCAAGAAACAAGCTTTGACTTGATTAAGGTGGCAGAAATCGTTTTTATTGCCGCTTGGCTATCAATGAAAAAGGTGATGTCAGCAGGTGATATCGCCATTGTTGCCACAGTTTGGTGGCAACCAAAACTAATTTGCAGCGATCGCAAAAAAACAGAAAGATTAGTTATTTTCTTGAAGCGATGCTTTAAATCCTTTATTATAAAAAAATAATATGATTAATTTGTAATCTAATTATAATATAATGAGTAACTTACAATAGTTTTTTCTTTAGTTTTTTTTTTATATTTAAGTTTTTAAGTTTTAATCAAAATTTTAGGTTAACAATGGTGGGTGGGTACTACTTTACTTTTAAAATGCGCTCGGAAATTAAACATTTTTTGTCTTAAGTTAAGTTGGTTGCAGTTGCAGTTCCGGAGCTTTAAGCCCTAAGCCACCAGGGATGTAAATACGATTACACCCCGTTTACAGCGGCTGTTAACACTCCCCCTTGGTATTTTCGACCTGGGGCTCGCATCTTTTTTGGAACCTTACGTCAAGAACTGCCAACTTGACTGCTGGTCTCTGGTATATGCCGCTTTGAGTTTTGACGAAGGCACTTCGAATTTATCCATCCTTGGAGATCTTGGTGTCGATTACTCGGCCTTTGGGCCAACAGTTTCTTGGGTTTAGCGGATCGACGATGAGAACGATTTCACCCTTTTCAATTGGCTTAGCTGGTGTTAACCATTTGGAACGCAGAGTAATCGTTGGAAGATACTCCCTAACCCAGCGCTGCCAGAAGAGTTCCGCATAGTGCTGCGATGTAAGCCAATTTCTTCTAAGTGCCACAACGCTATTGTCGAATACTGCGAGTGGTTTGCTGCCGTTTGAGGACCCTAAAAGGAAGTGATTGGGAGTCAAAGCCTCCTCACTTTCGTCATCAATGGGAATGTAGGTCAGCGGCCGCGAGTTCACTATATTTTCGACATCTACACCCAAAGAAAAAAACGCATAGTAATTTTTAATACGTTCTACATTGAATTGATGGTGAAAATTATATTCATTAATTTTCTAAAAATCGTCCTATGCTTAAGTTACAATTTGTCACATCAATTTTTATAAGTGAGATGGCACAGTGGTAAAGCACAAGCTTGTCAACCCAGGTGTAGCAGGTTCGATCTCCAGCGGATATCAGTTTTACTTTTTATTATTTTTTTTAATGTGTGAACAACTTTGATTTAAAGTGTGCTAATTTGATTCAATCATTTTCCACTTTAGGCTAAAAATGTAGTGATTTTCCATTGATTCAAAGTGGTTTAAATTGATTTTACGTTGTTTTTTGGCTCAGTGTATTAGCATGCTTCTTAAAAGTTCATCCGAAGGATTGCGAGTTGGCATTATGTCATATAAAGAGGTTTTCACTGATCGAACTAGGCTTTCCCAGCTGCCACCCATATGTGGAAATCCAGGTGGGATGAAGTTCCATTTAGTGGTATTTGTTGTAAACGTCTCCATCATCCTTTCAGTGTCGACTTCTTTTAGCGCATCTCTTAGTTCTCGATCTGCTCCGTGAAAATTTGTTCCATTATCACTGTAGATTTCGATGGGTGTGCCACGCCTTGCCATGAAATGCAGGAATCTGTTGATAATGAGTGCACTTCCTCGATATGCACGGCCCTGTTAGTAAGACACGTTGACAGCACTCCCCACCGCTTTTCCATTCTTCGGAGAATAGTTACAGCTAGAGGTCCGAAATAGTCAACTCCCACGAATGAAAATGGTCGACAAAATGGAGCTATTCGTGCTGGTGGAAGTTGAGCCATTATAGGAGGTTGCGGCTTAGCGGACCAATTTTTGCATTTTTGACAATCACTTCTTACGAATCTGTAGACGGATCTCATGTGGGCAATATGAAATTTTTGTCAAAGTTCGTTAATTACAGTTTCATGGTTTCGATGGTTGAAGCGAGTATGGAGATCAATGATAACAAGTTTGGTGATCGGATGGTTTCTTGGGAGAATGATGGGCCTTTTTACCGACTTCCAAAAAGGAGGAGTTATTCAATTCGTCTGTATTTTTTTTTTTTTTTTTTTTATGTTTGTTACCGCATAACTTTGGACTGATTGAACCAATTTTGATAATTCTTTTTGTATTGGAAAGCTAGTGGCTGCAGTGAGGTCCCATTTCAATTTCGTTCACTTTTAGCCATAGGAACTATTTTAAAAACCAGAAAACAAAGTTTTGATCCATGGAAGTCGGTTTTGTTTTTTTGCTAAAAATGATTATGACGTCTTCATTTCCGTTGATAGAAGAAGATATCCTGCTGTTTGCTCGAATCACTTTATCTGCATCTAGGTATGGGCATAAATTGTACAGTATACTGGGGTGGAATCGGCTATTGTGATTTGTGATCGGTGATAATCACAAAAGACCAATTTGCTCTGAGAAATATGATTTTCTCAGTACAAATTTGGTTCTTATGACTATCACCGATCACAGATCACAATAGCCGATTCCACACCTGGTCTTTTCAACGAAATGTTTAAATGTTAAATCTGCAATTTCGTCCCAATACTCACTATTCTGCGCTTCTCTGAACAACTCTGCTTCAGCCCATCGGAGTTCTTCTCGCTTCAAGTACCCTTTTCGTTTATGGTGAATTATTTTTGTCTTCCGCTCATTTCTCTTGACGCTCGTATTGTAGACAAAACGAAGAGCGTAAGCCGCTACTCTGACTAGCCTTCTCCAGTTGGAAGTATAGCTAATACGAAAGTTTTCTTCACGGTGCAAGGTATGTAACATGTATATAAGGAATTCCGGACCTCTAAACCAGCGGCTGGACATCTTGAATTCTGGAACTTTCTGCCACTTCGTTCCTTCATCAGCAACATTGATTTTGGTGGAGATCCATCTCCAATCAGATATTTCGGTGGAGTCTAAGATCTCGCTAACGCGAAAGGCTACAAATGGTTTGTATCGGCGGTGATCTGATCGAATCCAGCTTAGGACATTTTTGGAGTCATACCAGACGAAACGTTGAGATAGGTCAATTGTATGCGACTCAGCTATGAATTTCGCTAATCTCTACCAAGGACGGCAGCTTGAAGTTCAAGTTTTGGAATCGATAGACATTTTAGAGGTGCCACCCTTGTTTTGGCACCGATGAGGACAGTGTTAACTGAGTTGTTGTTGGCAGTTCTCAAATATGCGACTGTAGCGAATCCATTTTCGCTCTTGTCCACGAACACGTGCAGCTGTGTGATGGTATCTGGATGACGATTGTTGACGAAGTAACATCTTGGTATTTTTAGATTTGCTATTTCGGGTAGGTATCGAATCCATCTCAGCCACTTCTCATACTCCGCATCTTTGATCTCTTCGTCCCATCCGATGTTTGATCGGCAAACGTTTTGCAGTAATACTTTCACATACATGAGAAAATGTGCCAGTAGACCTAAAGGGTCAAAGATAGTCATCAAAAGCTTTAGTATTTCACGCTTTGTTGGTCGTCGTTGACCGTCAGCTTGGCTTGTATTGGTGTTTATTTTATAAGTGAAGCAATCAGAAGCTGTGCACCACCACATACCGAGTACCTTTTCGGTTCCCATCTCAATGTCTACGGCGAGATTCACTTGATCACTGGACTGACTGTTCATGGCCTTTACAACTTCAGGTGAGTTTGAAATCCAGTTTCGGATGAAGAATCCACCTTGCTGGTGCACGAATTGGATTTCCTTGGCCAACTGTATAGCCTTTTCCGGTGAGCTCGTACTGTCCATTAGATCGTCAACATATTGGTTGTTCTTGATTGATCGGACTGCTCTTGGAAACTTTGCGGCAAATTCGTCGGCATTCTTGTTGATCACATGTTGTGCGCTCGCAGAGGCAGATGTTACTCCCATGATCATGACTTGCATTGCGATAACTACAGGTTCGGTTTCTTCACTGGTGCTCCATAAGAATCTTTGACAGTTCTGATCCTTTTCACGAATTTGGATTTGGTGGTACATTTCCATAATGTCTCCAAAGATTGCAATCAAATCTTCTATGAATTTGAACAAGACAGCCACTAGTGACACGAGTTGGCCTGGACCTCTCAAAATCATAGAGTTCAGCGATATACCTTGCACGGTGGCTGCCGCTTCCCATACAATCCTTAATTTTCCAGGTTTGTTAGGATTAAACACTGGGAAAATGGGAAGATACCAGCAGTGGTAACGTCCTTCAACTATTTCTAGTGTTGACAGCTTCCTCGCGTAACCTTTGTTTATGAATTCCTTAATCTTATTATCGAGGGCCATAGCTAGCTGCGGATCTCTTCTCATTTTCTTGTGAAGACATGATAATCGCCTTTTTGCCATTGGAAAGCTGTTTGGTAGGTTAAGGTCGTCGAACTTCCAGAGAAGTGCTGTTTCGAAACGGCCGTTCTTTCGAATAGTATGAGCATCCAGTAGATCTAGCGCTCGCTTATCGCCGGTAGGCATCAAAACTTTATCTGGGTTCGATATTCCAAAGTTATCCATGCATATAAAGTCCTTCACAAGACGTTGCAATTCAATATCGCTGCATTCACATATATGGAAATTGTGATGTTGGCCTACAGACTCACTTCTAGGACATCGACCATGCACCATCCATCCCAAACGCGTTTTGGTTGCGACAGATTCTTCTGAACTTCCTTCTTTACACTTGAGAAGGAGACTCAACTTGGTATGCTTGAGACCAATTAATAAACGTGGTATCTCATTCTCATGTCCCTTAAGATGTTCATACTTGTTTTCTAGCTTCTTGAAGTCCAAAGATTGATAAGGCAGAGAAAGGTTCACAGCATAAACAAAAAATACCAAGACTGGAAACTCGGCGGTCAACTGACGTTTGCCTACAAGCTGCTTGGTGTGGCGAATGTCGTGAACCTATCGTTGTGTTCGTGTCCGATGTGTGGTGAATGTCGTGAATCTATAAATGTGTGCGTGTTAACGTCATTTACGAACGTGGTGGCTTTCACATATATTCACAGACAGCAATGTACACAAAAGGGTTTTGGGGGGAAAGACGTACGAAAGTTTCCAGTCTTGGTATTTTTTGTTTATGGTTCACAGTGTGGACATCCGAGAAAGAGTAAATCTCCGAATTGGGTGCGGTGCTTGAAATTAGCAAAGACAACATCTCTGACTCATTTTCGTATCTATGAGTGTTGCCAGTCCACTTTAAACATAGTGGTTGTGACTTTCCCTTCAAATTCAGTTGGACTGCAAGTTCTTTATCCATCAGAGTCAAAGACGACCCATTATCCACGAAGGCAAAGGTTTTAAGCTGAACTCCCTCTCCATACAACAGTACTGGTACAATTCTGAACAAGGTGGAGCCGCAAACATTACTCTGTTGGTTCTTCATATGCACTGAAACATTCCCTTTCAGTTCTTGATCTTCTTCTTTGACTTTGCTCTTAATGTCGTTGTGCAAAAGTGGGTGGTGTTTGAAGGTGCAATTGTCTTTGCCACAAACCGATGTTGAAGGGCAGCTTCGAAAACTGTGTTTTTTAAGACACCTTCCACAAAGTTGGTGTTCCCTCACCTTTGCCCATTTAGAAGTTTGACTGAGTCCCTTAAATTGTTTACACTCGGCTTCGCAGATACAACTCTCTTTGCAGATGCAACATTTTTGTTTCATGTTATAGATATTCTCGTCCACTTGGCAGTGGGAGTTGAGAAATCCAGCCTTTTGTTTGGAACCTCGACTGAAACCTTTAGCCTCGGTAAGGTGAATCGAGTTGATGGGAGCTAGAACTCCGTTGGCGGCTTCAGCCATAACCTCACTGAAACAATTCGGTTGCAACAATAGCCATCTGACAGCAACCTTTGCCTTTCCTGTTAATGCTTTATTAAGCCTCATCACATTCTCTTCGTCTGTAAATCCGCATACCTCAGTGCTCCTCTCGAAGCTTGATATAAATAAAGGCCATTGTTCAGGGTTACCATCGAAGCCAGCTATTTGATTTTTGTTCAAGCTTCGAGTAGGTGGATTTGTTACATTTGTATAGGTCTGTGGAAATGCTGGTGTTGTTGCTTGAGGGAGCGGCAAGGATGTTAGAGGTACAAACTGTTGCGGTTGTGTTGTATTGAATGCTGGATGGTTAACCATGACGGGATCACATTGCTTTGATGTTTCTATAGGCTGGTGATTTTTGAAGTTCCCTGGCCATGTACTGTTGATGTCACAAGAGTGGATATTTGTTTGCAATGGGAACGAAATTGGATGTTCTTTTGTTGGGAGTAAACCTTTGTGATATACCATTGGTTGTGGTGGATTCGAATTGTGTTTAAGCAAGCCACCCATTCACTTTCTTCCCAGAAATAGACTCGTCATCTGTGACAGTAGAGCCATCTTCTATATCTAACCTGCTCAAGATTTTATACTTTTTCTCTAAATACTCGGTATCTCTTTTTTCCTTTAGTTCTCGTTCTTCATTTAGCAATTGCAATTCTATTTGAGTGTGTCTGGTGTAGGAAAACTTTGATCCCTTAGAGCTGATAGAGGCAATTGATCTTCTTCGCTGTTGAATTGGAACTGCCATAGGATTTTCATTCGATAAAATCCTAGTCGAATTCGATGGAAGATAAGCTGCGTCATTAGCAGCAGAAACAACGTATGCCGGGTCAATTGGAAAAGCAGCTGAAGAAGTGGAAGCGAGACTATATGATACGGGATTTGGAACATGTGGCAGAATTTGAGAAAAGTCACTTATATTCGAAGGATGACTGAAAGCGAAAGTCGTGGCAGCAGAGGGGTTAGGATGTTGCCTGGTTTGCTTTGGAACGGCACCTTTGTTCGATGCCCCAACAGAATCGTTTGGTTGAAGGTCAGAGAATTTGGTTTTGTGACCACCTTACCAATGACAGATCTCACCTGATTATTTTTTGATGGTGTATCGCGTTCGAAAACCATTTGTAAATTTGATTGAGAATGATCTATCTGATGAACATCATGATTTGGAAATGAATTTTGCTGAATTGGATACGACGAAACATAGCCAATGGAATGTAGAGCAGAGCCAGCGACGGTGGTGGCATTATTAGAGGCAGTACATGGTTCGATACACGAAGCAGTCCTTCTTAGCCCAGCGTCGCCAAATAGCCGACATACTCTTTGCCCATCAATTACTTACAGGAAACATTGACTCATCTTCTCTCCTACGTGAAATCAACCTAAACACAAATCCCCGAAGTCTCCGCTCTCCACCCTTATTTTACCTTTCCCGTCATCGAACCAATTATGGCCACTTTGAACCTATGTCCAGAATGCTAAGGCACTCGAAAGAAGCAATGCCCTAATTTGACTTCCATATAAGTAAATCGTCACTTAGGAGCTATGTTCATTCTATATGGCTGAGAGTACAAAGATGCATTTGAACTTACACCGATCCCGTATGATTCGGAACATAATGCGGAGGTGGCGACTGTGTGAAAATGCAGCAGTAGGTATGGCAGTATAGGGAGTAGAGAAAGTAGTTGATGTGAGGACAATTGATTCAGGACACGAAACAGCCTTTTTAGTATGATTAGAATCAAAGGCTGATGTGAAATTCGATGAATGTGGTGCATCACATACCACTGGACATAATGTAGTAGCAGGAGCTATGGCAGTATAGGGAGTAGAGAAAGTAGTTGATGTGAGGACAATTGATTCAGGACACGAAACAGCCTTTTTAGTATGATTAGAATCAAAGGCTGATGTGAAATTCGATGAATGTGGTGCATCACATACCACTGGACATAATGTAGTAGCAGGAGCTATGGCAGTGTAGGCAGCAGATAAAGTAGTGGATGTGATGGCAGCTGGTTCAGTACACTAAGCAGCCTTTGTAGTATATATAAAATCAAAGGCTGTTGTGAGTTTCGAAGAATATGGTGCATAACTTACCACTGCACATAATGTAGTAGCAGGAGCTGTGGCTGTGGCGATAGGGACATATTTATTGCATATGTAGGTACTGCTTGAGACACAGCACGTGGTGTTGCACTCGCAGTATTTGCATCGAATATGGCAGGGTCAACGGTGGTATCTAGTGCAGCATTCATGGCATTATTGGCGATAGTAATGGCATAATTCGTTGTGCTATTTAGGGCAGTATACGGCGCAACTGCAGCAGTATATGGGGCTGCTAATATGGCAGCACTATGACTATCGGAAACTACTTCTACAGCACTAGATAAAGGGAAGCTCTTACCTTGTCGGTTTGCGCTTGTGCTGCAAACCCATTCCTTGTCCTTTACATTATTGGTGACTCCTACGCACCCAAAATGGTGCTAGGCTTGGCAGGTGTCGCACTGGACCATGTTATCCAGAGAATCTGGGTCGTCGCAGCTCCTGCAATTGTACTCCTCCGCCTTCGGGGGTGATCGCGGTGTCTTATTCGACCTGGTGAAGGTATCTTTTTGGTCTTTCTTTGGAGGCATGGTGCACAGCAGTCGAAAAGGCGCATCAATTTATATAAAAAAAACATATATAATATTGATTTAAAGAATATTGCCACAGTTTGATGGCAACCAAAACTAATTTGCAGCGATCACAAAATTAGTTTAGTTATTTTCTTAAAGCGATGCTTTAAATCCTTTTTTATAAAAAAATAATATGATTAATTTGTAATCTAATTATAATATAATAAGTAACTTACAATAGTTTGTTCTTTAGTTTTTTTTTATATTTAAGTTTTAGTCAAAATTTTAGGTTAACAATGGTGCGCTCGGAAATTAAACTTTTTTTGTCTTAAGTTAAGTTGGTTGCAGTTGCAGTTAGTTGCAGTTCCGGAGCTTTAAGCCCTAAGTCACCAGGGATGTAAATACGATTACACCAAGTTTACAGTGGCTGTTAACAGCCATCATAGATATTTGGGTAGCAGCATTTTTCACTGCCAGTATCTGGGCTTGGAAGACACTGCTGTAATCGGGGAGTCTGAAAGAACTGGCAAGGTTGAGGTTTTCTGAGTAGAAACCTGCACCAACCCCAGTGTTCATTTTCGAGCCATCAGTGAAGATGGCGATAGTCGACTCATTTCAGAAAGGAACACTGTTTTTCCAATCTTGTCTGTTGGGGAAACTGACATTAAAAGACTTGTTGAAGTCTAAGTAAGGGGTTATGTAGATGTAGTCTGTTCTTACGTTGTTGTCCACGTAGTTAGAAAGGATCGTGGTATGACCGCTTTGACTAGTACTCCAAATGTTGGTTTGGCTGAGTCGTAGGGCACTATTTGCTGCTAATTCTTTTACAACTAGATCTAAGGGAGTGAGATTAAGGATTGCCTCCAAACCTGCGGTTGGATAGGACCTCATCACCCCCGTAGTGCTAATGCATGCTGTTCTTTGTACTTTGGTTAGGGTCTTCAAGTTCGTGGATTTCTCCAGAGCTTGCCACCAGACTAAGCTGCCATATGTCAGAATGGGTCTGACAATGGCTTGATACATCCACAGGATTATTTTAGGATTTGGTCCCCAGTTCCTGCCAAGAATTCTATTACATGAGTAAATTGCAAACGTGGCTTTCTTATATCTTTCTTGAATGTTTGGACCCCAGTTAAGTTTCTTATCCAAGATCACTCCGAGATATTTCGCTTTATCCGAAATCTTAAGTGGGGTGCCATCAATTTTTGGCACTGCAAAAGGAGGAATTTTCCTTCTGTTTGTGAAAAGTACCATTTCTGTTTTAAGGGGGTTTACTTTGAGACCGCATCTCCTGGTCCAGTTACTGACCTTGGATAATGCGCTTTCTAATTGTTCGCTTACAGTGGTTAGGTATTTACCTGTCGCTAGAAGAGCTAGATCGTCTGCGTAGGCTATAACCTTGACACCGCTGTTATTCAGTTTGATGAGAATCTCATTCATCACCAAAATCCAAAGAAGAGGTGATAAAATACCGCCTTGCGGAGTTCCTCTAGATGCGTACATTTTTATATGTGACCCACCTAATTCACTATTTATTTGTCTGTTTTTCAACATGCACACGATCCATTTTATGACCGTGTCTTCTATTTTAAGATCAGTGAGTGCTTTTTCAATTGCACTATTATGAACATTATTGAATGCTCCTTCTATGTCTAGAAATGCTGCGAGGGTATATTCTTTAACCACAAGTGACTTTTCTATTGTTCTGACTGCACAGTGTAAGGCTGTTTCTACACTTCTACCTTTTGTGTATGCATGCTGAAAGGGTGATATAGTCTCCGGTCTTAAATAACTGCGGATATGTATATCGATTAATCTTTCAAGAGTTTTGAGTGTAAAAGAAGTTAGACTGATAGGTCTGAAATCTTTTGGTTCTGTGTAACTGGATTTACCAGCTTTAGGTATAAAGACAACTTTGACTTCACGCCATGTTTTAGGGACATATCCCAGTTGTAGGCTATTTTGGAATATTGAGATCAGGTATGGAATAATGAATTCACTACTTTTTTGCAGCATCAAGGGGAAGACGCCGTCCAGGCCTGGAGATTTATAAGGAGAGAAGGAGTTGATGGCCCAGATCAACTTTTCTTTCGTAATAATTTCTCTAGGAATTTCACAAAATGAGTGCAAAGAGTTTGTGGAAACATTTTCCAATTCAGAGTTACTACCTGGGAAGTGAGCTTGCACAAGGAGTTTTAAGCTGTCTTGACAAGATTCAGTCCATTGGTTATCAGGCCCTTTTAGGGAGCCTATAGGAGTGATTGTTTTGGAGAGGATCTTCCTTAGTCTTGCCGAATGATTTGTACATTCGATAGTACTACAAAAGTTTCTCCAAGAACATCGTTTGGCTCGTTGAGTTTCTGTCTTAAATTTTCTTTGACTGGTTTTGTAGGATTCCCAATCACTTTCAGCTCTAGTGCGTTTGGCACGATTGAAAAGTTTTCTAGTTTCTTTTCTTATGTTACTGAGCTCAACTGTCCACCAGGGTGGTTTGTTGTTTTTCTTCGTCGCGGTAATAAGAGGACAACTTTTGTCCAATGCATCGCGTAGAATTCCTGTGAATTCCTCTGTCAATTTATCTAAGCCATTTGGGTCTAGATTATTATCAGTCCTCAGGGGACTGAGGTTCTTAACTATTTCCCTATTGAATACCTGCCAATCGGTACGCCTATTATTCCTAAAGGGCTTATTGTGCCTATCAGCATCAGGGATATAAAATTCTATTAGCCTATGGTCGGAAAAAGAGATTTCATCTAAAACCTTCCATTTTTCTAATAGGCAAGTGTCTGAATTATTCGACAAAGTAATATCAAGAACCTCTTCACGTGTTTTTGTAACAAAGGTGGGGGTGTTGCCTCTGTTAGCTATCACAAGGTTATTTTCGATAATATATTCGAAGAGGGACTCGCCCCTAGTATTTATGTCAGTGCTTCCCCATTGCACATGATGTGAATTAGAATCACAACCTAAAATGATATCAAATTTGTTCTTACTTGCAAAAGATATCAACGTTTTAGTGATATCTGCCGGTGGTCCTTCTATGCTATCATACGGCATGTAGGTGGAAGAGAAGATGAGCGTTGGAAGCCCATCGCGTTCCAGTTTTACCGTAGTCTGGTCAATGTTGCTGTAAGTAGTTAGAAGAAAAAGATTAAACTGTTTCTTAGCTACTATGCATGTTCTAGGGTTACTATTTTGACTGTCAAGATTTGACTTGTACAGCAGTAGTTCTTTAGATTGTAGACCCTTGATATTCCCTCTTACAACCCATTGTTCCTGTATCAGGGCTACGTCGTATTGTCTACTCTCCATGAGGTAGACAAGGTTAGCAGTTGCGGCTTTACTATGATGAAGATTGATTTGTAAGATTTTCAATTCCATTTATATAATAAAGTTTAAGTTCAACGCATTACTAACCTGTTTTCTCTCGTTGCGAATCAATCTAAGTTTGCACCTAGTGATCCCAACGCGTACCTTAAAGTCAGCCTTCCTCAGGAGTGGTAAAGATTTGTGACTCAATCTCACCACCACTTAGGTGCCATCATTCGTTCTTTCACACTTGACCCATTCCCATTCTCTTCTCAAGAGATCACTATTCAGGGATAGGATGTATCTCTCAAGCCGTTCGCTGGGAAGGGTCGGGCCTTTGACCAACAGCCTTCCAAGAGGTCTGTTGAGATCTTTTATCTCCTTTACGTCGGTCGATGAGACGTAGTTCGGCGCCTTGCCATGGAGCTGATGTTTTCTGCAAGAACTCCCGAAGCCATTCGAGAGTCACGTCATTCTCACAGCACATCACCTTGAAACCATGGACAGTCTTAAGGTTACCGAAGAGTGGAACCGTCCAGCTCTTGACGATAGCCTCATTGACTTGCTCCAGGATTCTTAGTTCAAGGAGATGCCATTCGTCTTCAGTCAGTTTACGTGTAGGCTTACCATAGTCAGCTATAGCGACGTGGTGACCTTTTACGTTATCCTGAGAGGTTCTATACTTCTTCTTCGTCTTGTTAGGCGAAGAGCTGGTAGGTGAATTAGCATCGTTCCTAGCTCTTTTGGAGGTGCTAGGTGTGCTTTCAATTCCCTGTTCTGCCACTGCACGTAAACGCTGTTGTGATTTGTCCAGTGCTACTCGCTCTTTTGCCGTGAGGGACTCGGGAGTCCTCTTAGCAAAGCGACGGACAATCTTCTCAGCGTTTCGATTCTGACGGCGGCGAATCTCGCTTTCATCGATCGGTCTAGCCCTGGTCTTTTTGCGTATGACCGTAGCTAGGCTCTGGAACGTCGAATTGATCGATTGGTTTGCGGGGTCGGGTTCGGTGGTAGTGTTTCGGTTATCCTGTGGGCTACGGCCCACCAAGTTAGCTTCGCACCCCACTTTGCCCTTTCCCTCGACAGTATTGTCTAACTCACCGACCAGACCAGTCGTACCACCAGGCGGTAGGACTGATTCGGCAGATGAAAGGCTAGACACAACGACGTGTGTCCGCGTGATCAAGTCCGTTTTTTTCTTTTGGCCTTTGGTCATACGGTTTACGGTTACGGAATCGATGGTGTTTTGGGTAACCTGTGGGCTACGGCGCACCAAGTTATCCTTGCACCCCATTTTATCCATCCCCTCGACATTTGTGCCTTTTCCATCTACTTTATCACTCGCACCACCAGATGATACGACCTTTTTGGTTGATGAGTTGCAGACGCAACGACGTGTGTCCTCACGATCAGGTCGGTAGTGTCCTTTCCAGACGATTGCTCGTTTGCTATCAAGGCAGTAGCACCCGACGTAGATGGGAAGTCCCCTTTCCCTTGTTTTGAAACATGGGGGGCAGGTGGTCCCATCACGGTCTTACTACTCGGAATTTCTGAAGAGGGGGGGTTTGGGATAAGTTTAGCTTTTCCCAAGCTCTCCCTGTCCATAAAGGCACGAGCATTGTGCAGCCTCATTCTGTCATCCTCGGACATCTGGTCCCAGTCCAGCTTTCCTAACCTCCGGATTGTTCTCTTACAGGTAGAGATTCTACTCCGCCTTGACGAGTTAGAGAAGTTGGAGCTCGCAACGGATGATATCATGCTGGCGCTATCATCGACGTCTATCGCGCTGGCTCCGTCCTCCATGTCTAGGTTTGAGAACGGATCGAGAAGTAAATTCTCCTCCTCCTCAGTTAGCTGAAGTTTCTTAGTATTTTCCATGGTACTATCAGTTAAAAATTCGTTTCTCTGCTTATATGTTTCAGTTCTGAAAGAAAATAAAGAAAAAGAAAAGAAAAGAAAACAAAAAAGGAAAAAAGAAAAAGATAAAAGAAAAGATATAAGCAGGTGGGATAAAAAGTAAAAGTTAATATGAAAAAATGTTGTCACTGGCGACTCCTCCTCTCGGTATTGAGACCGTGAAGCAAAGCCTAAGCCGGCAGCCGTGACTTCTACCGACCGTTTAGCGTATATCCCCGCTATGGTTGTATTCATTTAGTTAATTCTTCCATATATTCATAGGGGTGGGCCTCTCTTAGTTTGCTCAAACCCTAGCTGGTAGCTGGGAAAACTAGCCTGCTTGAGGTTCGAGCGTAAGCCCCCTCACCAACAGCAAGGTGGAGACCCGACGAGGGGGTAGAATTTTAAAAGAATTTTAAATAGTGTCACTTTAGCTTATTCACATTAATTGGAAAATTCACTTCATTTAAAACCTCGAAAACCATATAAAGGTTAACATTAAAGATTTCAAACTTTGAATTCAATATTTAAACGAATATAGTTAAAAAACTGTTTACTTATATTTTCGTTATAACCTCCACTTCAAAAATTTGCTCGGTTTAATAGAAGAAAACTTGTTATTTTCTCACTTTTGACTAGTAGAATGTGAACTTCGACGTTAGATGGCTTATACATTATGTTGGTTACAGTTACGATAAAGGGCTCTTTTTATAGATAATTAAAAGTACTATAATTCATTCTTTAAGACAATCCCAAACAAATAAAAAGTTCTTCAGGTATTTGAAAAAATGTCATATTGTCTTAACCTTGCGAGAAGAACCCGGACTTTGACCGACTATAAAATTGAATTTAACTAACTCACGGAATTCATTTGTATATCATTTTTTAGATAATTTAATTGATAATAAGTCTATCCTCGGACATTTTTGGTTTAAATGAGTAAAAATGGAGTTATAAAATAAAAACGGCACCGACCTCTTTTCCAAGATGGCGGCTGTTCTCGATATCTTATCATCCCAAAAAATTCACTTTTACGATAAGGACATTCACCTAAACACGTTCCATGGAAAAAATTTGTCCCGCGAAAAATGCAATTTGATTTACTAATTTGCCTGAGCTATTTTGTTTCAAACTCATTAGAGTATTTTTTTCGTTTTTCAAGAGAAACTTTTCGTTGGTCGCGGATTTTACAAGAATTGTTTTTCAGGCCATTGAAA
Organism: Episyrphus balteatus; assembly: GCF_945859705.1. Taxonomy (NCBI): domain Eukaryota; kingdom Metazoa; phylum Arthropoda; class Insecta; order Diptera; family Syrphidae; genus Episyrphus; species Episyrphus balteatus. The sequence goes on from NC_079136.1 coordinate 108,640,760, forward strand.
ACAGTAAAAGAGTTGGTATTAAATGTTCTTCTATGCAATAGACCAAAGCTAATGGCTCTCCGTCCATCCATTCGACCCGTATTTATAAAAATGCACATACACAAAATTGCACAAAAGGCCATAAGGATGCAAATAAATTTTTTTGTTTGTCATATTTAGTTTATATTAAATCAATCCCTCGAAGTATGTTTACTTTAAAAGTCTAAAAGTTACCAATTAATACGATTTTATTGAGTTTTAAAAACTTGCTTTTAACTAAAAAAGTAAAAAATTTAGAAAAAGTGCTAATTTTTGAATAGGTACATTTAAGTTGTTTCTTGACAAAAAAAATTGAAAATTACATATTATCAAAGGTTTTTACCTCTACTTTATTTCATTAGTACAAAGTTTGGACGTTTCGGCTACAAACACAAAGTGCCCCTTGATTTAGTAAAAAAAAATAAAATTGTCAATTTTTTAACTTTTTTTTCTTTGATTTTAGGTTAGAATTTTAGTCAAAAATAATTTTTAAAATTTTTTAACCATCTTAACTTGACAGAAAATTTAATTTGCTATGAAAGTGTCTTTGAACCATTTCAAAGTCAGACTTGGTTTTCGAGTTAAATCAAAAAAACTGAAAACCGACCAGTGTTGCCGTTTTCTCAGCACTTTTGGCTGGAGTATTCTTGTATGCCAAGGAATCATAATCGCCAATAAAAAGTCTTGAACGAATTTGTTCCATCCAAAAGGGTCTATTCAATAGACTAAAAATAACAATTTCAAAAAAAGGGGGGCTAACTTCACACACTCTAAAAAACACAGGTTTTAATCAGAAAGTATAGCTCGCATGAGGAAATGAGATATGGGTGAAAGAAAGATAATTGTATTTTCGAACCGAAAAAATCAGCAAATTTTCTGTGCAACAAGTAGTTTTTGAGATATTTAGAGTAACGCGATTTTGTGAATAGCGGATGTCCCACCCAACAAAAAATTACGTAAACTGAGATTTATACTCGAAACTAGCCGACCTGCCCGTTGCATAGCGCTTCGCTGCTATGGTTATGAGTGCAATCAAATAGTGTTTTATGTATTATAGTGTTTTATGTATATAGTTGAATGTTGGTTAGATTGTTTGTATGTTTGTTTATTTGTTTGATTGTTTGATTGTTTGTTTGATTATTTGTTTGATTGTGTTTGATTGTATGTTTGATTGTTTAGTTTGTTTGATTGATTGTTTGTTTGATTGTTTGTTTGATTGTTTGTTTGATTGTTTGTTTGATTGTTTGTTTGATTGTTTGTTTGATTGTTTGTTTGATTGTTTGTTTGATTGTTTGTTTGATTGTTTGTTTGATTGTTTGTTTGATTGTTTGTTTGATTATTTGTTTGATTGTTTGTTTTATTATTTGTTTGATTGTTTGTTTGATTGTTTGTTTGATTGTTTGTTCGTTTGTTGTAAGTGTTTTGTTGTTTGGTTGTATAATGATTTAATTGTTGGGTTGCCTCTTGTTTTTTGTCTGTCGATTGTTAATTGTTGTTTATTCTCTGATGTTCATTGTTTCATGTTTATTGTTAGGTGTTTGTTTTTTGTTATTAAGTTGTTTGGTTGGTTATTGGGGTGTTTGGTTGTTTGTTGGTCCTTATTTGTTGTTTGGTGCTTGTTACTTCTTTTTGTTTTTGTTGTACACATGAATACATTTAATCATTTAAAAAACTACTTCTTGGACACGTTATAGGAATAAGGGCGGGGTTAAAGTTTTAGTGGGGTTAACAGTAAAGTGGGTTTGAGTTTGTTTATATGCAAAGTTTATTATAACTTAAACAATATTATGTATTTTGATGATCAAGTATCAACTTTTGAATCTACAAAATTTTATTATAGGTACATCTCCTGTTTCAATTATCTCTCATGCTTTCTATTGACGGAACATAATATTGATTTCTGATTGTATGATAATTATCTCAGGATATTGAATATGAAATTAATAGAAATTTTACACAGTCATAGTTTATTTAATTACCTATCTACAGTATAAATTTAATTCATCTATCTATTAAAACAAAGAAGTTATAATCAAATGAATTTTCGTGTCGCTTTTTCGTTTCATCTTGTTTCAAATCACTACGATACTAAAGAAGTTTTCACTTCAAAAACAAAACTGTCATAAGTACTCAAAAGTATTAAAAAACAATATAATTTTTAAAAATCTGCGTATTTTACAAAAAAAAAAAAAATATTTAATAAAAGAAAAGAAAATATTTGCTAAATACGCTTGAAAATATTCATATTTTCATATAAGCCTACAAAAACAATTGCAATTTCTAATATTCTTTTTTATTAAAAATTCATCTAGGGTTAAGTGCGTTGCACTTTGTTGCATGAAAAAAAGTAATATTGGCAACACTTGTAACATAAAATAAGTTCCTTCTGGTATGGTCGACCATTGTATATATATTTCCATAGTACTATCAAGGAGACAAACGATCTTAGAAACTCTAGTGGGAGCTTAAAAAAGCAGAATTTGTATGAAATAAATGCACTGATCGCTACCTCAAAATAGTTGTGACTTAAAGTAATACTAAATTCGACTTCATGATAGTAGTATAGAAATATATATACAATGTGGTCAACTACGTTTGTAAGTTTGAGCAAGTTCCATTGAGACAGTAAATTTTGTGACTTTTCATCAAATGTTATCGTTCATGTTAATCGGTAGTATTTTTAGCATTTCTTTTTCTATATATGTAGATAGTAAATATTCAAAAAATATTTTCTGCGAAAGAAGTAAAGTCGTAAAGATAAAATTAAAAGACATATTAAAATCAGATAGGTAGCTCAAAAAAGTTACCAGAAAGATAAATGACTGGAGGAAGCACTAATGAAAATATTACACTGGTCAACAAGGTTTTTGCCACAAGAACCAAAATATACTTTTCTAGTATTTTTTGGGGTGCTGAATCCGAATCTGAAGTTAGAAGAATTTGATTGGCCTTCGTTTTTGAAATATTACCGTTAGAATATGTCAAAAAACGTAATTTTGGCTATTTTCGAGGTTTTTATGTTATGTTGAGTAATTCATTATGAATACATTTTTAACGGTGCCTATAAGAGCTAGTTTTTATTCTTTCAAAAAATATTTAAATCTTTCCGATATCTCTTTTATTGCCCGAGATATTTAAAATTTAAGAAGCGGTCTTTGAATCAGAAACAACACTATCCAACCAAATTGAACTTTTTTTGCCACAAGAATCAAAATATACTTTTCTGGAGACTTTTGGGTTGCTGATTTCGAATCCACAATCAGAAAAATTCTATTAGCCTTCGTTCTTGAAATATTACCGTTATAAAATGCAAAAAAAGGGTTTTTTCTATATCGGTTATATTTCAAGAACGGAGGCTAATAGAATTTTTCCGATTGCGGATTTGAGTTCAGCAACTTGAAAACCTTCAAAAAAGTATATTTTGGTTCTTGTGGCTAAAAATTCTGTGACCAGTGACTTAAACTTTAGATTAAATTTAGTTTCTCTTTGGCTTATTAACTGAAATTTAAGATATCTCGAGCAATAAAAGATATATCGGGAAAATTTAAACAGTTTTTGAAAGAAGAATATCTGTTCTTATAATAACCGTTACAAATTTGTTTGTAATTAATTACCCCACATAAAAACAGAACCTCGAAAACAGCCAAAATGACGTTTTTTAGTATTTTATACCGGTAATATTTCAAAAACGGAGGCCAATCAAATTCTTCTGACTTCAGATTCGGATTCAGCACCCCAAAAAATACTAGAAAAGTATATTTTGGTTCTTGTGGCAAAAAAAAAGTTAAATTTTGTTGACCAGTGTTATCATACGTGTGTTATTATTGCAAATAGATTGCATTTAAAACAAAAGAAACAATTTGTCTACCAACAAAATTTGAATGGGCGGTCTTACCCTCATGTGGGGCCATGAGGGCCTTCTTTTCAGTGTTTTTTTTTTTATTAATTTTGAGAGTTTCTAAAAAAAAAAATAAACTTAATGAAAAAAGACTATGGGCCATATTCATTGACGCTGTCTAAGTTATTACTAAAAAAGACTGGAGTTTATCCTTTTTAAATAACATTTTAAAAACCCCAGTCTAAGATAAACCGGGGTCTTAAGACGACTATTAATGCCCCTTTATTTTAATTAGAAGAAGTTTTTTATTGGTTTTAAGACAGTTAAACACTGAAAAGCCAGGCGGCCTTTCCCCCACTTTCCCTAATAAGCTTTGAATGTTATCTTTCATTTAAAATCGCATTTATAATGATCAAAAATTAATTTCCGAATTTATAATTAATTGTTTTTTAAGATTAATCCAGAGTTCAAAAATTAATTCATTTTATGACTAAAAGCCTTGAATTTTGCTTTAGAGATAAGGATCACAACAAAAACATTACTGTTAAAAAAAGAGCCAAGTTATTCTATGTTGAAATTATGCTGGCACAAAAAGTATTGAGATATAAAAGTGTACCAAGTTCTAAAGCTTGGGTTCAAATTCGTATCAATAAAATTTTGATTGCTTACTTGACAATTTTTGTTTTAAATACCGATTTTTAAAGTTATTTCAAAAATTTGCCAAGTAAACAATCAAAATTTTATTGATACGAATTTGAACCCAAGCTTTAGAAATTGGTACACTTTTATATCTCAATACTTTTTGTGCCAGCATAATTTCAACATAGAATAACTTGACTCTTTTTTTAACAGTAATGTTTTTGTTGTGATTTCACTACTTTTTGCAAGGTATGGCTGTAGAATTGAAAATCTCTATATTTGATGAAAATTCAGTGAAAATGGGCGGTTGCCACGCCCCCTGGCTGAAATTCTCAAACTTTATTTTTTTTCCTTTGTATAAACTACCATCTCTACCATTCTACCAAATTTCAAGATTCTACGATAATCAGAAGTGCTCTATAATATTTGATGAAAATTCAGCGGAAATGGGCGGATGCCACGCCCCCTGGCTAAAATTCTCAAATTTTAAATTTTTTCCTTTGTATAAACTACCAGCTCTACCGTTCTACAAAATTTCAACATTCTGCGATAATCAGAAGTGCTCTATAATATTTGATGAAAATTCAGCGGAAATGGGCGGTCGCCACGCCCCCTGGTCGAAATTCTCAGATTTAAATTGTTTTCCTTTGTATACACCACAAGTCCTATCACCATGTAAAATTCAAGTTTCTACGATAGCGGGAAGGTCTCCATAATTTTGATGATCTATCAGTGAGTCAGTTACTGTTTTCGCTATTTTTGAAGTCCTTTATCTCAGAAACTACTCATCGTAAGAAGCTGAAATTTTGTGAGGAATTTGGGTTCGGCGAGCTCAACAAATGTAATGAAATTTCTGGCATCTTTGGTGTGGAAGTTAGAGGGGGGTCGAAAATGGCCTGAGTTGTTTCCTGTAAATAAAGGTGTAGTGCCAAAGTTGCTAGAGAACTTGGCTGGGCACTACCGTGCCCCTTGATAATTCAATTATTTTTCATGAAGCTTGTAATTGACGCACAATAATGTTTGATATGGATACATTTTTAATTTATCAAGTTTGCGAAAAAAAAAGTAATCATAACAGTTAAAAGTGTAATATTTAGTCAGTTTTTGGAATTGAAGACTTTCTTGCTTTAGTTTTTCAAAAAGTTTTCAAGGTTTTTATTTTTTTTTTTTAATTTTATACATCATATTGCATTTCTATTGATATACAAATCCAGCAATTATTAAGGAAACTGTGAGCAATAATGTGCTGGTGTTTTACAATAATTCAACTTTTTCATAGATTTACCTATAAAATTTTAAATTTTATAATATTTGAAAAATTAATTTGAAGCTCGTAGACATTATAAAGCAATAATTTTTATTAGTGTAGTAACTAAAGCAAATTATTAGAAAACCCGGCCGAACAGATCTGATTTTGATGATCTTTTTATTTTTAAACGTCGGCAATCAAATACTTTAAAGTCTATAGTTTAAAAATTGCCGATGAAATTAAATTTTTTTTAACAAAACCATTTTTTTGCTTAAATTTCATAAGATAAATGATACTAATAAAGATTCTCTTCGTAATTTAAGGAAAACAAAATGTGATAGTAAAAGACTATAAGCAATATAATTTTTAAAAGATTTATTAAAAAAAAATTGCGTTTTTTACAAAAAAAAAAATTAAATTATTTAATAAAAGGAAAGAAAATATTTGCTAAATACGCTTGAAAATATTCATATTTTCATATAAAATTGCAATTTCTAATACATATTCTTTTTTGTTAAAAATTCATCTAGGGTTAAGTGCGTTGCACTTTGTTGCATGAAAAAAAGTAATATTGGCAACACTTGTAACATAAAATAAGTGCCTTCTGGTATGTATGTCAGTAGTATTTTTAGCATTTCCTTTTCTATAATAGATAGTAAATATTCAAAAGTATTTTCTGTGAAAGATGTATAGTCGTAAAGACAACATTAAAAAAAATATTAAAATCAGATAGGATACCTATGACTGGTGCATTGGGCGAAATTGAAAGCTTTGGTAGCTAAAAAAAGTGAAAAAATAAGGTATCCGTTAAAGTTGCCAAAAATATAAATGGCTGGTGGAAGAACTAATGAAAATATTATTCTACGTGTGTTATTATTATTACAAATAGATTGTCAACAAAAGAAACAATTTTGTTACCAACAAAATTTGATAGGGCAGTCTTACACTCATGTGGAAGCAAGAAAGTTTTTTGTTTGATGTTTTTCAAAACGTATTATCTTCTTTTCAGTGTTTTTTATTAATTTTGAGAGTTTCTAAAAAAAAAATAAACTTAATGAAAAAAGACTATGGGCCATATTCATTGACGCTGTCTAAGTTATTACTAAGAAAGACTGGAGTTTATCCTATTTAAATAACATTGGGTAAACCGTAGTCTAAGATAAACCGGGGTCTTAAAACGACTTTTAATATGCCCCTTTACTTTAATTAGAAGAAGTTTTTTATTGGTTTTAACACAGTCAAACACTGAAAGGGCAGGCGGCCTTGCCCCACTTCCCCTAATAAGCTTTCATTAATCGGATTTATAATGATCAAAAATTAATTTCCTAATTTATAGTTAATTGTTTTTTAAGATTCATCCAGAGCTTAAAAATTAATTCATTTTCTGACTAAAGGCCTTGAATTTTGCTTTGAATTACGCATAAGTATAATACAATTATTTTTCATGAAGCTTGTAATTGACGCACATTTGATTTATCAAGTTTGCGGAAAAAATGCAATCATAACAGTTAAAAGTGTAATATTTAGTCGGTTTTTGGAATTTAATACTTTCTTGCTTTAGTTTTTCAAAATTTTCAAAGTTTTTATCTATTTTTTTAATTTTATAGGTACATCATATTGCATTTCTATTGATATAAAAATCCAGCAATTATTAAGGAAACTGTGAGCAATAATGTGCAGGTGGTTTACAATATTTCAACTTTTTCATAGATTTACCTATGAAATTTTAAATTTTATGATATTTGAAAAATTAATTTGAAGCTCGTAGACATTGCAATAATTTTTATAAGTGGAGTAACTAAAGCAAATTAATAGGGAACCCGGCCGAACAGATTTGATTTTTTTTAAAACGTCGGCAATCAAAAATACTTTTAAGTCTACAGTTTATAAATTGCCGATGTTGCCGTACTGTTTTTTTTTTTTTAATTAATTTTTTTTAACAAAAACATTTTTTTTTGCTTAAATTTCAAAAAATAAATGATACCAAAAGATTCTCTAGGTAATTTAAGGGAAAAAAAAGTATGTGGTAGTAAAAGACAATCTTCAACTTTCTCACAAACTGACTTCAAACGCAAACAAAATATTTTGAACACAACGGCAGCACCTACAATATTTGCATACACGTTTTTAAAAAGCCAGAATTTAATTTCCATCTGTAAAAATTTAAATTCACTATAATCAAGAGTTTTTGAAAGATTGGTCCTCAATTGGAAAAAAAGTTACTACTAATTTTTAAATGGCTTTTTTCAAACTTTTTCGTAGTAAAATTCAAATTTATTTTGAAAAAGTGTTTGGCCATTATTATAATCAGATGAATTATGGAGAGGAAAAGGTAATTTTTATTACAGTTTGAAAACAAAAAAAAATTAAAAACTACTTCAATTTCATTGGATTTTTTGATAAAAACTGATTTTTTGCATTGAAATAATTGATTTTTTCAAAGACTTTGGCAAATAAGAATTTTAAACTTTTGCTATTTAACTTTCAACAATAAGAGCTATTGAATGAAGTAAAAATAGCTTTATACATATTTAAATGTTGAACTTAAAAAAAAAAATAAGTTAATTTTTTTTTAACTTCAATTGAATTCGAAAAGGAAATATGTACTTTTTAATTTTTTTCATAAACTGTAATACATATTGATATTTCCTTTTTTAATCTTTATAAATGTGGCCAAAAAATTTGAAAAATAAATTTATATTACGAAAATGTTTTAAACCTAATACCTTAGATTTTTCTTAGAATTACGCATAAGTATTAGTAGAGTAACTAAAGCAAATTATTAGGGAACCCGGCCGAACAGCTCTGATTTTGACGATTTTTTTTTTCAAACGTAGGTAATTAAAAATACTTTAAAGTCTATAGATTAAAAATTGCCGGTGTTGCCGTATTATTTTTTAAAATTAAAATTAAATTTTTTTTTAACAAAACCATTTTTTTTGCTTAAATTTCATAAAACAAATGATAGCAAAAGATTCTCTAGGTAATTTAAGGAAAATATATAAAAGGCAATCACAAAAAAAATATTTTGAAAACAACGGCAACACCTACAATATTTTAAGATACATTTTTAAAAAGCCAGAAGCTCATTCTTATCTCTTGAATTTAAATCCACTAAATTTGATCAAGACTTTTTGAAAAAATGGTCCTCAAACTCAGAATTAAAAAAAAAAATGTTATTAGAAAAATTTAAAATGACTTTTTTCCAAACTTTTTCTAATAAAATATGAATTTATTTAAAAAAAATTTTTGGCCATAAATATTATCAGTTGAATTTCGAAGCAAAAAAGGTAAAATATATCACACTTTAAAAAAAAAAAATGAAAAATTACTTCAATTTCAATGGTTTTTTTTTTTTATCAAAACTGAATTTTTGCATTGAAATAATTAATTTTCTCAGAGACTGTGGTAAATAGGAACTTTAAATTTTTGCTATTTAACTTTTAACAGTAAGGGTTATTAAATGAATAAAAAATAATTTTATGTTTAGATGTTGAACTTTAAAAAAAAAAATAAGTTACATTTTTTTTCAAAACTTTTATTAAAAAAAGTTCTTCGAAAATAAAATACGTTTTAATTTTTTTCATAAACCGTTATACATATTGACATTTCCTTTTATAATTTAAAATCATAATAAATGCGTCCAAAAAAATTTGAAAATAAATGCATTTTATATTACGACCAAGTTTAAAAAACGACATGTTAAAATTTTTTCAATAATTTTTTTGTTTCAAAAATCTGAGTTCAATTACCATTCTTTCAAAAGCCGTTCATTCAATTAACTTAATTTTAATTTTACATATATTACTAAGCTTCTAGCTTTTAAAAAATCTATATTTGAATATTGTAGGTGTTGCCGTTGTGTTCAAATATTTTTTTTTGTGTTTGAAGTCAATTAATAAGAAAATTGCATCTATTGCTTGAACTATGGAAGATTGTCCCTCACTCCCATATATTTTTTTTCCTTGAATTTCGTAGACAATCTTTTGGCATCAGTTAATTTATGAAATTTAAGAAAAAATTTTGAAAAAAATTTGTTTTTGTTCACAAAAATCTTCAATTAAATTTAAAAAATCAAAACGGAAACACCGGAAATTTTTAATCTATAGACTTTAAAGTATTTCTAATTACCGACGTTTGAAAAAAAAGATCATCAAAATCTAAGCTGATCGGCCGGGTTCCCTAATATTGCCAATTTTTGAGCTTTAGTTACTCCACTATATAATTCAATTATTTTTCATGAAACTTTTATTTGACGTAGAATAATGTTTGATATGTCAACTAAAGTGCTTATTGTTTTAAAAAATTAATTAAATTTATCAAGTTTGCGGAAAAAATATAATCATAACAGTTAAGTGCAATATTTAGTCTGTTTTTGGAATTTAAGACTTTCTCGCTTGAGTTTTTTTAAGAATATTCAAGGTTTATATTTTTTTTTTAAATTTTATATATCATATTGCCGTTCTATTAAAAATCCAGAAATTATTAATGAAACTGTGAGGAATGATGTGCTTTTCCATAGATTTACCTAATTTCTGATTTTGTGATATTTCAAAAATTATTTTTAAACTCGTAAACATTGTAAAGCAATAATTTTTATTATAATATATTAATGAATATTTTGAGTACTATTTTTAATGGGGTTGGGGTCAAAATTCTGCCGGGGTCAAAATTCTTTTGTCAAAATTCTGCTTTCAAAATTCTGCTTTACAAAATTCTGCTTTCAAAATTCTGTTTTTCAAAATTCTGTTTTTCAAAATTTTGTTTTTCAAAATTCTGCTTTTCATAATTCTGTTTTTCAAAATTCTGCAAAAAATTAAAAAAGGGTTTGGAAAATGTTCAAAAGCGCGCGCTTTTTAACATTTTCCAAACCCTTTTTTAATTTTTTGCAAAATTCTGTAAAATCATCTTCTTGAAAAATTATCTGTTTATTTGATTACTTACCTACATAATTTGCATTCTTTGAATGTATATTAATTTTTGTTTTATAAATGAATAAATTTGAAAATATTAAGAAAGGTTTTGAATACTAAACATTTCCGAAAATAATTCAAATTTTTTTAATTTATCAAATAAAAATGAATATTCAAAAATTTGAATAAGAAAAGGAATATCTTGTATCAAACAACATCGGTTCCAATAAGTTATAGATTTTATTTGAAAGAAAGTCAGTCTATGCATTTTAAAAAATATTTGCGACACTTAAACAAAAAAATTTAGGAAAGTGCCAATGTTGAATTACATTAATGAGGTTTTTTTTCTTTAGTCAGCGCATATGCTATAAAAAAAAAAACAGAATTGGCAGAATTTTTTTGTTCAAGTATAATGCTGGCAGAATTTTGAAAAGCAGAATTTTAAAAAGCAGAATTTTGAAAAGCAGAATAGAAAAACAGCAGAATTTTGAAAAATAGAATTTTCTTTAAAAAAACAGAATTTTGAAAAGCAGAATTTTGACCCGATCCCTTTTTAATGATAATACAAATAATAATGTGCTTCTTAAAAATCAATTTTCGAAATTTTAATATGACACCCTTTCATTTTGTTCTTCCTGCCTTAAATATAAATTGGGTAAAATTTGGTCCAGTTTAAACACGTTCTAGGGGTCGCTACCACAATTCAAAGTTTTAAAAAATACACCAAATTTTGTTTTTTTTTTCAGAAAATTTTAAAATTTGTAATCAGAATTAAGTACTTTATATTAAATCTTTAACTGTTTTGAAAGAAATTTTGATAAAAATACAGCGGAATAAAAATGAAGTTTAATTTTTAATATTTTTGAATTTGACATTTTTTTTTGTGTTAATCTGTAGAATAACTAACTGAGTGATCTTTCTTAATTGAAAAATTCAATGATTTTATCTGATCGTTTATGAGCCTTATACCTTTATTCGACAGACAGTTAACTGACTGTTTATTAGAAGATTGAAAAATCGGGTCTTAAGCGTACTTTTTATTGTAACAAAAAAAAAAATTTTGTTGAAATTGATCTTTTTTTTTTACTTAAATCTTTAGTGAATGGTAGCGACCCCTAAATTTTAATATTAAAATCGGAAAAAATACCATATACTATGCTTATATAGTAGAAAATTATGCAGGGGTGTCCCATTAAAAAATCAAAAAAAAGATTTTTTCGACCATATAAGAAGCACCCTAATGTATATGTAGGTGGTCAGAAAAAGACAGAGAAAATATTAGTATAAAACACTGGAAAACATTGTATTTTAGGAATAAAACATTCAAAAATTATGGTAATTTTCAGTATTATTATTTGATCAAAATGTATGTATGTCAGCTTTAAATATCATTATTTATTAGAGACCCCATTTATTGTGATTTAAAAACAAATACCGAAGTAATAAGAGGATTTCTGAAATCAACATCAGAGTTTTTAGAATATGAAATTTTTCCAACCAAATACCTTGAATTTTGCTTAGAATTGCGTATAAGCACAATTCAATTATTTTTCAAGACGCTTATAATTGACGTACAATAATGTTTGATATGTCAAATTAAGCATACGTGTGTGTAAAAAATAATAAATTAGATTTATAATTAACGCATAAGAAGAGTAATCAAAGCGGTTTATTGCTTTATTTTTTTTAAGAATTTCAAAAGATTTTATTTTTTTAATTTTATATGTGATATTACCTTTCCATTGATACCTCAATCAGATAAATCAAGCAAGTATCAAAGAAACTGTGACAAATCATGTGTAGGTAGATTGTAATATTTTAAATTTTCTTATTTCTTGAAAAAAAAAAAACAAAAAAATATTATTATTTGATTTTTTTTTACAACTTTTTTGTTTAAAAATTAATAAAATAATAGCACCATGTTATAGCTTGTTACTTAAGCTAGAAATTGAGACTTAATTTATATCTGTAAGTTTTGTAGAAAAAAAGTTATAATTTTTTAAAGTCAATCAAATTTTACAAAAAAAGCAAAAAAAAAACACTTTTTTTTTATTCTTTTATCAATATATCGATTTTTTAATATGAAAAGCTTAGAAAAAAATTACACCATGAAAAAGCTTATAAAATTTAATAAAGAATAAAGCCATATTAAAATTTCAAGAATGCTCAAAAAGTATAAAAATAATTTATTGAAAACAATCATTTTCATCAAAAAAAGCAAAAAAAACCTATAAATTTATCTTCACACGTCATTTATTCAATTTTTTTTAATGACAACCTATAAAAAATTTTATACCATATAAAAGCTTATTGTCTTAGCTTAAAATATATATATATATCAGGTCTATGAGACATCTACAAAAAGAGCTAGAATTTTTTGAACTCAATGTATTTTCATCAAAAAAAGCAAAAAAAACATTTATTTTTTTCTTCTCATGCTATTAAATCAATTTTTTTCAATGGCAACCTATTAAAATTTTTATATCACGTTAAAGCTTATTGTTTTACCTTTCACATGACGGTTCAATCTTATTTCCAAGTTGCCTACAAGAAAAGTTAGAATTTTTTAAAGTCAACCATGTGGAATTTCCAGACTGAGATTACGGTACTTCCTACACTGGTGACTGTTCATGATCAACAGATCTCCACTGGTGTTTTGAGTGTTTTCGCAAGTTTCTTGATTTAACATTGTGTAGCTTGTAGTTAGTCTACCGTTATGTGTGATATACCAAATGAAAGGTAATTGTATCAGGATGCTCATAAAAGTTTAATCAAATTTCTATCTGCTCTAGATCAATAGTTATAACCTGTTGAATTCTCACACTTTAATTTACCGTTATCTCAAAATTGTGTGTACGAAATTGATTGAAATTTTGTACACATATAGTCCTGCCAATACTCTACCTACCCTCTAAGTTTCATTTATTTATGAGTTAAACAAAAAAAGATAAAAATAAAAAACGGTTAAAAACGGGAAAAAATGACCAAAAAACTTGGTCCAAAAAAACTTCTTCGTTCCGATTTAGATGGAAAATTTCATTCAACGGTTCCAATTTTTTGCACATACACTCATACATACTCCACCTATACACCCTATAAGTTTCAGATTTTTTGAGCACTCGGAAATATTTCTAAAAATAAAAACCCACCCAATTTTAACACGCAAAAAATAGGTGTTTTTCAAAACTCTCTATCTCAAAAACTACTCACTTTAAAAAAAAATCCCAACACACGTCTCGAATATTTTTCCACCACCTATTCATTGGTGTACTCAGATTTTCCCAGAAAAATTCTCCTCTCTCGTAATCACCCCTTTCTCAACTTGCCCCAAATTGATAAGCTTTTCAAAACCTAACGATTTCTTACCGATTTAGATTTTTAAAAATTTTTTACCAAAAGTCCATTGACATAAAAAATGATTATCTATCTATTGCAAAAAAAATCAACTCTCTACGACATCGCATTTAGATTTTAGATAATTTTTTCATTTTGCCCCGTTTTACCCTATTAAATGTGCGATTTGAGTAAAAACCTTTCTTAGTGCAAACCGCTTCACCTATACCTATCATATACCATTGAGTTTGGAGTTTTTTATTTTTTTCCCATATAGAGCCAGTGATTATGTGAATGGTAAAAAAAAAAAAATCAACGCATTTATAATATAGTATAAACCCCTCTTCAAAACTGCATCAAATCCTAGGTGACGTTTCTTTTTTTGTAAGATTTTTCCCTAATAACTGAAATGCACATTTTGTTTATAGGGTCTTACTGTGGTTTTTGGGTGTTTCGTTGATTTTAGTGCTACGGACAGCTTCTAAATCCCAATCCCTTGTTCATAGCTCGATACTAGATAAGGTTTATTCAGTTCGCGTTTAGTTTAAATAGATTTGCTAAGAGTTTAAATAGTTTGCTTTAGTTTAATTTGTTTGCTTTTGGGTTTAATTGTATTTGCTAAAAGGTGAAATATATTTGCTAAAAGGTAAAATATATTTGTGAAAAGGTTAAATAATTTGTATTTAGTTTAAATAAAAGTGCGAATGCTATAGTCATGTTTATTATCTGTCTACAGTATAAATTTCAATAGTTTATCTGTTGAAAAAAAAGATAAAAATAAAAAACGGTTAAAAACGGTCAAAAAATATGGGACAAAAATCTTATTTTCCCCGTTATTCAGTCGAAATTCATTTAAGAATACCAATTTCTTGCACATGCATGCGCATGATAAAAACTATGATAAAAATCCATCTAAAAATACCTCTAAAAAAGTAGGTGTTTTTCAAAAATGCATAGGTATTTCAAAACGCAGAGACTTAGAAAAAAACCTGTATCAGACCCCTAATATTTTTTTTCATTATGTTTTTAATGGGAAATTTTCAAAAAAAATTCGCCTACCTATAATCACTTATTTTTGTTTTGTTAAAGTTAGTTAGTTTTGTTTTAGTTAAAAAAAAAACCATGGATAACTTGGTCTTGAAATTTTTAAACATTTTTTCAATACCATTGCTAACCATACAATAAATGTACCTATCTATCGATTAAAAAAATACTCAACTTTTTATAACGTCGCGTTTAGAAAATAGCCATTTTTTTGAAATTTTGTTTTACCCCTATTTACTCTATTAAATGATGAAGTTTTTAAGTTATAAAATAAAAATTCTTCAAAGAGATTTAAGTTCTGAAACAAACTCTTTCTAAAAAGGATATTTTATTGACAAAAATTAATCCAGGTCATGCGTTGATGCATTTGTTACCCTTTTGCTTAAAGTTGAACAATGACAAACAAGGACTGAAATTTAATTAACTAGTATGGAATGTTTTTAAACACTTGATTAAATGTAAAAAAAAAACAAAGCAATGAATTTATTTTATTTCTGTAAAACTAAGAAACCGGATTTTTTTTCCTATTTTTCCCTTAAAAACATGATTCGTCAAAAGTCAAAGAAAACCGTTGAGGACCTTTACATGGCAGTTCCACCCCCAACACTTTTTGCAGGAACGACGCGATTCGATGATGATTCAAAACCAAATTCAAAACCTAATAACAAAATAAACGGAAAAACTGATCTTTGCTTTCCCAATACTGTATTGCACCGAAAGAAAACAAAAGGAAAAAAAAATGTAGAGAAAAAGGATGAAAATGAAGAAATTTTACTAGGAAGGTGTAAAATGACAAATGAATTTGGCACAGAAACTAAATTTTTTGAAGAAAAAGAAAAGGATGAGGGCACAGATGAATTCCTTTCCCTGATCAAAGAGACTGTTGAAGGAGCTGTGGAAGTAAGTGTAACGCTTTACTTTTTACCTCATTACAATTTTTTTTTGCAGAAATCACTGCAGGATATGGTTGCCAGAAGCTTGAGGGATATGCGTATTAAATTGGATGAAATTCAAGAACGAGTTGACGCTTACGGAAAATCGTTGGAAAAGATTCAGTCTGAATTGGGAAATAGTTTGTGCTTTATGAGTTATTTGTAAAGATAGCTGTTGAATATGTCTTTTTCAGAAATAATTCATTACGGAGAGGAAAACTCAAGGCACTTCCGATACCTATGCATGAAATCAGAATACGACAAAATGTTTTATCAGAATCAAAATGCCATGAATGCTCTTTCCTTCGATGCTAGACAAAACGTATCTAATTCACTACCATCACATTTAACCACTCATATTAAAGATCAGACAACCCATCGGCCTAAACAAATACCGCAACCTATTCAACCAGAAGCAATATTTTTATCAAAACCACGCCAAAATTCCAACCAAACAATTGTCATTGATTTTGATTGTGCACAACAATCAAAGTTAAGTGGTACTTCTAAGTCATCGGATATGGGTGTCCGGGAGGTGAAGGATTTATTGGAGCAATTGCAGAAATTTTATGATGAACATAATCATAAAAAGGATGACAAGAAAGATTCATCTATAAGTGGAAAGTTGAACATTCCCGATCAAGACGATAGTGCGGATGGCGATGAAGATGATGAGACTTCTGATGACATGACTTCAGAAAGCATCGAAGAAAATATTAGAGCTGGCGGGGATTCTTAAAACATTTATTTTGATACGAATATTAAACTTCCATTTTGAAAATATGCATGAATATGTAATATTCGAACTATTGTTTTATTTTCATGAAATATGTTCGTTCTCTTTTTTTATATTTTTGAGTTTTGTTTGAATCATCAGGTTTTTCATCGTACAGTCGATTCACGAAAACGACCGACTTTAGAAACGATAATGTAGAATGAAGGCCAGAAACCAGAAATGACAGTCAACCTTTATTTTCAATCGGTTTCTCTCTGAGAGTTACCACATTACTTTAAATAGCTTCGGTTAAGGCTGAGTGGACCTCGTAAAAATCCGGTTATCGTTTACAAATCGGCGCACAACTTTCACATTTTTAAAGATAAATTGAATGAAATAAATTTTATTTATTGAATAATAAAATTTATAAGGCTAAATATCTTCATCCCCTCAATTTCCAAATTTGTGCACTTGTAATTAAGAGAGAACAAAACATGATAAAATTTTCGTTGTTTTAGAACGACCTGAAAGATATCGGTTTGTTTTAGTTAGACTAAAATTTTTATTTATTTTATTTCTATTTTGGATTGAGATTGAATCAAATTACGGAGTAAAGCTATTTTGAAAAACTAAAAATTTATTTTTCATAGAAAAAAATTAATCGAAACTGAAACTATTTTTCCTTATGTTACAATGTTTGAACATTTGGAAACTTCTGCAATTATTAATAAAATTCATCGAAATAATCAATTTTTTAAATATAAATTTTATACCATCTGAAAGCCTATTGTTTTAGCTCAAAATATTCATATCAACCATGACATCTACAAAAAGAGCTAAAATATTTTGATCAATTTTCATCAAAAAAAAAGTAAGAAAATCAATGTTGTTTTTTTCAATTAACTTAAAGTCCATTTTTTTAAATGGCAACCTAAAATAAATTTTATATCATCTGGAAGCTTTTTATTTCACCTTTTATATGACGCTTCAATCATATTTCTACGTTGTCTACAAAAAAGTAAACATTTTTTAAAGCCAGCCATGTCGAAATACGTATCAAATTAAGAGTACCTACCGTACTTCCCACACTGGTGGCTGGTCATGGGCAACAGATCTGGATCTCCACAGGTGTTTTGAAGTATTTCTGAAGTTTTTTAATTTAACATTGTGTAGCTTGTAGTAAATGTACCGTTATGTGTGAAGTGTGATATATCAAATGAAAGGTAATATTATCAGCATGCTTAATAAAGTTAAATACAATTTTCATCTCCTCTAGATCGAAAGAAAGAACGTGAACTTTATTTTACCGTTATCTCAAAACCTTGAATACAAAATTGATTGAAATTTTGGACAAATATATAATAGCATTCGCACTTTTATTTAACCTAAACGCAAATTAGTTTCACCTTTTCACAAATATATTTCACTTTTTAGCAAATATATTTCACCTTTTAGCAAATATAATTAAACTAAAAGCAAATCAATTAAACCCAAAAGCAAATATAATTAAACTAAAGCAAACTATTTATAGCTCTAGGAAATTAGTCAAAATATAGGCATGAAATCGCATTTTTCGCGGGACAAAATTTTTTCATGGAATGTGTTCGGGGGGTTGTCCTTATCATAAAAGTCAATTTCTTGGGATTATTGGAGGTTGGGAACAGCCGCCATCTTGGAAAAGAGATTGGTATCGTTTTTATTGAATAGCTCCATTGTTATTCATTTAAACAAAAAATGACAAAGGTAAGACTTATTTACAATAAAATTAACTAAAAAATGATATACAAAACAATTCCGTGAGTTGATTAAATAAAATTGTATAGTTCGTTAAAGTGCCGGTTTGTGTAGCAAGGTTGGGGCAAAATGACATTTTTTCATATATCTGACGAACTTTGGATTTGTCTAGGTAATTCTTCAAGAATGAAGAATGTAGATACTTATAATTATCTATAAAATGAGCCCACAATCGTTATTGTAACCATCATATTGTAGAAGTAATCTAACTTCGAAATTCTCTATGTACTAGTCAAAAGTGAAATTTTGGGAGTAGAAGTATAACCAAAATATAAGTACGTAGTTTTGTACCCATGCTCGTCTTAATATCGAATTCGAAGGTCTGACAACTCTAATTTTGTGCTATATACGGTTTTCGGGGTGTTAAATAACGTAAGTTTTCCAGTTAATGTGAATGAGCTTAATTTACATTATTTCAAATTATAATTAATATAAAATGTGATGCTCTGTCATTTTTTCTAAATTTGGACACCTCAATTTTGGCGATGCGGCTAGTAGAACTCAAGATATAAGCTTTTTTTATATACCATATCGGGGTTTTCAATTCAAATAAACAAACAAAAATTTAAACACAAAAGTCTCTTTAACATAATCGCATAAACGGCTTGATTCTTGAGTTCTATTGGGGTGTTCAGATTTAGGAAAAATGACAGAGCATCAGTTTTTATATTTATATTATAAATTATATAATTTGAATTAATATAAATTTAGCTCATTCACATTAACTGGAAAACTTACGTTATTTAACCCCCCGAAAACCGCACAAAGCACAAAATTAGAGTTGTCAGACCTTTGAATTCGATAATAAGACAAAGACAAGGGTACAAAACTACGTACTTATATTTTGGTTATACCTCTACTCCCAAAATTTGCTAGGCCTAATAGCAAAAAACTTGCTTTTTTCTCACTTTTGACTAGTACATAGAGAATTTCGAAGTTAGATTACTTCTACAATATGATGGTTACAATAACGATTGTGGGCTCATTTTATAGATAATAATTATAAGTACTATAATTCATTCTTGAAGAATTACCTAGACAAATCAAAAGTTCGTAAGATATATGAAAAAATGTCATTTTGCCCCAACATTGCGACACAAACCGGCACTTTAACCAACTATAAAATTTTATTTAATCAACTCACGGAATTGTTTTGTATATCATTTTTTAGATAATTTTATTGTTAATAAGTCTTACCTGTCATTTTTTGTTAAAATGAATAACAAAAAGCTTAGTTTATTGACTATGGAGTAAAGCTATATTTTGTTTGAAAATATTGTTTTGTAACCCTACAGTTGCGTTTTATGTAGTCCCAAAAACAATTAGCTGTAGGGGAAGGTGGCCTAAAATGGCCCCCCTAAGGAAAATGTCCTATATCTCGAAAAACAGTAGCATATAAACTTAAATGCTATATCGTCGGTGAAACCAGAAAAGTGTGTAACTCCAAATTTTCTGAAAATTAGATTTGAATGCCATCTGTTAGACAAACCTAATATCTACCGTTCCTTAAACTCAAAATCCCTTTAAAGTTCATAGTTTTTATTTCATTAGCAAATCAGGAAATGAAAACTCATACAAACGCCTTCAAAACGATTTTGATTTTTTGCTCTCCTATAAAATTTGCTAAAATGGAGTTACCCCTTTTTCTGGTTTCACCGACGATATACTTTTCAAATAATACAGTAAAATAAGGAGAAAAAAGGGGTAAATCTCGGAATGAATGTTAGTAGAAATTTTTTTTGCTCAATATCTTCCTTTTGCCATTCTATAACATATCTCAAAAGTCTAGAAAAATCTCATGTCCGCTTGTCGCGATTTCAAGGTCAAATCGCGAAATGCAGATTTTCAAAATTAGCAAAAATAGGCTATGGTATTATATACACATATGATACATGATTTCAAGCTATTTTTTAATGCTGATTCCAAAAAATCAAAAATCAAGACAATCTGACGTCTCTGGAAAAAGTTATACCTGTTT
Source organism: Episyrphus balteatus (assembly GCF_945859705.1). Taxonomy (NCBI): domain Eukaryota; kingdom Metazoa; phylum Arthropoda; class Insecta; order Diptera; family Syrphidae; genus Episyrphus; species Episyrphus balteatus. Next base: position 108,661,213 of record NC_079136.1, read on the forward strand.
TTCATCTGTCAACTCATATTATTATAACAGTTGCAAACTTACTGCCGACAAACCCTTAAAAGTTATGGTAGATGAACCAAATTTTGCATGAAGATTTTAGAATCCATCATTATTAAAAATCAAAACAATCCATTACAAAAAATATATATACCTACGAAATAATGGTATTTTTTTATGGAGCGGCAAATTTTAGGATATGCACTAAAGAAGATTCTTGTTCATCTTAGGAATAAGTGCTAATAGGCTATTTTTTTCATTTTAATCTTTGTTTGGATATTCTTTAACTACCCTCAAAAATCTAAAAAAAATCTCATGTCCGCAAGTCCTAATTTTCTTGGTTTGAAAATAAGGTGCAGATTTTAAAAGATTGAAAAACTTCACTTCAGATATTTGTGTCAGATCAACATGAATAAGGTGCATTACTTTTCAGGGATGGTCAGGTTGACTTGTTTGTGAGTTTTGTTGGAATAAGTGTTAAAAAATATCTTTAAATCATGTCGCTTATGTTGGTATACATATACAAATTTAAACTTTTCTTATTAATTTTTTAAAATATGCACCTTATTTTCAAACCAAGAAAATTAGGACTTGCGGACATGAGATTTTTTTAGATTTTTGAGGGAAGTTAAAGAATATCCAAACAAAGATAAAAATGAAAAAATTAGCCTATTAGCACTTATTCCTTAGATGAACAAGAATCTTCTTTAGTGCATATCCTAAAATTTGCCGCTCCATAAAAAAATACCATTATTTCGTAGGTATATATATTTTTTGTAATGGATTGTTTTGATTTTTAATAATGATGGATTCTAAAATCTTCATGCAAAATTTGGTTCATCTACCATAACTTTTAAGGGTTTGTCGGCAGTAAGTTTGCAACTGTTATAATAATATGAGTTGACAGATGAAAAACAGGTATAACTTTTTCCAGAGACGTCAGATTGTCTTGATTTTTGATTTTTTGGAATCAGCATTAAAAAATAGCTTGAAATCATGTATCATATGTGTATATAATACCATAGCCTATTTTTGCTAATTTTGAAAATCTGCATTTCGCGATTTGACCTTGAAATCGCGACAAGCGGACATGAGATTTTTCTAGACTTTTGAGATATGTTATAGAATGGCAAAAGGAAGATATTGAGCAAAAAAAATTTCTACTAACATTCATTCCGAGGTTAAACCCTTATTTGACTGGATTAAAAGTTTAATATATTACTCTCACATTTTTTTCATTTGCGAGTTGAAAAAGTTCCAAAAAGTATTTAATTTTTTTAATTTTCAAGACGTCTACAAATTTCACTGATCAAATTTACCCGGGTAAAATGGCACACTGTCCAAACATACGTGATTTTAAATGCAAAATTGAATCAAAGGGGTACTTTTCCATTTTCTTGGAACAAGTGGTGCTTAATCCCCCCAGATCTTTCATCGAGTCATTCAAAAGCCAGTTCATGTTGGTTGCTCGTCTCTTTTTTGTAGTTTTTGCAACTTTGAGTGTTTTGGAAGCCTTTTTCTAGGTTTTTGACGGAATCAAGGGCTTTCCTCAGTCCAGGGCTTCTTCGTGTACATCGTTCATAAATAGCAACTATTTTCACTTTAAAAAAATGAAAATGTGAAAAAAAAATTAAAATGAAATGAGAAATAGGTATGCCATTTTACCCGAGCACTAAGTAGGCCATTTTGTCCATTTTGAGTTTTTTCAATTTAATTTTTACACCAAAAAATTTAAAATCGTTTTAAACCAACTTATTTCAGTTAATTAACAAGAAATACTTCATGCGTACACACATTAACTTCTTTTTCCAAAATACAATGTTTTTAATACTTTTTTTTTGGAAAAAAAATTTCACAAAATTTTAACGAGTGTACTTTTTGATGTGGATAGAGACAGTTTGACCTGTCAAATTTCAAATAATGGCTTGAAGTTCCTGAAATTTCGTATATGTTGGTTTTGCCAGATAAACTAAAGAATCGCGTTCATAAAACTTTATAATTATTTTCGATTCTACGATTTCTAGCAAGGGGGCCATTTTACCTTGGGGTGCCATTTTAGGCCACTTTCCCCTACTTAGAAACCAAAATTTTTAAATTTTTTGTTATATGTTTTTTATTTTTTTTTAATTATTTTTTCTATCAATATCAAGTTAGAAAACAAGAATTGCTATAATAGTTTTCTTACAATTAATTTTTGAACAAATAGTCTACTTTCCATTTTTTTCCTCAGAAATTCATGGAATGCGTATGTATTGGAGTTTGTAGTTCAAATAAATTCCGCTGGCGCTAGTTGTATTTCTCACATTATTATATTCTATTTTGTTTTTACATGATCTCCCGCACTCGCTCTGTCGAGTGTTGTTTGGTGGTATATAGAAAAAGATGGACTTACTAGGTATCTACATACATTGTTATTGTTTGTACAGTGCAACACGGATATAAGAAAGTTTGATTTGATTGATCTTGATTTTTAGAAGAAATGCTATTCTTTGTACATGCATTTAAAAAATGTTATTATCTTTTTTGACGTGATAACGTCTTATGAATCGATGAAGGATTTTTAAAAATTTCGTCATTTAATAGGGTAAACAGGGGTAAAACGGAAAGATGAAATTTGGGCTAAAATATAAACGCAAAGTTGTAGAGAGTTGATTTTTTTTGCTATAGATAGACGCAACTAATTTAAGAATAACTGCATTTAAGAAAAAATTCTAAGCTATAACGTTTTGATTGAATGTTGTACACGTGGTGTGGCTATGACAAAATGATGATTTTGGTTAGGGAAAATTTTTTTTGACAATTCTAAAGATACCAGGTGAAAGATGAGGGAAAAAAAATTAGCCGTTTAATACGGATTTTTTTCCAACACTCCGCGTTTCGAAATATGAAGTTTTGAAAAACACCTTGTTTTTTAGGGGTATTTTTGGGTACTTTTTGATTTTTAGCTTTCTTTTGGAGCGTTAAAAAAATCTCAAACTTATAAGACATGTAGGCTTTATGCATACATTTGCAAAATATTGGAATCGTTTAGTGAGTTTGGACTGAATAACGAATGAAATAAGTTTAAAAAAAAACACGTTTTTTGACCGTTTTGAACCAATTTTCATGGTTTTTTATTTTCATCTTTTTTCTTTAATAGATACAGGAATAAAGTATGCAGAATAATGATAGACCATGACCACGATTAAATGTGTGTGAAGTTTCAATCATTTTTGTAAACACAATTTTGAGATAACGTTAAAATAAAATTTTAGAACTCAACAGGTTATAACTTTTGACCAAGAGCAGAAGAAATTTTATTAAACTTTTATGACCATCCTGATACAATTACCTTTCATTTGGTATATCACACATAACGGTAGACTAACTACAAGCTACTTGCGAAAAACCTCAAAACACCAGTGGAGATCTGTTGCCCCCCGAACTGCCACCAGTGTGGGAAGTACAGTAATCTCATACTGGAAATTCGACATGGTTGACTTTAAAAAATTTTAACTTCTCTTGTAGGCATTGGTACGTCACATGAAAGGTGAAAGGTGTGAAAGGTCACAAGGTGTAAAAATGTTTATAGGTTGTCATAGCGTGAGAACATAAAAATAAATGTTTTTTTTTTTTGCTTTTTTTAATGAAATATGATCGAGTTCTAAAAATTCTAGCTCTTTTGTAGATGTCTCATAGACCTGATCAATATATGTGCCCTTAATTATGAAAGTGGACTAAGTCACTCCTAAAAATGGCCTCAAATCTAGCCTTAAAATAATTATTATTTAAGGGGTAAAGTTTATTTGAAAGAGAAATTGCAGTAAAAAAACTTTTTTATTGCTCCTCTAGTGATTTCATAAAAGAAACATAATTAAATCGTTATAAGAGAATTAGTATGAAAGTTTTTCTTTAAACAATGCAAAAAGTGACTTAGTCCACTTTCATAATCATGGGCAGTGCCGGATTAGCCTCAAGGCAAACTAGGCAGCTGCCTAGGGGCCCCGCTTGAGCTAGGGGCCCCTCGCTCTGACTACGAACAAAAAATTTTCTTGGAGATGCACCTTCAATAAAAAACAGCATTACATTTTTTATACTTGCCATAAATATAAGAAAAAAGAACAACAAAAAAAGAAACAGTGTATACGTGTTTATAATGAATTATGACTCCCATGCCCCATTCCATCCTAATGGGCCCAACCCAGCGATGCCAGAATGAGAGATTTTTACCTTTTTTTTCGGATTTTCGACAGTCAGCTCAAATTTTTTTCACGTTTTAATATCTAATAAAAGTTAGTAGGAAGTACAACTAAAATTAACTTTCGAACAGATTCGAAAGTAGCACAAAGTAACATAGCAGGGCCCCAGAAAAAAAACAATATTTTCAAATGTTACAAATACAAACGCATTAGCACAGGGTCGAAGTGCAGTTGGATAATACATTTTGGGAGACGAACCAAAATGAAATGAAAATAATGTCGTTTTCTATTGACGAATCTCAGAATGAGATTTGTGAATTTGACAGCTGAAAGGGGGGGTGAAGAGGGGAAATAGTGGACAAATCTCAAATTTCATGATCTATTTGCGTCCTGAGATTCAAAAAAATGACAAATAAAATGAATCTGAGATTCAAGAATCTGATTCTGGATTTTTATCAAGATTCACGCATACAAACACACGCACTTTCACACACACTCCTCTGTTTGACATTTGTCTGAACATTTGTTGTTGTTTTATTTTTTTTATACGCACAGATTTCGCACACAATTACAAAACTAGATTTCATATTCTATTTGCAGTGGAAAATCTGAGAATTTTACACAAAAATCTCAAAAGTCAATAGAAAACGACATAAGAATGGATATTATGTACATAATTTACACCCCTATTCTGGCAAACCTCACAAGTCACAAAAACCTCACAAGGTGATCATAACTTGATTTTGTGAGGATTTATTTCTCACAAACTTCTTACTAAGAAAAATCCAACTTGTGAGTTGTGACCTCCTTCAGAGCAGATCACAAATTCGAAAGTTTTTGTGACGCCAAAACCTCACAAATTCAAATTCAGCTCACCTTGTGAGGTCGTCATAACTTGTGAGGTTTGCCAGAATAGGGCTGTTAGATTAAGCAATTTTTTTTAACTCTTCTATTGTGTTCAAATAGATAAACCAACTACTGTAGTTATTTTAAGTTTTATTTTTTTTTAAATACATTATTTACATACATACATATCTATGTATACATGTATTTTATCTTCAAAAATATTTTTATATTTTTGTTGGTGAAGGTATACTAATTGAAAACAAACTTAAAACCATTATTTTTACAAAAATATCTAAGAAATAAAATGGAAAAAAACTAAAACAAAAAGTGAAAACAAACTTTTTTGATGGAAAATAAAAGGATTCGACTTGCCAAGTCTGGCAACGCTGCAAACTATAGAGTATAGAATTCGTGTCGCATCCGTTAAAATAAACACATCCGTCAAGTCCGTCATGTATGTGTTGGGATAAGTTCTTGGTTTATGCATCCGTCTTCTGTCGGATTGTTTGATGAGTATGAAATGCAGGCAAACCAAAAAACCAACATCGAATACAGTGATGAAAATCAGAGGGTTAGAAGAAGAAAAAAGTATCATGATGAAGGAAGTGGAGAAGAAGTCTTACTGAATGGAAAACAAAAGTTTAAAATTGAAACGTATTTGCCAATATTAGATATGCTGTACGGAGAATTATCGCGAAGATTAAAAGCCTATGAGGAAATAAATTCTCTCTTCGGATTTTTAACAGATTTCATGACAAAGACGAACCAAGAGATCAAAGACGCATGTATAAAATTCATTGAATATTATTCTGACGACATCGAGCCACAGTTTACTAATGAGATGGTGCAATTCAAGTTTTTTATGTTGCAATCAGAGGATGCACCAGAAAAATCTATAATTGTGGATGCCGAGAAGTTACTCAAAATAATTTCAGATAAAATGGTCCAATCAACGTTCCCAAATGTTATGATAGCCTTAAAAATATATAGAAGTTTGATGATTTCTAACGTGACTGGTGAACGTCATTTTTCAAGACTTAAACTTATAAAAAATTGTCTGCGTTCATCAATGTCCCAAAAGCGATTGAATTCGTTAGCAATAATGGCGATAGAAAACGATGTTCTGGATGAGGTCAATTTTCAAGACATAATAAGCGATTTTGTTTCAAAAAAAATTAGAAAAGTCAATATTAAAACTTAACTTGGAAAAAACATTTTTCTTTCTTTTATTACATAATAATAAAACCAAAATTGAAACTTTTGCGTATGATTTAACTCTCCAGTTTTATAATGAAACCGTAAGTATACTTATACCTTATGAATGCAAGATAATTTCTAATAACTTGTAGTTAATCGAAATTGTCTGAGAACCATGAAGTTGTTATACATATATATATGCTTTGTTGAGATATCACTGCATATATTTACTACAGTTATTAATTATATATCAACTGCAGACTGTTGTCTAAGATGTTTCAAATGTTTTAGTTAAGATTTATAAAATGACAGATTATAGCTGATTATTCCTCAGGAGGTTACCTACACCTTCTAACCTTGCTCAAAAAGAGCTTATAATATCGAAAAACCATCGGAAAAGGGCCCAAGAATTACTCTGCCTAGGGGCCCATGACATGGTTAATCCGGCTCTGATCATGGGTACATATATATTTTGAGCTAAGACAATAAGCTTTCAGAAAATAAAAAAGGTATTTTTTTTAGCTTTTTCTTGTAAATTATGATTGTTTGAAATAAGTAAACACTTCAATTGACTCATTTTAAATAAAAGCACACAACCTGTTTTCTGACGACGTTATCACGTAAAATCATCGTCAGTTAACCGGCTTTACAGACAACCTCTTTTTTTATTGCTCAGATATTAATTTTTAAATGGAATTATTTTTTTCTTACCCATGATAATTTTTGACTTTAGGGCCGATTTTCTTCGAAAAATGTGTTATAAACATAGTGTTTTATAAATTTATTTTTTGACCCCCCGTAAATTTTTTTTCCAGGCCTCGGATCGATGAGGACTTTTAAGATTTAATTTATAATGGTGTTTCCAACAATCCTACCAATTTTCAGCTTGCTGGGAATTAATGTAACCTGACCCCCTTATTTTAGTCTAATTTGACCGGACTATTATAGATTTTATGATATTTGGGAAAACCTGCACAAGGTGAAATCTCTAAAAATATGTTTTGTTTGCTTTAGTCAAAAATGGGTACGAATTAAAAATTTGTTTTTGTAGTTTAAAATCATTTCTGTTTAAGACCTAGTAACAACAATTAATTAAAAAGTTCTTCTTGATTTTGTGTGCTTGATAGAGCCCGCTTTTTTGGTTTTATTGCTAATATTAATTGATGGAGGTTTTCCAATATGATTTACCAGATTTAATCCAGGATATTTCACTGATTCAATTATCTACTTCATATTACGAACAAGATGACGCTCCAGCCTACTAAGGGGACGAATTTTAAGATTGGCTGGTGGAGATTACGGTTATAATTGGATGGGGAGAAATGGAACTGTTCAATGATTTACATAGTTATCCAAACTGCAAAATATTGGCTTCTTTTATGAAAAGGAGTGAAAAGCGTTACTCATTTGACATCAATAGCACAATAGATACAATAAATTAATATTCCCAATAAAATCCAAAAAACGGACTCTATTAAGCACACAAAATCAAGGAGCACACTTTAAATAATTGTTTTAAACAGAAATAAACTTAGGGCCAATTTATTGAGCCTCCATTAAATTTTGAAATTTATCGCTTTAGTTAACGGCCTCGTTAAACTATTGTCGCCTTTAAGTATACATCATTAAAAATTCATTTAATTCACTCTTCTTTAGTTAAAGTCCTTACTTTTAATGGAAACTTTAAATTTAAAACTCTGTTAAAAATATCCTAGGGATTTTTTATTTTGTATGAAAAATAATCTGTCAAAAGCTACAATTTTGTCAAATCAAATAGATTTGAATTGGAAGAAAAACCAAAAAACTATGACCCGTAAGTATTTTGCAGCTGAAAACGCCAGAAAATGCAAGAGATTAACGACATACCTACCAGTGGTAACCAAAGAATGCTACAACCTACAATTGAAACCATGAGAAGAAGAAGGAGTTAAGTGAATTTTTTAATTTTTTCCATCGGTGTCAATATAACAACTTAAATTTAAGTGTTATCGGCATTCATCTCGTGTCATTGGTTAAGAAGTAAGCTTTATATCTCTTCTTCTCATGGCTTCAATTGCAATGTTATGTATGTTATGTACATATGTATTATGCAGCATCTCAAAAATGATTAGTTTTGAAGTGGAGAATATAATCTAGTAGATCTAGTATTATCATCTGTGCGAAGTAGACAAGAAATGCATTAATTTCTTTGAATTTTGTTCTTTTTTATGGTACAAATGCATGTGTGTATACCTACAAAAAATTCTAGTCTGGACTTTTTTCATAATTGTGATGTTTTTTTAATAATTCTTTAGCTCATTTGACATTTTTCAAATAAAATAATAATTCAAATAAAAAAAATAAATGAAATGACATTTGACACTAATGGAGAGTGAATAAATAGAAATTCTGTTTAAAACCTCCATTAGCTCTAAAAATCCCTCTTAAAAGGTCGAATTTGGTGTTTTAACTAAAACTACTTTTAAATTTAATGCTCAATTAGTTAATGATGCCAAACTTCAAAAAAATCCTTAAAAGAGACTGAATTAAACGAAATTGGTTTTTAATTTTAAAATTCCCTTTTTTAATGGCGATTTAAGTTTAATGGAGAGTCAATAAATTGGGCCTTAAACTACAAAAATAATTTTAATTTGTACCCATTTTTGACTAAAGCAAAAAAACACAATTTTTAGAGATTTTAACTGGTGCAGGTTTTCCCAAATATCATAAAATCTATAAGTTTTCTGGCAAACTTGTGAACAACATTTTTGTTCATTATTTTTTTCTTTATAAGAATAAATTTAAAAAACACTATGTTTATAACACATTTTTCGAAGAAAATCAGTCCCAAAGTCAAAAATTATCATGGGTAAGACAAAAATAATTCCATTTTAAAATTAGTATCTGAGCAACTAAAAAAGATTTTAATATTTTTTAAAGCAGGTACAAAGAATAGCATTTCTTCTAAAACTAAAGACAATGAAGTTTTTATCATAAGTATTAACGGAGTTATTAACATTAAAAAAAAAAGATATTAGAATTTTTACGAAACAGATTTATTTTTATAAAAGAACAAGAACAATATGTAGTAATATTAATGTTTTCTGCCTGACACTTGGCATTTCTTTTCTGTACCATCTTCTCTACTTGTGATGAAAATTTTTTAGAAGTTATTACTTTTAAAACAGACCCAAGGCGTAGATCTGTTATTCTGGATTTAACAGGTGACTCATTTCGATTCATAAGTGAAAACTGCTGCTCGCATCGATGAAGTGCTTCCAAACATACAAATGATTTCATATGCCAATTTTCGAGTGTTCTCAAATCTGCTTGTTAGATACTTGTAAAATTCAGGTATCCCAGCTTCATCGAATTTATATCTTTAAACGGAGCCACACTGGATTTCGATTAGCTCCATTTGCAAATGATTACGTACTGATTCTATATTTATAAACCCGTCGCAAAAAGAGATTAAAAAAGGATGGATTTTTCGGGACAAAGTAGCGAAAATATTTGCATTGGTGTTCATTTAAGAAAAAAGTAGCGACTGCAAGTCGACTGGAAATCTAATTTTCGGTTGCTTGGAAGTCGACTTAAATATTTTGTACAAATAAACAAATTCAGAGCTTATTCCCGAAAATTCACTAAGGATGAAACAAATCGTATGGAACTTTTTCACTGCTTTCCCATTGGTCAAACTGCACTCCAATACTAAATACAGCAAAAAAAAGCTTGTTTTCAATACAAAAAATGTTTGTTTACCTTTTCACCCATCAAGAACTCATATAAGCTGGAAATTCTCCATTGCGACATAAATAGCAAAAAGCTAAAATCTCTGCAGTGAACATCGTGTTGAAATGGAGAAATTCAAAACAATTTTATTGGATTCCCCGGTTTGTTCGTGTTCATTAGAGACATTTAAATTTTATTTTATAACTAAAATTAAATGTAAAAATTGAAAATGCAAGTTGTACCTAAATTAAGCTTGGGCCGCACAAATATACGATGTGGGCAGCATGCGGCCCGCGGGCCGCAAGTTTGACATGCCTGATGTAGAACAATTGTTTTCTTAGAATATTAGCCCAGGGAAATTAGTAATTTAAATCGCATTTTTCGCGGGACAACATTTTTTTCATGGAATGTGTTCGGGTGGTTGTCCTTATCATAAAAGTCAATTTGTTGGGAAAATTGGAGGTTGGGAACAGCCGCCATCTTGGAAAAGAGATTGGTATCGTTTTTATTGAATAGCTCCATTGTTATTCATTTTAACAGAAAATGACAAAGGTAGGACTTATTAACAATAAAATTATCTAAAAAATGATATACAAAACAATTCCGTGAGTTGATTAAATAAAATTTTATAGTTGGTCAAAGTGCGGGTTTGTATCGCAAGGTTGGGACAAAATGACATTTTTTTCATATATCTGACGAACTTTTGATTTGTTTGGATAATTCTTGAAGAATGAATTTTAGTACTTATAATTACCTATAAAATGAGCCCACAATCGTTATTGTAACCATCGTATTGTAGAAATAATCTAACTCCGAAACTCTCCATGTACTAGTCAAAAGTGAGAAAAAAGCAAGTTTTTTGCTAGTAGGCCGAGACAATTTTGGGAGTAGAGGTATAACCAAATTATAAGTACGCAGTTTTGCAGCCATACTCGTGTTTATGTTGATTTCAAAGGTCTAACAACTCTAATTTTGGGCTTTATACGGTTTTTGGGGGGTTAAATGACGTAAGTTTTCCAGTTAACGTGAATGGGCTAAATTTATACTACAGTAAAACCCGCTTAAGAGAAACCCGCTCAAGAGAAAAACCCGCTTATCTAAAACACTTTTTTTATCCCCGAGTATTTTTCGACCAATTACCTTTAAAACACTACGCTTAAGCGAAACTCGCATAAGTGAAAAACCCGGATACCTGAAACATATTTCAGTTAAATTTAATATGATTCATTGAAAAAAAACTCGCTTTAGTAAAAATAAAAAAAATTAATCGAACAGACCAAAAGTTTGCTGAACGCTGTCATTTCATCTTTATTTTCCACCTTCACCACATATTCACCACGAAAATGACATTTCAATTTTTGTTAAATATTCACTTAGGTAATGGAATTTTTAAATCCGCTTAAGTGAATTTTTTTTTACACTTATCCGGACTCCGCTTAAGTGAAACTTTTTTCACTTAAGAGGGGTCCTTTTAAGTGAAAAACCCGCTTAAGTGAAAGAGGGACTGTGACATTTTGCAGTTTCTCTTAAGCGGGTTTGACTGTATTTGAAATTATAAATATACAAGCTGATGCTCTATCATTTTTCCTAAATCTGGACACCTCAATCTCGGCTATGCGGTTAATAGAACTCACGATATAAGCTTTTTTAACTAACTATATCAGGCTTTTCAATTCAAATAAACAAACAAAAATCGAAACAAAAAAGCCTCTAAAACATAATCGTATAAACGGCTTATATCTTGAGTTCTATTGGTCACATACTCAAGATTGGGGTGTCCAGATTTAGGAAAAATGATAGAGCATCAGCTTGTATATTTATAATTTCAAATAGTATAAATTTAGCCCATTCACGTTAACTGGAAAACTTACGTTATTTAACCCCCCAAAAACCGTATAAAGCCCAAAATTAGAGTTGTTAGACCTTTGAAATCGACATAAACACGAGTATGGCTGCAAAACTGCGTACTTTTATTTTGGTTATACCTCTACTCCCAAAATTGTCTCGGCCTACTAGCAAAAAACTAGCTTTTTTCTCACTTTTGACTAGTACATGGAGAGTTTCGGAGTTAGATTATTTCTACAATACGATGGTTACAATAACGATTGTGGGCTCATTTTATAGGTAATTATAAGTACTAAAATTCATTCTTCAAGAATTATCCAAACAAATCAAAAGTTCGTCAGATATATGAAAAAATGTCATTTTGTCCCAACCTTGCGATACAAACCCGCACTTTGACCAACTATAAAATTTTATTTAATCAACTCACGGAATTGTTTTGTATATCAATTTTTAGATAATTTTATTGTTAATAAGTCCTACCTTTGTCATTTTCTGTTAAAATGAATAACAATGGAGCTATTCAATAAAAACGATACCAATCTCTTTTCCAAGATGGCGGCTGTTCCCAACCTCCAATTTTCCCAACAAATTGACTTTTATGATAAGGACAACCACCCGAACACATTCCATGAAAAAAATGTTGTCCCGCGAAAAATGCGATTTCATGCCCATATTTTGACTAATTTCCCTGAGCTATATACCTAATAATTATCTCTCAAAGTCTTCTTATCTCATCCCGGGACACCCTGTACATTAGGGCGTTCGACATTTTTGAATCAAGTTCCTAAATAGAAAAACTGTTTCTAAATAATAAAAACAATCCTCTAATTTTTTCAGATTTTTATTTTGACACTAAATGGCGCTCCAAGAGGGTTAAAGTTTTTTCTCATTTGAAATGGATATGTGTTGACTTATGAGTCCATTTTGTTAGATATCGACTAAAGTCAAAATTTTTGACGAGGTTCTTGTCTACATATAACGTTTTCAAAAAGGGATTAACCATTTTTCTAGCACCAGGGGTCAGGACATGCGTATTTGTTTTGGGTTGTATTTTATTTTTCATGCTTATTCATATGCTTGTTTTGATAAAACATGCTTGCTTGAATAAACCTGACTAAAACCCTGGTCATAGAAAAATATACCTTTTTGAAAACGTTGTTTAATGTAGACAGGAACCTCACCAAAATATTCTGATTTAAATAGATATCTAAAAAAATGGCAACACATATCCAGAAAAAACTTCAACACTCTTGGGGTGATATCTAGTGTCAAAATAAAAATCTGAAAAAATTAGAGGATTTTTTCTTTATTATTTAGAAACAGTTTTTCCACTTATAAATCCAGTCAAATAAGGGTTAATCCTCGGAATGAATGCTAATAGAAATTTTTTTTCCTCAATACCTTCGTTTTGGCATTCTATAACATACCTCAAAAGTCTAGAAAAATCTCATGTCCGCAAACGCCATTTTGAAGGTCAAAGCCCGAAATGGAGATTTTCAAAATAAGCAAGAATAGGCGATGGTATTATATACACATATAATACATGATTTCAAGGTATTTTTTAATGCTAATTCCAATAAATCTAAAATCAAGGCAATCCGACGTCTCTGTTTTTCATTATGTCAACCCATATTATTATTACAGTTGCTAACTTTCTACCGAAAAACCCTTTAAAGTTAGGGTAACGGAACCAAATTTCGCATGAAGGTTTTCATATCCATTATCATTAAGAATCAAAACAATGCAATGCAAAATTTCCCAAATTTTGACTTTAAAATCGAGTATTTCAAAAACAATTCATTAAAATAACTTGATTTATAAATTAAAATTAAGTGTACAGTTCTGGCTTTTGAAAATCATTTCTAGCTCAAAGTGTTGCCGTTGTTTTTTAATAATTTTTTTTAGTTTAAGTATTTTTTTCAGAAAACTGCCCCTTCCACCTAAACGGGGGAGGGGAGGGGGCAGAGAGATCATCCCTCCTATAAAAAAAAATTATTGTATTGAACTCCTCTACAAAAACCGTTATCAATTCTGGACGCCTAGATTATCATACTTTCCCCATTAAAAGGGTAAAAATGGCTTAAAAAAGGGGGAACGAAGGGGGCTTAAGAGTGGGTATACTTGGTGCAAGAGGGTTGCGCTCATAGGGAGTTGTTATGAGCATCAGATGAACTACAAAATACTAAAATTTTATTAAATTCGACTGAAATCACTTTTTCCGTACTAGCTAGGAGTCAGGGGTCATTTTCGGGGATACGCCATATCAAATTTCGGTGTAAAACTGTGGTTTCATATCTACTCCATGAAAGTAACCTAACTGCATCACAAAAATTTGTACTTCAATTAACTTTGATATATATAATGAAATTTTGTCTAGAAATATAACTACAATTTTATGGCTTTGGTTCTCTAGAAAGAGAAAGAGAATGCAAATGAAGACACCCACCGAGAGAGAACTGAGTTGAGAAGTTGAGATGACGTTGAACGTGAAAGATGTATGGCGAAGAAAGGTCACTAATACACTCAAGCTCATTTACATGAAGTCTGAGTTCGTCATTCGGGAACACCCAGTCTTATGGTCGTTTTCTGCTCAATGTGCCCAATATGATCTAAACCGGACAACACAAAATTTTCCGACTTACTCAAAAAATTGAAAATTCTGGAAAAACGTGTCTTTTTATTTAACATAATCTACCATACCTATGTATATATTTCTTTCACGAAAAAAAAATCATGCGGTAAGGGGTTAAAATAAATGTAAAGAAAACGTTTTATTTTCCACTGTGATTTGAGGCGCTGGGAAAACAAGCACAACCAATGAAATTTCCAATATTTCAGGAGACCGATATTCTAATTGATACATTTGCTGTATACTAATTGGAACCGATGTTGTACATTCCTTTTCTTATTCAAAATTTGAATATTCATCTTTATTTGATAAATTAATAAATTTTTAGTTATTTTCGGAAATGTTTAATATTAAAAACCTTTTCTTAATATTTTCAAATTTATTCATTTATAAAACAAAAATTAATTCGCATTTAGAAAATGACAAACTATGTAGGTAAGTTATCAAATAAGCAGATAATTTTTCAAAAAGATGATTTTACAGAATTCTGCAAAAAATTAAAAAAGGGTTTGGAAAATGTTAAAAAGCACGCGCTTTTTAACATTTTCCAAACCCTTTTTTAATTTTTTGCAGAATTTTGAAAAGCAGAATTATGAAAAGCAGAATTCTGAAAAACAGAATTTTGAAAAACAGAATTTTGAAAAGCAGAATTTTGAAAGCAGAATTTTGTAAAGCAGAATTTTGAAAGCAGAATTTTGACAAAAGAATTTTGACCCCGGCAGAATTTTGACCCCAACCCGTTATTAATATCGTTGAAAAATTCACTGCCCAGAGAGAGCACTCTACTTCTAGCAAGGGCAGGACATTGGCATAGGAAGTGGAATACCGTTTCTTTTCCTGCTGATTCAAACAACTGCGACAAAAGGTGTTGTAAGGAATACCTAGCTTTGCTGCGTGTTCTCCTATCGGCCAATGTCCCGTACATACCGCAACGATCCTGCTAATTTCTTTTCTGGGTCTAGAGATTAGATCATATGTTTTGGATATGACGCAGCTAGTCAAGTTGTGCCACCTATTGTTAGCTTTTGTTAGGTATTTTAAGAAGATATCGCCCTTCATGACTCCCATGGGGATGTTAACTATTTCTGCTAGTGACTCATGAAGGGCCGATCCTTGCCTGGCCAGTTCATCCGCCTTTTCATTGCCTTCAAAACCACTGTGACCTGGGATCCAGATGAGAGTGATTGTGAGGCTTCCACTCAGAAATGAGAGTTCCTCTCTGCACTGCTAAACTAATTTCGAGGATGTCGTGACCGAGGCAATTGCTTTTATAGCTGCCTGACTATCTGTTAGTATAGCTATGCTTTGGTTTTGATTTGAATATAGGCTAAGTAATTTGCAAGCTTCTTTAATTGCCAGCAATTCCGCTTGGAATACACTGGCAAAGTTTGGTAGTCGAAAGGATTTTGAGATATTGAGGGATTCATAGTAGACACCCGCACCGACCCCACAATCCATTTTTGAGCTATCAGTGAAAATGCAGGTCTCGAAGTCTCTCGTCACAATGCCCTCTTCCCAGTCTGATCTAGACGGGAAGCTGACCTTGCAATTCATTACAGTATTCAAAATAGGAGTGCAGTAGTCCGTGGGTGTCAGAAGCATATCCGATGGTATTAAATTTGCTGTGTCACTGTGACCAAAAGGTTTTGCCTTCCAACAGCCTGTTTCTTTTAACCTTAAAACGCTACAAGAAACCTGGTTTTTTATATGAAGGTCTATGGGTAAAAGGTGCAAGGGAAAGTTTAGAGCCTCAGTAGGGCACGACCGGAGGGCTCTAGTCGTCCCTACGCTTGCTGTTCTTTGGATTTTCTTAAGTTTGTTGATGTTATATGCTTTATTCAGTGCAGGCCACCAAACAATGACGCCGTAAGTAAGAATGGGTCGTACCTAGGGTTGCCAACTTTTTTAACAAAGAATAGAGTATATTTGGTTTCAAAGAAGAGTACCATTTATTTCAAGTCTTGAAAATGTATTTTTTTTTGCTTCTTACAATACATAACAATTTTTTGTTGTTTTTAAAATATGTGTATGACTAAACGTTCAAATTCAAAATTCATATACATTAAGAGCTCATTTTTGATCAATTTCAAATAAGCCCTATTCCTCTCCTCTCGCCACTTCATATTCAAGACCGAAAATACTCTCTCAGTGAATGCTGAAGTGGTAAGAACAGATAGAATATGGCTTACAATTTTTGCAGTTATCAATATAATTCATCGAAATAAAAATAAAAACTCAATTTTAAATACCTTGAAATTTTACAAGAAAAAATCTAATATGTTGAGGTCTTAAAGAAAACAAAGTAAAATAGAGAACAAAATTTGATTTAAAAAAAAAAACATTAAAATTTTAGTAAAAAAAGAAACAAACACAAAATAAATAGTTCGTACTAAAACAAACAAAAAATGATAGTGTTTTGTACTCTCTAAATTACAATTGTTCAAATTTAGAAATTATAAGGTCGAATATTTAAGCCTCGTTCTTTTTTTCATGCAATTCTATCTTTAGAAATATGAAAGTTATCCACCAATTTGTAAACGTTAAAATGCTTATGTTTATGTGGTGGTACACTCAGCCTTAAGTAAAAAACAGAGTATTTTGACGTACTCTATCAGAGTTATAGATTATAGAGTACACATACGTGAAATAGATTACAATACTCTTTTTTAGAGTACGGTTGGCAACCCTAGTCGTACCACCGCTGTGTAAGTCCATAGAATCATTTTTGATTTAAGACCCCATTTTTTCCCAAAGGTTTTACTGCAGGCATAGATTGCAGTAAATGAAAAATGAAAAATGCCAAGCAGAGTTGGGTAATCGAATCGTTAATTACATTACATGTAATTACAGGGTAATTGCATTGTAATCGAATTACTTTCCCATTACAATGGAAATGTAATTCGAAATGAAATTACAATTAAATTACCGTGTAATTTTATTGTAATTACATTATGTAATTACAAAAGTAATTGCATTGTAATTAAATATTTTGGAATTTGAAAGTAATTATATTGTAATTGAAACTCTGAAATTAATTTCTAAATTAAATTTTTAAACATTTTATTTTATTCAAACGAAACAAAATCATTCAATAAATTAATTAGTATTAGCTGTGTTTTATTATTCCGGTGATCCAGATCAGATCATTTTATTTGTTAGCTTTACAATAACAAAGCAAGATCCTGCTTCTTTATGTAAGGGAAATGAAAACAATATGATTTGATCTGGCTCACGAGAATAATAAAACGCAGCTATTATCATATTACACGAAAAGTTACAATAAAGTTACTGGAAATTTATTATTGCTTTAAGCAAAATAAACTTTTCAAAGTTTGTGTCCGATAACTTATTTCACCGCAGCACATTTATTATGCCCGAAAATGAAAAAGACCTTTTAATGGGAGCGAAGATTGAAGTATTGTGTTGTACTTCAGGAACAATGGCTTTGCAACTTGCTACATGAAACTTGCCACATGTAACTTGCAACATGCAACTTGCAACATTCAACTTGCCACATTCAACTTGCCACATGCAACATGCCACATGCAACTTGCCACATGCAACTTGCAACATGCAACTTGCCACATACGGCTATATCTCGGAATTTTGAAAAAAAAATGAAAAAATACTCTGATGCCCAGATGTAGCGGGGACTCTAACCTACATTTGGATACCACTCCCGTCCCTGTAGGTGCACGCGTTCTCAAACCGGGAGAACTTGAAGGTAAAAAAAATTTAAGCCCAATTCTGAAAATATAGGCATGATGTGGCGGTTTAACATGGAAGATGATTTTTAAAAATCTGAAAATTTGCAAAGCGTAGGCCCATGACACAAGCTATCATTTGGCATCACTCCCAAAAATTGCTCTCAAACGGTTTAGCTTCGAGGAGCGTTCAAAGGTTCGGGGATTTTGCGAAAAAAAAATGTTACCCCAACTTTCAAACGCAATTTTCTCGGAATTTTGAAAAAATCCAAAAACCGGATTATACCACTATCTGGTAGCTGAGAATGCCTTTCATATGGCACTACCCCCATGTCTCTAGGTCAAAGCGTTCAGCTCCCAGAAGCTTTTTCGCGAACCCAACTTCCAACGGAAGTTGATACCCAAAGATAGCGGGGACTCTAACCTACATTTGGGCACAACTCCCATTCCTGTAGGTCCACACTTGCTACATGCCACTTGCCACATGCTTCATGCCACCTTGCCTTTTAATTACAATGTAATTACTTTGTAATTAATTTAATAACAATGTAATTACTTTTGTAATTACATCTTTTTAATTACAATAAAATTACACGGTAATTTAATTGTAATTGCATTTCGAATTACATTTCCCTTGTAATGGGAAAGTAATTCGATTACAATGCAATTACTAGTGGAGTAATTGCATTGTAATTAATTAGTAATTAATTACAAATGTAATGATTACTCCCCAACTCTGTATATGATGCACAATTTTGGCCAAGTGGGGTTACAATACGCCCTTTTGCTTGCATTCCAAAAAACGATTAAATATTTCACCAATGCCGTCCTCAAATTCATCAAACCAAACAACATCTTTACATTTTGAGAAAAAAAAAACTTATCTTTTTACTATCAAAATGTAGGTGGGTTGAGAACTAGGCTAGATCAAGTATTTCTTTGATTTTCTGAATCCAGTTATGATATAATTGTTCTTACTGAGACTTGGTTGTCCCAAGATTATTTAACATCAGAATTATTTTCTAATAACTATACTGTATTCAGAAAAGATAGATGCAAAATAAAAACAGGAATGGAAAGGGGGGAGGAGTATTGGTTGCGATTCGAAATTCTTTGTCATGCAAAGAAATAAAATTAGAATCATATTCCTCTGCTCCTAGCCAAGATATTGATCAACTAATTATTCGTGTAAATTTAAATGAATCTGAACTTTAAGTTCTAGCAAGCTATAAACCGCTCTTAGCTCATTAGAGTTTTATAATTTACATTTGCTCAATTCTAAAATAATTTTAGATAATTTAAATAACTCCCAGCATATTGTTTTCGCTGGTGATTTTAATATTGGAAATGTTAAATGGATTTTAGACTCCGAGGACAAATATTTAATTCCTTTCGATGTTACAACCGAAATTGAATCATCTATTGTTGATTTCTTGAGTCAATACGATTTAATACAAATTAACTGTCTACAAAATGATTTAAGTCGCATTTTTGATTGAATATTTGTGGATAAAGAATTTCTGTTTTGTATAGAAAAATCGGAATTTCCTGTAGTAAATAATTCGGTTCATCATTTTGCAATTGAAAGAGAGTTATTGTTTTATAAATATTTAAAAATCAAAAATACTAGTGATATAACTGAATACAATTATAAAAATGCTAACTTTGATGCAATGGTAGATTATTTGTCATGTATTTTATGGCAAAATGTTTTAACCGTTTCTGATTTAAAAAATGATTACGATATCTTTACATCAATTTTAAAAAACGCGATTGAAAAATATGTTCCAAAAAAAATGGTAAAAAGAATTCTAATCCTATCTGGTTTAATAGAAGGTTAAACAATTTGAAGAACCAAAAAAACAAAGCATATAAAGCTTACAAAAAAGAAAATCTAAGTTTTCGTGTAATTTATTTGAACTGCCAACGTAATTTTAATTACTTAAATAAATTTTTATATCAAAACTATACATATACTTTCAGTTGAAAGTGATCTTAAAAGTAACAGTAAGCGTTTCTGGAGTTTTATTAATCTTAAACGAAAATCATATGGATAACCTAGTTGTATGAAGTACTTAAGCACTACATCTAGTGAAGTATCGGATATTTGCAATTTGTTTGCGAAATATTTTCAATCAGTGTATTCTTCAGAATCGCTGACAAATCAAGATTTGCCGAGGGTTAGTCAATGTGTTGATATTGGGTCACTTATATTTAGCAAAGATGAAGTAGAAGGAGCTTTATTAAGTCTAGATCTTAATAAAAGTGATGGGCCTGATAACATTCCTCCTATTCTTTTAAAAAATTGTGCTGTGGCGATAGCTCAACCACTAACAATGATATTCAATTTATCTTTGTCAAAAGGAATTTTTTAAGATGCGTGGAAAATGTCTTTCTTGTCTCCGATCTTTGAGTCTGGATCTAAGCAAGACATAACTAACAATAGACCAATTTGTAAAATCTCAGCTATACCGAAAATATTTGAAAAAATAGTTTATAAAAGAATATCGGGAACAATTCAAGAAAAAATATCAGTTTACGAGCATGGTTTTGTTGTGGGCAAATCAACTGCAACGAATTTAACGATTATGACGAATGCCATATTAACAAATATGGAAAAAGGTTTTCAAACAGATATTATCTTTACAGATTTTGCTAAAGCCTTTGACAGGGTAAATCATAAAATTCTTCTGCTTAAACTCAAATGCTTTGGCATTCACTCATCTTTGTTAATGTGGTTAGAGTCTTATCTCACTGAACGAGTGCAAGTTGTTAAAATTTTAAACTACCAATCTGATAAAATATATGTTCCATCTGGCGTTCCACAAGGAAGTCACTTGGGACCATTGCTTTTCCTTATTTTCATTAATGACATCCCCAATTTTGTTCTTAGTTCGCACTGTCTTCTTTTTGCCGATGATCTGAAACTTTATCGTAGAATTTCAAACAAAGATGATTGTAATCTTTTGTTAGCTGACTTGGAATGTTTGGTCAAGTGGTGCAAGACAAATTGCCTTGATCTCAATGTGGCCAAAGGTCAAGTTTTATCCTGTTACAGAAACCGTAGTCTAATTAGTTTAGTATTAGTTTAGTTTTATTTCGATTAAATGCTTACACATTAAGACTTAAATTATCTTATAGCAAGTGAAGCTTAAAAATTTGATTGAGTTGAGCTACAGAACATAATATACGTTTATGACAATATAACAGTATACAAATATAATAAATTAAAAATTACAAAAAATAAAAGCAAAATTGAAAAAATATTAAACAATTATAATTTATAACAATAATAATAATAATTTTCAAAAATGTATAAGTTTTTAAGTTTTTTAACATACATCTCCATTTATGTTTTTTTTTAATATAAGAAAGAAGAAGAAAAAAAATATATTAATTAGAGTAGTGAGCCTTAAGTTCGATCCTGAATCTCTCAGTCCCGCCGCACCTCCGTATTTGCCCTGGTAGAGAATTCCATAGGCGAATAGAGCTAACTAGGAATTGTCGCTCAGATGTTAAGCATGTAAATCGTGGATAAATGAGTTGATGAGATCTGCTAGAGGATCCAAAGCGTAGCTTATCAAACAAATAACTAGGTTGACGAGTTTCAATCACATTCGAAAGTAAAACCAATGCCCTATAGGCAAGGAGGTGATCAAATGGCATATTTAAAAATAACTTCGAATAGTTTGAAACACGATCAAATCGTCTCAGATTAAACACATAACGCACGGTATTATTGAACGCAACATTAAGTTTTCTCTTGCTAGATGCATCGCAATTTCTAAAAACTTCACAACCGTAAGAAAGAATGGGAAGTATGAGCGTTTTTGCCAGCAACATACGTATTTTTTGTGGAGTGTAATTATGAGACATCCAAAGTTTCCTTAAAACACCATAAACTTTGCCAATTGTAGAATTAATGTGGTCATTCCATGTAAGGGTTCTATTAAACACTATTCCTAAATTTTTTGCTTTTTCAACATAGTTTATTTTTGAACCTTTAAGATTAATGTCAGGAAAGTAGGAAAGATCCAACACCTTTTTGCTAATAACCAAGCATTTTGTTTTTAAAGGGTTCAAAAACAATCCATTTTCTTCAGACCAGGTCGAAATACTATCCAAATCGTTATTTATTGCATGCGCACCATCTTCAATCATACCTAAAGGACAACTTTTATAAAGTTGGACATCGTCAGCATACATGTGGACAGAAGATAACACTTTAGAAGGAAGTTCATTCACATACATCGAGAATAAAATTGGCCCCAGAATTGAACCCTGGGGGACTCCCCTAGTGGTGCAAAGAAAATCAGATGTACTGTTCTTCACTGAAACCGCTTGCTTTCGATGATTTAGATAAGATGACATAAGAGTTACAGCTGAATTCGAGAAACTAAACAGAGATGATAGTTTGTTACACATCTTAGTATGGTCAACAGTGTCAAATGCTTTTGAGAAGTCGAGAAGAACCAAAAATGTTACCTTATCTTCATCCATCGACTCTCTTATGTCATCTACTACACTGATTGTAGTAGTTATACAACTGTGGAGTTTACGAAACCCAGATTGCATTGGAGTCAACAAACAGTTTGAACGCAGATGTGAATTTATTTGCCTCTGTAATATTCGCTCAAAAACCTTTGAAAGAAAGGGCAGAATTGAAACCGGTCTGTAATCATTGCTATTATGTTTCTTAAAAGGTAGTATCTTAGCGATTTTCCATTGGGACGGGTAGCAGCTAGATGTTATTATATTATTGAAAACATGAACTAAAAATGGAAGAATAACTGGTAAAATTATTTTTACAAATTTAGGATGAACTTCATCAAAGCCTACTGCATTTGATTTAATAGATATCAAAGAAGAAACAATTTCAACATCATCTACACATTCAAACTCAAATCTTGGAACAGCGGAGTTAACTAGAGGCAAGTCTGTCGTATCTACACTTACAGTAGGTAAAGCAGAATTAGTAAATTTTTGATTGAGTGCATTTAAGTCCAGGTTTTCATCGGGGATAGAATTTTGTTTTCCAATTCCTATATCATTTAAGTTTTTCCAGAGCTGGCGACCTTGAAGCGATGGACTTAACTTGTTGCTATAAAATATTTTTTTAGATGTTTTTATTTTTTGTACAACATTATTACGTAAAGATCGAAACAACTGTAAGTGACTGTTTAACCGATACCGCTTCCAAAGTTTATAGGCTTTATTACGTTGCTCCATAAGAAGTCGAATTTCGGTTGTAAACCATGGGTGAAGTCCATATTTTATAATTTTAGTTTTAATTGGTACATGTGCATTAAAAAGAGAGCGTATATTCGTGTTGAGGAAGTTTACTTTATCATTAGTCGATGACATGTATAACACACGGTCCCATTCGACATTTCGAGTATCTATTTCCAATTGACTGTAATCAATTGCATTGAAATTTCTAAATTGGAAACTTGGAACTGAATAGTTAACCGAGAAATTGTATGTCAGAAAAAGAAGATCATGTTTAGAAAATCCGGGAGCTGTTAATTGATTATAAAAAAGTACGTCATTGCAGTTACTAACAAAAAAGACATCTAATAGAGTACTTGAATCGGCGGTAAAATGAGTAGGGCTGGAAACATTGACCGGGGTCAGATTAAGTGTACTCATGCTATCAATTATACTTCTCTCTACTAGAAGGTTACTATTTAAATCACCACCTATTATGATATTAGGACACGACAATGAAATTGACTCTAAAAGTTCGAAAACTGGATTTGGGTCGATATTCTTGTTGGGTCTGTAAACAGATCCGACAAGAAGATCTCCAAGTATTGATTTGATCTCGACAAAAACATAATCTATTAAACAACCTACTGTGGATGCACATTTAAAACGACATTTTATTCCCTCTTTCACATAAATTGCAGCACCACCACCCACTCTTCCCACTCTGTCTCCACGAAAAATTCTATAACCTTGAACCCTGTACATTACATCTTCAATTTGGTTAGAAAACCAAGTTTCTGATACGCAAATTATGTCTACTTTAGAGCCTTCGAACAAATATTTGAACTCATCCAATTTGGGAGCTAAACTTTGAGTATTTAAGTGACATACCCTTAGTCCATTCTTTTGTTTGCAAAAAACATCTAACATCGAACGCATGATTCCGTGATTAGATCCACTCGCTGAAATTCTGCTTTCATAAGTTGACTGCATTTTTGTTGTAAATCAATAAAAATAAAGGAAAAGACATAACATGAAGGGAAAGCGCTGATAAAAGGTTCAGAAAAGAACTCATCAAACTCAAACTCATGAAGGAAAGTGAATATAAAAACTGTAAATAAAAAAAGTAAAGTAAAAAATGGAGATGTATTAAATTACTTTTGAATATAATGTTAATAACACTGAGCTAGAAAGAGTAATGCAGAAAAAAGATTTAGGAGTTATCTTTGATGTAAGTTTGTCATTTAATCAGCATTATGACTATATGGTCAATAAACCAAATGCTAGGTTTTCTTAAAAGAAACACTAGGGAATTCAATGATACTTTTACATTGGTAACTTTATTTAATTCATTAGTGAGATCTGTGCTTGAGTACTGCTGTACAGTTTGGAATCCATATTATTCTAATTCTTCGGTAAGAATCGAAAGAGTTCAAAGACATTTTACGAGGTTTGCTTTTTTTAAGTTAAATTGGAGAATTCCTAAACCTTCTTACGAAACCAGATGCTTATTATTTGGAATCAAAACTCTGGAAACAAGACGGAAATATTTTTCAGTCATGTTTGTTAGAGATATTTTAACCGGTGATATACAATGCCCTCCTTTAAAAAACCTATTTTTTGAAGGAAATGCACCATCTAGATTAACACGTGAACGTTTTGTAATATATGAACAGTATCATCGCAGGAACTATGGGCGCAATGAACCTATTTCCCGTTGCATCAGAGAGGCTAATACTATATGCTCAAGAGTAGATTTTTTTATGATTTGTACAAGAGATACTTTTAAATCAATTGTGATATCTCTAATTTAATGGTATTTATATTTACCTGTTTTATTTTGTTATTAATATTCAATTTTAATTTGTGTAAATTCCAATGTGCCTTTTTTATTTTGCTTGTTACAAGAAACTGTTATAATTGTTAAATAAAGTATAGCATTATTAATTTTATTTATAACCCACCTACTAAAATATTTGTTAATATGTATATATTAGTCTGTAAGAGTTTATATCTCTGATTGATGAAAATAAATAAATAAATAAATGATATGCAACAATGCGGGTGCAACACAGAAAACCTCTTTTATCTACCCTCCTGGATGGAATACAAGGTGGCCTAATATCTCAAAATAACTCTTATCACAACAAAAACATTAGTGTTAAAAAAAGAGCCAAGTTCTCTTATATTGAAATTATGCTGGCACAAAAAGTACTGAGATGTAAAAGTGTACCAAGTTCTAAAGTTTGGGTTCAAATTCGTATCAATAAAATTTTGATTGTTCTCTTGACAATTTTTCTTAATTATCGATTTTTAAAGTTATTTCAAAAATTGCCAAGTAAACAATCAAAATTTTATTGATACGAATTTGAACCCAAACTTTAGAACTTGGTACACTTTTACATCTCAGTACTTTTTGTGCCAGCATAATTTCAATATAAGAGAACTTGGCTCTTTTTTTAACACTAATGTTTTTGTTGTGATTTCACTACTTTTTGCAAGGTATGGCTGTAGAATATAAAATCTCTATATTTGATGAAAATTCAGTGAAAATATGTGGTTGCCACGCCCCCTGCCTGAAATTCTCAAACTTTAAATTTTTTCCTTTGTGTAAACTACCAGCTCCACCATTCTACCAAATTTCAAGATTCTACGACAATCAGAAGTGCTCTATAATATTTGATGAAAATTCAGCGGGAATGCCGGTTGCCACGCCCCCTGGCTGAAATTCTCAAATTTAAAATTTTTTCCTTTGTATAAACTACCATTCTACCAAATTTCAAGATTCTACGACAATCAGAAGTGCTCTATAATAATTTATGAAAACTCAGCGGAAATGGGCGGTTGCCACGCCCCCTGGCTGAAATTCTCAAGTTTTAAATTTTTTCCTTTGTATGAACTACCAGCTCTACTATTCTATCAAATTTCAAGATTCTACGACAATCAGAAGTGCTCTATAATAATTTATGAAAATTCAGTAAAAATGGGTGGTTGCCACGCCCCCTGGCTGAAATTCTCAAACTTTAAACTTTTTCCTTTGTGTAAACTACCAGCTCCACCATTCTACCAAATTTCAAGATTCTACGACAATCAGAAGTGCTCTATAATAATTTATGAAAATTCAGCGGAAATGGGCGGTTGCCACGCCCCCTGGCTTAAATTCTCAAATTTTAAATTTATTCCTTTGTATAAACTATTAGCTCTACTATTCTACCAAATTTCAAGATTCTACGACAATCAGAAGTGCTCTATAATAATTTATGAAAATTCAGCGGAAATGGGCGGTTGCCACGCCCCCTGGCTGAAATTCTCAAATTTTAAATGTTTTCCTTTGTATAAACTACCAGCTCTACCATTCTACCAAATTTCAAGATTCTACGACAATCAGAAGTGCTCTATAATAATTTATGAAAATTCAGCGGAAATGGGCGGTTGCCACGCCCCCTGGCTGAAATTCTGAAGTTTTAAATTTTTTCCTTTGTATTAACTACCAGCTCTACTATTCTACCAAATTTCAAGATTCTACGACATTCCGAAGTGCTCTATAATAATTTATGAAAATTCAGCGGAAATGGGCGGTTGCCACGCCCCCTGGCTGAAATTCTCAAGTTTTAAATTTTTTCCTTTGTATTAACTACCAGCTCTACTATTCTACCAAATTTCAAGATTCTACGATAATCAGAAGTGCTCTATAATAATTTATGAAAATTCAGCGGAAATGGGCGGTTGCCACGCCCCCTGGCTGAAATTCTCAAGTTTTAAATTTTTTCCTTTGTATTAACTACCAGCTCTACTATTCTACCAAATTTCAAGATTCTACGATAATCAGAAGTGCTCTATAATATATGATGAAAATTCAGCGGAAATGGGCGGATGCCACGCCCCCTGAATTGAAAATCTCAAATTTTCGATTTTTTCCTTTGTATACACCACAAGTCCTATCACCGTGTAAAATTTCAAGTTTCTACGATATCGGGAAGTTCTCCATAATTTTGATGATCTGTCAGTGAGTCAGTGAGTCAGTGAGTCAGTGAGTCAGTTACGGTTTTTGCGATTTTTGAAGCCCTATATCTCAGAAACTACTCATCGTAGGAGGCTGAAATTTTGTGAGGAGTTTGGTTTTTACGAGCTCAACAAATGTAGTGAGTTTGAAATTTCTAGCATCTTTGGTGTGGAAGTTAGAGGGGGGTCGAAAATGGCCTGAGTTGTTTCCTGTAAATAAGGGTGTAGTGCCAAAGTTGCTAGAGAACTTGGCTGGGCACTACCGTGCCCCTTGATATTGTGTACTACCAATGATGTAAATTTCCTGCTTTTATCACAAAGTGCATGATTGAGCTGTTTTTTAAGAGTTGGGTTCGATATCCCGCTTTTTATATTCCCGTTTTTTAAAATCCCGCTTTTAAAATCTCGTTTTTCATTATCCCGCTTTTTATAATCCCGCTTTTTAAAATCCCGATTTTTATAATCCCGTTTTTTATTATCCCGATTTTGCAAGCAAAACTAGTTGTTTTATTTTAAAAAAATCGCGCGATTTTTTAAAATAAAACAACTAGTTTTGCTTGCAAAATCGGGATACTAAAACAAATTAAAAAATGAGACATTGTTCTAAACGCATTTAATTAAAAGCTTTAACAAAAAATATAATATATAAAAAAATAAGAAAAAGTAAGGAATGTGATACTAAAAAGAAATCAATTAACGAACTAATATTTACTTTAAAGTTTCAGAAGAACAATCAAATCGTGATAATCCCATAGATTAATAATAACATAAAATGATCACAACACCTTAAATTAAGTACACACTACATAATCAAAAGAAATTTCATTCAAATATATTTCAACTTATATTTGGATGCATTTCAACAATTTTGATATTTAAATAAATGAAATTTCTTTTACTTGTAAACTCAATTTAAGGCTTTAATCATTTTATATTTTTATAAAAGAAATACCGTTTTCATAATGTGTTGAAGATACATATTGTGTGGGCAAAAAATCAGTTTTACTAATTTTTTGTCTATTTCTCATGATTTTTTTATTTGTGAATTAAGCATGTATTTGGTAAAAAAATCGGGATTTACGGGATTTGACGGGATTTTAAAATGCGCGATTTCAGAAAACGGGATTTAAAAAATGCGGTATTTTAGAAAACGGGATTTTGAAACTTTTTTTTCGGGATTTTCGAAAAACGGGATTTTAAAAAGCGGGATTCCGATACGCTCCCAGAAAAACAGGATGTAGGTACTATATATCCTCGATAGCCTGCCACAAACATGTGCCAGTGCGAAAAAAATTTAATCCCCGATCTCAACTTCCGAACTTCAATTTGCACTGTGTTCGCTCAAAAGGAGTAGATACATCATCGCCGAGAAAGAGGTTTATAGACGTCCGTCACATCGACAAAATTTATTTATTTCTAGGTTTACGCTTCTTTTCGTCTAGTTTCACTGAACTTTGTACTATCGTATCGATCATTAAGAAGATTTATTTGATTTCAGATACCAAACTTTTAATATTTAATATTTATTTTATTTTAAATATAAAAAACCATTAAATTTTGTAAGAAGAAATAAATCCGTTATTCCGTTAAAACCGTCTTAAATAAAACTGCAATCTCTTTTTCTAAATAAAATTATAGTTTAATATCAATTACAATTGTTATTTTTTACTTTTCGCAGAACAGAACATATTCGAATCTGTCGATTTTTAATAATTTAAATTAAAACTACTAGAGCGGGCGGCCACTGCAGAAACGTTCAACTCATCCAGCTAAAGAAAATTCAAATGGGAAGTGAAAGAGGGGTATTAGTAGTTACAAAAACCACAGGTCTTCCCGTCCGCATCCTGGCACAATTGGCGTGGTAAAGTGCAGTGTGCATCTCACAGAGTTAAAAGACGATATTGGTGTCAAATTAAAGGTGATATTGTCAGCAATCAAAATTCAGAGGTCTTTCGGGTGAAAGTCTGGCAGTTTTGTCATGCAGCCCGTTTTAAGTTAAGAAGCGTTAAACAATAGTTTTTGACTAAATTCCTTTATTTGGTGGTGTTCGTGGACGAGTTAAGGAGTTTTGTTGGTATCAAATCGAAGGTAAAACTAAGCACTTTCCTGGAATAGAAGTTTTTTTTAGCCATTTGTTGCTAGTTTTTTTATCCATACAAAGTATTTTTAAAATTATTAAAATATAAAGGAAAATTATACAAAAGGTGCAATGCAAATGTTGTTAATATAGACATAAAAGAATCTGTGATGTCAAAGTAAAGGTAATAACATATTCTTTCAAAATTTAGAGGTCTGTCGGATCAAATCCTCTGAATTTTGATTGCTGACAATATCACCTTTAATTTGACACCAATATCGTCTTTTAACTCTATGAGATGCACAATGCACTTTACCACGCCAATCGTGCCAGGATGCGGACGGGACGGGTAGTTTTTGTAACTACTAATACCCCTCTTTCACTTCCCATTTGAAATTTTCTTTAGCTCGATGAGTTGAACGTTTCTGCAGTGGCCGCCCGGGCTATACATGACTTATAAGGATTCAGTTGACTAGAAATTGTTTGTAGGTAGGTATGTATGTATATTATATGTATGTAATATGTATGTATATTAGGGCGTTCGCTATTTAGGTTTTTTTCGAGAATCAAGTTCTTAAGTGGAAAAACTGTTTCTAATTAATAAAGAAAAAATCCTCTAATTTTTTCAGATTTGTATTTTGACACTAAATATCCCAAGAGGGTTAAAGTTTTTTCTCATTTGAAATGGATATGTGTTGACTTATGAGGCCATTTTTTAGATATCAATTTAAATCAGCATTTTTTGGTGAGGTTCCTGTCTACATTAAACAACGTTTTCAAAAAGGTATATTTTTCTATGACCAGGGGTTTAGTCAGGTTTATTCAAGCAAGCATGTTTTATTAAAACAAACATATGAATAAGCATGAAAAATAAAATACTACCCAAAACAAACATGCATGTCCTGACTAAACCCCTGGTCCTAGAAAAATGGTTTATCCCTTTTTGAAAACGTTGTATGTAGACAAGAACCTCGTCAAAAATTTTGACTTTAGTCGATATCTAAAAAAGTGGACTCATAAGTCGACACATATCCATTTCAAATGAGAAAAAACTTTAACCCTCTTGGAGCGCCATCTAGTGTCAAAATAAAAATCTGAAAAAATTAGAGGATTGTTTTTATTATTTAGAAACAGTTTTTCTACTTAGGAACTTGATTCAAAAATAACGAACGCCATAATATATATATAATACATATAATATAATATATATATTAGGGTGTCCGTTATTTCCCAAAGTGATGTTTTCGGGGGAGACACCCCCTAGATCAAAAGTTTAGGGCCTAAATAAGGGGAATTTAGCAAAAAAACATGTTTGGAGGTCATTAACCCGTGCCTCTAGGGTCATACTTTCCCGATACAAATTTGTATGGGAAATTTTTAACTCATACATAAAATTTTTTTTCTCTCGAGTTAAATCATATTTCTTTTTAATGTTTGATAATTCTGGTTGGAAAACAGTTACTTTAAAAGATCACATTCAAAATTTCCCGTTAAAATTTTTTTTTATATTTTATTTCGGTTTTTGAAATTATTAGCTATTTTCGTAGTTTTTGCTTTCACCTATCACACAATTTTAAATGCAGTTTTATTGGTTTTTAATTCTTTTTAAATATTGCATTAAAAAATTTGTGAATAAATCAAAAATTTCATTTTTTTGAAAATTTTTTGGAAATTTTTGCCGTTTTTATACGTTTGTTGTATGGGGAAAGTATGACCCTAGAGGCACGGGTTAATGATCTTTCTATCTAGGAGGTGTCTCCCCCGAAAACATCACTTTGGGAAATTACGGACACCCTAATATATATATACACACATATATATATATATATACTTATATATATATATATATAATTATATATATATATATATATATATATATATATATATATACATATATATATATATATATATATATATATATAATATATATATATATATATACATGTATATATAATATATATTATAGCTAAGTAGTAATAGCTTTTAGAGACCACGCACACTACAGACTTATTATCGACCGATAGTTTATTCGAGTTGGGCTAATAATGTGCGCACAGGCAGGCGACTAAATAGTCGGCTAGTTTGAAGGCAATTGTGTAGCAAAACAAACTATTTTTTCGATCAAACAAACTTTTTGATCGGCCGTTACTTAATCGTTGTAGTTTGCGCACTTTCATACATTTTCATACTGATTAAGAGACCGACTTAACTGTCGGCCGATAGAAAGTTTTTAGTGTGCGGGGGCTCCTAATCTTAAAGTAAAAAAGAAAATCTTGACAGGAAGATTAAGACAATTAAAGAAAACAAATATTTCTTATTAACTAAAAATCCTAGAATCGAGTTATCTTATTGTTTTCTGGTGACGGTGGCAAAGATGACTGCTGTGAACTGGCTGTGGGACTGATTGGACGGCGAGGTGGTGGAGCGCCTCTTTGATTTTGTTGGTTTTGCTGTCGAATATTATTGAAGAACTGTTGTCGTCGTGCGACCCCACCACGTAGTGGAAGTGTTGGTATATCACTCTGAGATTGACGCATATGACCGACTTCGCACATACCATCCTCACGAGATGAGCAGTTTCTCATGGCAGGGTTCACACATTCATAAACACTCTGAAAAAAAAAAAATAATTTTCATCGTTAAAGTTCAAAAATCAACTGAACTGAACTGAACAAATAAAATAAAAATAATTTTTATTATTTTTTCACATAAAGCATTGTATATATAAACTATATAGTCCGGTCAAATTAGACTAAATTAAGGGGGTAAGGTTACATTAATTCCCAGCAGGCTGAAATTTGGTAGGGTTGTTGGAAACGCCATCATAAATTAAATCTAAAAAGTCCTCATCGATCCGAGACCTGGAAAAAAATTTACTTGGGGTCAAAGGTCACAAAAACTGGTTTTTCACGATTTTCAGCAAAACGGTAGGTAAGTGTTATCAAAAAATTTTCAATGGAAGATTTGTAGACCAGATTATTATACTGCCGTGCTAAGCAAAAAGGGCGCATATCCATTTTTGTAGTTTTGAGATAAATGCATTTTACTGAAATAGGAAAGAGTTGAGAATTGTACAATTGTACAATTGTATATGTGCTCAGTTTCAAAAGTTATTTTGAGCAACTTGTAGTAGGAAATATATATTTTCTTTTACACAATAATAATATAATATTCAAGCTTCCCAAATCTTTAAAAAAATGTTTTTTTTAATTCCTAGTGTTAGAAAAAAATGCATTTTTCTATTAGGGAAAACAGCGAAGTAATATCGTTGTCCTCATCTTCATTGACTATTTTGAGCCACTTGGAATTGGAAATGCGATGTTTTTAGTTAACATATAAATGAGGCATTGTTTCGGGAAGTCAAATATACCCTTAACTCAATTTTGGATTTTTGGCCCATACACCCTTTTTGCTTAGTACGGCAGTATATATAAAAAGTGTTATGACACTTTTTTTCCTAGGACCCTCCTCCCGAAACCATGTCCCTGGCAATTTTTGTTTAGAATAGGTCTGAATATATACAGGGTGTGCGATAGAGAATGGACAACCCTAAAACGGCTGTGAGCTACACTTAAGATTCTTCTAAAACCAGATAGAAAAAAAGTTCTATCGCAACCAGTTCATAAAATATTGGCTTCTTTTCGTTCAGTGTATTTTAAATTTATCATCTTATGTTTTCGTTCACTACAACCACGAATGAATGAATTTTATTCATTTCTTTTTTTTATAATTTTCTACAATAACTAAATGAGTGCATAAACACTTTAAAAATTTCATAGCTATTGCACATTTTCCTTAAAAAAAAATTGAAATCTGTTTTTCGAAGCAAAATGTAAAAAAGGTATTTTATGAAAATGTTTAACACCTGTGGTATAAATAACTCTATGGAAACCTAGGTGGCCAACTTTCGTAAAAACATTCTCATCTAAGGGGAATATTTTTAAGAAAGTTGGCCACCTAGGTTTATATAGATTTATTTTATACCACACACAGGTGTTTAAAATTTTTCATAACATACTTTCTTCACATTTTGCATCAAAAAACAGATTTCAAATTTTTTTAAGGAAAATGTGCAATAGCTATGAAATTTTTAAAGTGTTTATGTACTCATCCAATTATTGTAGAAAATTATAAAAAAAAAGAAATAAATATAATTCATTCATTCGTGGTTGTTGTGAACGAAATAAGATGATAAAATTTAAAATACACTGAACGAAAAAAAGCCAATATTTTATGAACTGGTTGCGATAGAACTTTTTTCTATCTGTTTTTAGAACAGTCATAAGTGTAACTATCAGCCGTTTTAGGGTTGTCCATTCTTTATCGGACACCCTGTATAATGTATATATTCAGACCTATTCTAAACAAAAATTCCCAGGGAAATGGTTTCGAGAGAAAGGCTCCAATCGGAAAAATAGTGAAAATTTCCATTTTTTTTTGCTTTCCACATATTCTTAACCATTGAAGAACGAAATTCAAGCTAAAAAAATAATTAAATTTCAGTAACTTTTCAGTTGGGAGTTATTTTTTCAGAATAGGCCGATTTCAACTCAACTTCAACTATTTGAATCGTTATACCTAAGAAACGGTGGGTCTTAGGAAAAAAATGTCATGACACTTTTTATATATAATAATCTGGTCTACAATTCTTGCATTGAAAATTTTTTGATAAGACTTTTGTGACCTTTGACCCCCCGTAAATTTTTTTCCAGGCCTCGGATCGATGAGGGCTTTAAAAATTTAATTTATGATGTAGATTAGATTAGAAAAGATTTTATTTAGTTTTCATTTTACAATTAATATAACAAGAGTAATAAAAATCTTAATGTAATAATACAATGTTTTGACATAACATGTTTTTGTTGTCTGTCAGATTGGCGTTATAAATTCAAATTTAAATATACTATAGGTAACGTATACGTTAACTTATACATTTGTAGATATTTTAACTTAATATTTTTATAAATTTAAAATGAGATTTGTAATATTTATATTAACAATAGGTACAATAATAAATATGGAATGTAATATTTAAATAATTTATTTAAATTTATTATCACAAATTTTTCATCAGTTCATACTTAATATTTTTTAAAAATGTTTTTCATTGCTTTAAGCAAATTCATTTATTAACAAAGATCTATATTTTA
The DNA here is from genome assembly GCF_945859705.1 of Episyrphus balteatus. Classification (NCBI taxonomy): domain Eukaryota; kingdom Metazoa; phylum Arthropoda; class Insecta; order Diptera; family Syrphidae; genus Episyrphus; species Episyrphus balteatus. The sequence goes on from NC_079136.1 coordinate 108,695,757, forward strand.
GTGAGTAAGATAAAAAGTTGTAAAGGGAAGAGAAGTTACTACCATTTAACACATTATAAAATTCTTCAATGGGCAAAGATTCTTTTCCAAAACAGGCTAGTCTCGTATTTTTATAAATCGGGCATCTGCCAATTAGGTGATATGTGTTTTCCACTTCATCCATATTACATATTGAACAGATTCCCAGTGTATCTTTTTTAAATGCTCTAGCATTAATATTTAATAAACCACCTCTAGCTTTAAGAATTAAGCTCACCAGGTAGGGAGAGTTTTCATCTATAAAGTAAGGTGTAATATTATAGTTCTGAGAGCCCTTAGCATCTGCAATGTGATTTTCATGTTCTCTAGCTTCTAGTGCTATCAATAAAATACTATGAAGGTTATTGAAAGATGAGGTAGAAAGGTCTATTTCAATGTTAAGCATTTCACCTAAGTTTATCCAATCTGAAACCCAAAACGTTTTCTGTACAATTGTTTCTTGTGCAAGGATTCGAGGTAATCTTCTACTAGGGTATTGAAGTACTTTATTGACATAGTCGAAATGCAGAGAGAGCGTTCGGAGAAATTGAGTTTTCAAGCCAGTTTCCAAGTGTAACATGTAGTTGGGGGTGTTGTTGGGTAGCTTTAACATTTGTTTCATGAAGAACCTGAACAGTTTTTCCACTTGGTCAAATTGTTTAGATCCCCAAATTTGAGCGCCGTATAGCATAATGGAACGGGCTGCGGTGTCAAAAATTTTTAGCTTATTCGAGAAACAGATATTTGGGTTATGAATATATTTTGACCAAGTTGAGATGATTGTGCTTTTGGACATTGTAAGCTTTAAGTCTAAGTGTTTATTGAAGGATAGGTTATAATTCAGAGTTACCCCTAGATACTTGTAATCATTCACGATTTCAATCCGATCCGAACCATATTTCCAGCTAAGATTGCTAGAAATTCTAGTACCTGTTCTAAACACCAATATTTTAGATTTGTTGATGTTCATTTTTAAACCCCACAACGTACAGTAACTGAATAAAGAATCAATCATATTTTGAAGTTCGATAGTGGAATCAGAGATGATAACGAGGTCATCGGCATATAATAATACTTTCACAACTATATCTTCGACACTTATACCTCCTGGTAAATGTAAATGCAAGTCATTCAAGTAGAGGCTAAATAACATTGGACTGAGTAGACATCCTTGCTTTACACCAACTTTAACTTCAAAGAAGTCAGAAAGAGAGATTCCATCCCAAACCTGGCAAATTGTTTCTTTATAAAGTAATTGTAGAATAGTTATAATTTTTGTTGACAAACCTAAACAAGACAGCTTATAAAAAAGTGAATTACGTGGTATCAGATCAAACGCACATGAAAAATCAACAAAAAAAACATATGTATTTTTCTTCCTTTTTTTATTTAAATGGACGATGCTTGTTAAATTAAAAATGTTGTCGATTGTTGAGTAGCCAGATCGAAAGCCAGCTTGAAACTCACATAAAATATCATTCTCATCTATCCAGCCGTTTATTCTATTTAGGATAAGCCCCGTGAAAATTTTGTATAATGTATCTAAAAGGGAAAGCCCTCTATAATTTTCACAATTATTAGGATCACCTTTTTTGAATAAAGGCGTAATTATTGAACTCCGAAAAGAGATTGGAATTTCACCGGTGAGAAATATTTTGTTAAGCAAGGCAAGTACTTCTTTTAAAAAACAGGATGGAGCATTTTTGTAAAACTCATAACTGATTCTGTCCTTGCCAGGTGCCTTCTTAAGTTTAGCTTTTTGCAGTACATATGAAAGCTCCCACATCTCAAAGGGTGAGTCAAGAAAAGGGTCTGTTATCTCTGTCATAGCCCATGAAATTTGTTCACATTCAGGAGGTGATAATAGGGCTTTAAAATGATTATAAAAATCAACAATCTGAAGAATGCTTCTCTTTTTATGCGAGGTACTTTTCAATTTATTTGCCAATTTCCACCAATCGCTCGAATTTCTAACAGTGTTTAATTTTTCAATGTTTGCATGCTGATGAAGCAACTTTTTTCTTCTAATTTATGATGTTGTTTTCAACAATCCTACCAAATTTCAGCTTGCTGTGAATTAATGTAACCTCGGATGTCTAAATTGACCGGACTATATAGTACTTGGTATAAACCTTAAATTACCATTAAGCTTTTTCAGCAGCTAATTTTGTACTGTTATAAGGTATTCTGCAACTTTTCTCTTGAGAAGCTCTTTTCTATGGAATTCATGTTTGGAAAATTGATAACAAGCTCAAAACTAAAATTGAACCATGTTTAAAAAGTGTGTTCTAACAATGAAGGCACTTATTGTACAAAAAAGGGAAACATACAACATTTCCAAAAAACGTGGTTCCCCCTTTTGCATAATATTTTTTATCCCAATGTGTACATTTTTATTTTTTTTAGTTAATCCGTATTTACGTAATAAGATAAGTTAATAAAACTAAAAAAATTTAAGCTACTTCGGTAAAAACCTCAAAAATCGAGCAAAATAAACCAAAAATTTGAATTTTTTCGTATGTGAGTGCAATCTAGTCACCTTCTCTGCACTCTACTCGCGAAACGGTTCATCTTACAGAAAAATGTGCTGGGCATATGTTGTAGATAATTTCACGACCATCAATTTTTATATAACCTCTGATGACCTCCGATCAATAGGTCGCGAGATATTTGCGAAAAACTTTTCGTGACCTTTTGACCCCTATAACTCTTAACGTGGACACGATATCAATGTCGATTTTTCACATCTTCATAACAAAGTCGCCATTAAGCTGTATACCAAAATTCAGCCCAGTAGGAATTTTTTCGCAGATTGGGCTTAAAAATGACTAAAATTACTGGGCTATATAGTTTATATATACAAGGCATAAAGTAAAAATAATTTTTATTATTTATTATTTTTTCTTCGTTGTTCCTACAAACCTGTTCAGATGAGTACTGGTTGTTCTGTGCAAAAGCTAATGATGTTAAAGAAGGAAGTGCCTGTGCTATATCGGATCGCTCGATCCCCCGCACAATTAGGAAAGTTCTTGGAATCATGATTCCTGTCAGAATCGCCCATCCTGTGGCTTGAAGTCCCATTGCTAAAGCAGCATCTCTCCATTCATCTCCGAAGAAGCTCATGGTTATCCATGTGCACCAGATAATAAAGATTAAAATAGCTCCGATAACTAGAAGAATCCCTTCGCGATAATTCCTTTGTGACCGGTAGACAAACGGTATCATGCAAACGAGGAAGACCAATAATATGAAGTCATAAGCGAGGAGGGCCCAAAGCCAATTCCCGTAATACATGTTCTCACACGAAACACTCTCGTTTGCAATATGCATCACAATTATCAGCTGTGTTGACATTCCCACTTGAACTAATGTACTAAAAATACAAATCACTCCCTGAATATAACCATTTACATGGGATAAGAAACCTCCTTCGGAACCAATAGAAGCAAGCATAAGAGCTCGACAAAGTAACAATGAGAAAGTCATGCAATAACTCAGCGTCAGAATAAACACTCTAATTGCACATAGAGTGTTCAAGGTCGATGCATCTTCAAAAGTCACATGAGAATTTCGGTGATCAGATGCATATTCCATTGAAAAAGGAACATAGGAGCTGAAGAGTAGGACCAGAGATAGCAGGAGCAGTATCGATGTTACGGGATTGCCTTCAAAAACGTCACCCAATGAAATGCGAGTGATTATAAAAACCAATATCGCCAAACTAATCAGCACTCCTAGCGCTGCAGCTGTCATTCCAGCAGCAATCCAAGGATCTGGTTTAATCCTCCAAAACATCACTGATTCCCCATCGAAAAGGAATGGATAACGCTTGTTGTTTCCATCAACATATTGACAGTTAAAGACCTGGCCGAATTTAGACTTCATCTCGTGTCTCGTATCATTCCCATTGTTGTAATGGTAATACGTGGTGACATTTGTAATGAAGTTTTGTGAAGCTATTTCGCGAAGATCAGTTATTTTCTCATTCGTTATATTAGCTTTGGTCTCAGTTTTCTGAAACATTTCGAAATTCATCATATGACCTAATCGATTAAGTTTTAATTGTTCAAGAACTTTCATAGAATCGTAGACGTGCTTTTCAGTATCCCAATCTTCGACGAATGTCAAGAAATCTGGGCAAGTCTCTAAAAGATAAGCTCCATGATCATTTTTACAATTCTTAACAAGAGAGTCGTTGATCCAGCGTGTCAGATCTAGAATAGGACCAGCAAATGCAAGTAAATTTGACGGAATAATACTCTGCCCAATGAGATTCTCTTCTATTGTAATCTGAGTTGAGTTTTCATCTATCACTCTCAAATCGATCTCTGATTCCATGAGGAGGTAAGATTTGTTAGGGAGTCCTATAAAAGATACAACAAATAGCAACACTTAAGAGTTAAATTTAAAATTATATATTTATCAAAAATTATTTATAGAAAAATTAGAAAGTAAAAATATTTAAGTTGTTAATATATTATCTATGGTTTTTAACCCTTTCGCTAACAGCGTTACTCTCAGTTTAATTCAGTTTAGTTTATTTCGTTAAATACTAACGATATATAGTTACATTTTTCTTAAAAACTAAAATTATAATTATATATTATACATTACATTATTACAATATTACAAAAGAAAAATAAAAGAAAAATTTACATCTAACGAAGGTACATTATGGATTATTTTGAATAAAGAATATTTTTCTAAAGTTTAGTGATTTAACATTGTCATAGCTGCAGTTATTTATATTTGAATTTTTATTGTAAATATTAATTAAAAGATTTAAAAGACTATTAGCACCGTAGTTTGATCTACTGTAAATGTTAGAAATTGGCAACTGCCTACTCAAACTATACTGACTAGCAATGAAATTCAATCGACAAAGGATCGATGAAGCTGAAATCGATCCATTGATTATCCCGACAATAAAACAAAGTTGTAGATACGCTCTGTGACTAGTTAGAGATGGAAGATTTATTAGTTTAATACGTTGAGCGTAAGGTGGCAAGTTAATTTGATTTGACGGACCAAGATGGTTACCCTGAGGAACACCGGAGTTAACTGTAAAACATTTATAACGTTCACTCTTAAGACAACACTATATAACTTATCTTTTAGATATGAAGATATCCATAGCATAAATCTGTCGCTAAGACCTATTTTTTTAAGTTTTCTTAACAATACCATGGCTAAGTTTGTAACATTTCTTTGAAAATTCGTAAAAATATTCCATTAAATAATTTTTTAGGTTTCGATGGCTTAATTGAAAGATAATAATGCCTAGTTATTGGATTAGTACAAAAAGTTAGTCAAATATCATACTTTTAATTTTTTTTTTTTCGAAAAAGGGACTGAAATCCACATTTTTTTTTTGTTTTTACAATTTTTTTTTATATACACTGAGGGAAAAAAATTGAAGTTGAAACGTCTTTCTTTCACAAGAAATTAGCCTTATTTCTACGTTGGTTTTAAAATGTTCATCTTCAACGCAAAATCATTCCGAACAATAGTTAAATCAATGTGGTTTTCATTGATTTTGCGTTCTTTTATGGTGGCTTTTCCCTCAGTGTATGAAAAAAAGATATAAAAAATGTTAATCCAGAAAGTGTTTTGTGTTCTGGCTTAGAAGAAGTAGCATACATTATTATTGTTCTATAAAAAGTTTGACACGATAATACTGAAAAAAAACATTTTTTAATATTGATTTTCATAGATTGGGTTCGAAAGGAAAAATTTGATAATAACAGCTATCGAATTAACATTTTTGAGTGACAAAAGTCGTCCAACTGCCAAGCTTTTAAGTGCCATGATATTTCATATTGATTGGGCAGGTTCAGAAACGTTAGGCACTAAATATTTAGGTAATTTCTCGGTCTCTGATTGGTCAGCTGTAAAAAAAAATCTTTCCAATTTATGTAATTTTATTGGAAAGTTAGGCAAGAAAATTTTCCCTATACAAATTTAGGAAAGTTTTTTTTGTCAACATGACAGCAGATTGTTTTTTATTAAAGAATTAATTTAGCAAAATTAAATTTATTTGTGTGAAAAACGAGTAAAAAGCGCATTATCGGTTATAATTAATATTATTTTTTCATTAAAGTTAAGTGAAATTTGGTGTCTTCCCCATGCGATCGGTAAAATACTTAAGTAAATTTCGAAATTTGACAATAGCATCATATCCAAACAAATTTAGTCAATTTACTCAAATTTCCGTTCAGAAAATGACGTTGACTAAATATATTTGACGATCCATTTGTCACACTTTCTTTATACAACTGCTACGTTCGACCCCACCTCGAGTACGCTTCCCAAGTATGGAGTCCTTTTTATGAGGTTCATAAGAATCGTATAGAATCAATCCAACATAATTTCATACGCTTTGCTCTGAAGGGTCTACCTTGGACAGATCCTTACAACTTACCACCTTACTATCAGCGGATTCAACTTTTAAACATGCAAACTTTGCAACAAAGGCGTGTCAATAACGATATTATATTCTTTCATCAACTAATTAATGGCCAACTTGACGCTCCTGACTTATTAGGTTGCCTTGGCTTTAACTATCCGGGAGGATCCACCACCTACGAAGATTTGAACTCTTACATATTGACTTTCATAGAACAAACTATGGTATAAACGAGCCTCTTAACCGAATGAGCAAACTTTATAATTTAAACGATATTGACTTTAATATGAGCAAGATGAAATTAAAAACTTTATTTCGAACCATTGCAATGCATTGCTCCACAGACGTGATTGTCAGTTAATGTTTTAATTAGATTTTTAAATTGTAAATATGTTAGTATATCATTTTTAGCTAATATTAATTGTATATTGTGCATGTGGATAGTATTTAATTGTTTTTGTCCTACTAACTACTAACACATGCACTAATGATGAACCCTCTGATAGTAGTATACAGCTTGCTCTAAGCTGACTACATTAAAGAATCTGAAGTGAAAAAAAAAAAAAAAAATATATAGTCCCTAATATTTCCTGAACGTGCCCATTGTCGCACGAAAACGTACAACATGGCAGCCAAAGCCTTAAAATGGGTATGGTTTGTTTCGCTTTTCTTATTTCGGTTTTTGGTTGTTTCGTCTAAGTCGATTCGCTGTTTTATTGTTTCGTATTTTTGTTGTTTAGTTTTTTTATTTATTTCGTTTTTCCTTATTTCGACAAACTTATACTCCGTTTTCTTATGACTTCGTTTTTAGTTTATTTTGTTATTGATCACTTCGTTTTTTCATTATTTCGTTTTGGAATTAAGTCGCCTTTAGTTCACTTGGACTTTAATTATTTCGCCACCATTTGTTTCGCGCATTTTTTGTGGATGTTAATAGCCTAAGGGCGTTAAAATTCGCGCGAGTTTTAACGCCCTTAGGCTATTAACATCCACAAAAAAATGGCGAAACAAATGGTGGCGAATAATTCGCGTCATTTTGAGTGCCTGTTAATTTTAAATATGCCCAAAAAAGAAAAAAACAACGAATTCGTTACAATTTAAGGTAAAAGATCTCTTATATTATAAGGATTTGCTTATCTTTAATCCAAAAGTCTTCAAAACCCAAAACAATCCACAAAACTGAAGACGGAATAACCAGATGCCAAAATAAACTAAAAGCGAAATGAACCTTGGCGAAACAACTCATTGGACTTGTAATGAAAATCATTGTATATATATTTCTATAGTACTATCATGAAGTCGAATTTAGTATTAGTTGATGTCGCCACTTTTTTGAGGTGGCGCTCAGTGTGGTTTTTTCATACAAATTCTGCTTTTTCAAGTCACCACTAGATTTCCTAGGATCGTTTTACTTCATGATAGTACTATGGAAATATATATACAATGATGAAAATGCGAAATAAATAAAAATCAAGAAGACACAAGGCGAAGTTATAGTTGGGCGAAGTGATCGAAATACGAAGTAAACGAAAACCCAAATAAAGGATGGCGAACTAATAAAAAAAAATTGTGTCAAAAACGAAATAAAAGAAATCGAAGTAAAAAAGGCGAAACAATAGGCACCCCCTTAAAATATCAATTTTGATATGATTTTACGTTGTAGTTTATTATATAGTCTAAGAGCCGGCAGCATATTTTGGCAGTTTTGATATAACCGAAATTCGAGTATGCACATATCTAGATATGCACCACAGTATGTCAACGGAAAAAGTCTGGCAGTGATCTTTTTCAGCTTTCCCTTGCCAGACGCATCCAAAGTGCAGCAAAAAATCAACTTTTGGCGTTTTGGTATAACCGAATAAATGATACACCAAAAAATCATAAAAAATCCCCTGATTTCGAAACTGTGGGTACCGCAAGTTTCTTTTTCAGCTTTCCCCCCGCCAGACCGCTTTAAATCATTTTTAAGTGCATTTTTCTAATAAAAACCTAATTACTTATTTTCTGTTAGGTATAACCGAATGATGGTAACAAATTAATATTCTATGTCTATTCCAGGTCTAGAAAATATAATTTTTAGCCAGCTATTTTTCAGCCTTCCCTCTGCCAGACGCATCCAAAGTGCAGTCAAAAATCAACTTTTGGCGTTTTGCTAGGTATAAACCAAATAAATGATACACCAAAAAATCATAAAAATCCCCTGATTTCAAAAATGTGGGTAACAGAAGTTTTTTTCAGCTTTCGCCCCGCCAGACCGCTTTGAAACATTTTGAAATGCATTTTTCTAATAAAAAACCTAATAGCTTATTTTCTGTTGGGTATAACCGTATGATGGTAACAAACAAAAATTCTATGTCTATTCCCGGTTTACACTGAAAATAATAAATTTCGTAAAATTACGAAAATCCTTTCATACACTACATTTTCGTTGGCCCAACGAAACTTTCGTTGGCTCAACGAAAATATGTAATTTTTCGTAATATGAAAACCTTCATCAATTAATGAAAACGTTTCATACACTTTTTCTCCCTTTTTAGTGCCAAAAAATCCAATTCAATGAAAAGATTCATCAATTAACGAAAAATTTCATACTCATTTTAAAGAATAAAAATAAGAATTTTTAATTAAGTTTTAATTAAGTAACGAAAAAATTCATTAACTTATGAAATTCAATATTAACTAACGAAAATATTCATAAACTTATATATTCATAAACTAATGAAATATTACATTGACTTATGAAAAAATACATCAGTTAACGAAAAAAAATCGTTGCCTTACAAAAAAAAAAAACAAAAAAAAGGTAGACTTGTGTGCATTTCTGTTTTAATATTGAAAATTTAATCTTGTTGGATATAGTTCACATTAGGTTTTTGTTTAAAAATCCATTTAAGTAGAGCTGAATATAAACAATATTTGCGTATTGACAAGGTGTCTCACGATAAGTCAGTCAACTGATGAGTCCAAGTGAGTTCCACCGGGATAAACGCCAATTTTTTGTTTGGACTATTAAATCAATGATTTAACAGGTCCAATTTAATATTTATAAAAAGAAAAATGAATGAAAAAATTCGTAGGTTAACGAAAAAATTCGTTACTCTACGAAAAGAATGTAAAATAAACTACTAAAAAAATTATTAATACAACGAAAAGTTTCGTTAGCTAACGAATATTTTTTCGTAATTTAATTAAAATATTCATAAAATTTACGAAAAACTTCGTTAGCTTACGAAAGTTTTAATTAAATTTTACGTTAATTGATGAAAAAATTTCGTAAAGTGATGTAAAAATTCATTGATTCTCGATCAAAAATTTTTATAAAAAATTTCATTAAAATACGAAAGTTTTCGTTAATTGATGAAGTTCTTCATTAACGTATGAAAGCCATTTCGTTGAGCCAATTAAATTTTTCATCGGCTGAAAATTAATTAAATTTTCGTTGGCTCAACGAATTTTTTCGTTGTATTTACGTAAGGATTTGGTTCAGTGTAGAAAATATAAGTTTAAGCCAGATATTTTTCAGCCTTCCCTCTGCCAGACGCCCTTAAAGGTTTCCCAAACAGGTTTTTCCATACAAAAAACACCTAGTTTCTGTTTTTTTCTTATAAAATTGAAATAATATTTTTTTGTTTAGAGTAACCATATGATGGCCAATTATTAACTTTCTCTGCCTTTTCCTGATTTAGAAAATATAAGTTTAAGCCAGTTTTGTTTCAGCCTACCCTCTGCCAGACGCCCTAAAAGGTATCTCAATAGTACGGGAAAGTTAGATTTTGCTATATGAAAATTAAATTATTTCAAGTTTGTCATACATTGTTTTTCTGTAGGTTCAACAATACGCGAGTTATGTGAAAAACTAAAATTTTTATAAAAAAAAAAAAAAAATGGCGGCCAAATGACTCTTGGTGCGATTGTACAAAATGTGATTTTAGACTCTTTCGATCCCTGGGTTTATGCTCTTTCGAGCCCTGAAGTCAAAATGCATTTCGGATTTTTTCCCAGACCCCCATATAGCAAAATCTAACTTTCCCGTACTATTGAGATACCTTTTAGGGCGTCTGGCAGAGGGAAGGCTGAAACAAAACTGGCTTAAACTTATATTTTCTAAATCAGGAAAAGGCAGAGAAAGTTAATAATTGGCCATCATATGGTTACTCTAAACAAAAAAATATTATTTCAATTTTATAAGAAAAAAACAAAACTAGGTGTTTTTTGTATGGAAAAACCTGTTTGGGAAACCTTTAACGGCGTCTGGCAGAGGGAAGGCTGAAAAATATCTGACTTAAACTTATATTTTCTAAACCGGGAATAGACATAGAATTTTTGTTTGTTACCATCATACGGTTATACCCAACAGAAAATAAGCTATTAGGTTTTTTATTAGAAAAATGCATTTCAAAATGTTTCAAAGCGGTCTGGCGGGGCGAAAGCTGAAAAAAACTTCTGTTACCCACATTTTTGAAATCAGGGGATTTTTATGATTTTTTGGTGTATCATTTATTTGGTTTATACCTAGCAAAACGCCAAAAGTTGATTTTTGACTGCACTTTGGATGCGTCTGGCAGAGGGAAGGCTGAAAAATAGCTGGCTAAAAATTATATTTTCTAGACCTGGAATAGACATAGAATATTAATTTGTTACCATCATTCGGTTATACCTAACAGAAAATAAGTAATTAGGTTTTTATTATAGAAAAATGCACTTAAAAATGATTTAAAGCGGTCTGGCGGGGGGAAAGCTGAAAAAGAAACTTGCGGTACCCACAGTTTCGAAATCAGGGGATTTTTTATGATTTTTTGGTGTATCATTTATTCGGTTATACCAAAACGCCAAAAGTTGATTTTTTGCTGCACTTTGGATGCGTCTGGCAAGGGAAAGCTGAAAAAGATCACTGCCAGACTTTTTCCGTTGACATACTGTGGTGCATATCTAGATATGTGCATACTCGAATTTCGGTTATATCAAAACTGCCAAAATATGCTGCCGGCTCTCGGTCTAATAGTTTTTAACTATGAGAAAGTACTTATTAAATATCTATAATTGATTTGTCTGAGCGAAATTAAAGACGAATTTGTTGAGTGGGTGATCAATCAGCAATGAGAAAACTTTTCTATAATTTTATTTCCTCCTTAAGTTAAGATGTGTTCATAAGCAGGCCCGTAGCCAGACTTGAATTTAAGGTAGGGCAACGGTCTTATCAGGTAGGGGATTGGTATAATAGTTAAACTTTTGTTTTCTCATTCAGTTCTCAACCCATTCTCATAAAAAGTACCTCGTTATATTTGAAAATAATCATAGTTTACACATAATATAAAATATGGACATAAAAAACTACATGTATTACTTAAATCGATAACAAAGTTGCAAAAATGTAGCTAAAAACAATATTTTTGAAATTCTTGATCTTACAGGGTCTATATGTTCCTGAAATGGCCTAAATATTTTATTCTATTCTATTCCCAAGTCAGTTGAAAGTTGACAAAACTAGAATTTTTGCAATTGCTGAACGAAGGTGATAGACCGAGAGCCCAGAGCAGATTTTGGGAGTTTTTGGATAACCGAAAATGGGTCATATGTATGTGTAGGTAATAGCGTCCTGATGAAGAATTCGAAAGTCTGGCAGGTTTATTTCACGGCATTCTATGGTTTATGGGGAGTTGAAAAATGCATTTTTTCCGATTTTCGTGTCGAGTATATAACCACTTAAATTCATATAGAGCCGATAAAGGGCGATACCTTGATTGCAAAAAGTTCGGTCCCAGACGTTTTATTCGCGGCATTACCCTTGCCAGACGTCCTTGAAGATTTGCGAAATAGCGATTTTCATACAAAAGTCAGAATATTATTTTTTGCAAGATATATAACCGTCTGGTGGTACCTCTTAAAAAATTACCACTACCCATTGATAAAAAAAAATTAGTGCCAGACGTTTAAATCACGGCATTACCCCCACCAGACGTCCTTAAAGAGTCGCCAAATAGCGATTTTCATACAAAAGTCAGAATATTATTTTTTGCAAGATGTATAACCGTCTGGTGGTAACTCTTAAAAAATTACCACTACCTCCAGATTAAAAATAAATTGGTGCCAGACGTTTAAATCACGGCATTACCCCCACCAGACGTCCTTGAAGATTCGCGAAATAGCAATTTTCATACAAAAGTCGGAAAATTATTTTTTGCAAGATTTATATGCGTCTGGTGGTAGCTCTTAAAAAATCACCACTACCTCCAGATAAAAAATAAATTAGTGCCAGACGTTTAAATCACGGCACTACCCCCACCAAACGTCCTTGAAGAGTCCCGAAATAGCGGTTTTCATACAAAAGTCAGAATATTATTTTTTGCAAAATGTATAACCGTCTGGTGGTAACTCTTAAAAAATTACCACTACCTCCAGATAAAAAATAAATTAGTGCCAGACGTTTAAATCACGGCACTACCCCTACTAGACGGACCGAACTTTTTGCAATCAAGGTATCGCCCTTTATCGGCTCTATATGAATTTAAGTGGTTATGTACTCGACACAAAAATCGGAAAAAATGCATTTTTCAACTCCCCAAAAACCATAGAATGCCGTGAAATAAACCTGCCAGACTTTCGAATTCTTCATCAGGACGCTATTACCTACACATACATATGACCCATTTTCGGTTATCCAAAAACTCCCAAAATCTGCTCTGGGCTTTTAGACTATGAAGAAAAATTAGGGGTAGGTATTCACGATCCGGTGCAACAGAAACGTGTAAAATTTCTAAATTTTATTTTTCTAATACTACAACTACTAATAGACAAATTTTGCAATATCGTATTTTTTTGTAGGTATATATCAAAAGTACAAAAGTGTAAAAAAAATTGTAGTCTGTATATTTGGTTGTTTAAGTATAAGAAAATGTTATACTTTTGCAACGATGCGAGACCATTTGCATCGAATCGGAAGTACCCCTATTGTTTATGTTTGCCCTGAATCCAGATTTTGGGGGTATATTGAAGAAAGAAATTAGGCCTCTTTACTTTGTTCGACAAAATGTTCTAAGTCTTGATTGAAGTAATCTTTTACCTAATGTTAGTTTTTGTCACACAGCGTAATCCTTGACAAATAGTGAAATCTAATTTATGTCATTGTTTTTTTTTTCTTCTTATTGAAATCCACATTGAGCACCAATTTAATTTTTTTTTTTGTAAAAAATCTGGCAATAATTTCTTTTGCCCTGTTTTGGAAAAATGAAATAAATCTCTTTTTTATAATGACCTTATTTTAGATTAATCGCGCAATTTTGTCAGCTATTCTGCTTTTCAATGTAATAACCTTGGTGCAAACCATCAGCGGCCCAGAATAAGCGGAACTTTGAGAATTCTGGGTCCTTGATAAGCGGAATTTCACAAAAGTTTTTTGAAAAACAATTTAGTTTACCATTTTCATGTAAATAATTAAGAATGAAATAAGGCCCCAAAAAATTAGTGTTGGGGTTTAATTTATTTTGGGACCTTATTTCATAATGAAATTATGCCTCAAAAACAAAATAAAATAATGCTCCACAAATTATTGCGGCCTTATTTCCTGGTGCCACTGAACTCGAATCTGGAGTCAAAATATTAAGGTTCTTTTTTCGCTTTTGAAATATTAACGCTGTGCTGGAAAATGCAAAAACTTTTTTTACTGTTTTTGTACCGGTAATGTACCGGATTTTTTTTTTTTAATCGTTGTCTTCTGTCAAATCTGTTTATATCTTTTCCATATTTTTTTTATTGTCTGCGATATCTTCAGTTGTTCGGCGTATTACAATATCATAAAAGAGAAACATAACGCCTCTTTTATAAGTAGGATATTTTTAAAATGGCATTTTCAAAAGTAGGACATTTTTGATTTTAAATTTTTGAACGTTTTCATAAACAGAGCATTTTTAAGGTAATGCATTTTTGAGCAGAGAATTTTTAAAGCTGGAGCAATTTTGAAGCTACGGCATCTTTATAAGTTGGCCATTTTTAAAACTAGAGCTTTTTTGGAGGTAGGGCATTTTTATAAGGGCAGCCTTTTTGAAGTTAGGGCATTTTAAAAGCTAGAGCATTTTTTAAAGTAGGACCTTTTCATTACTAGGGAATGTTTTAAGGTATGGCACTTTTAAGGCAGGGAACTATTGAAGGTACGGCATTTTTATAAGAAGAGTATTTTTGAAGGTAGGGCAGTTTTGAAGGTAATCCCTTTCTGATGGTAGGGCATTTTTCAAGGTAGGGCATTTTAAATTTAAGATAGGGCATTGCCCCTCAATGCCCCCCCCTCCTCTGGCTACGGGCCTGTTCATAAGCAATCAAATAATATTTGGAAAGATAGTACAGTGATCCCACAAAATTCATATGAATGATTTAATTATTAGATTTAATAAAGTTTAAGATTTCAAATATGTATAATATTTTAAGTTAAATAAGTTTTAGTTTTAATATAAGTTTAGGTTTGGAATTCAAAGTATTTTAATTAATTTAAGTTTAGAAATTCAAATCATTTTCATAAACAAAAATATAAAAATAGTTAGATATTATAGAGTACATAGCAACTGAATAATGATATTTCTTTCTTTTTATTTTTTATTATTTTAAGTATTTTCTTTCTTTTTCAAAACATTACTGAAATTGAATATTCTTTATTAAATAGTGGTGATATTATTTTTTCAGGTGATATAATTGTTTTGTTATTTTCTCCCAAACAATATATCTGAAGTAAAATCTTATTGCCGATCAACTTTTCTCAGTAAATCATACATTTTACTTCGAAAAAACTCAAAGCGCTTTTAAATTAGTACCCATTAAGAGTTTTTTATTTAATATTTTTCAATAATTTGGAATGAGAAATTGATATGAAAAATTGATAATGAAATTTAAAAAAAAATTCAAAAATATGATATTTAAATATCATCCTGATAATAAAAATATTGTTTTAATATTTTAATTATCATAGAACACATTTTACAGACCATTTTTCACTGATATTTAAAAAAAGTTAATTTGATACTGTTTTTTTTTTTTTTTGGTGTGTGTTTTGCCCAAGGGCATATAGCTTCTATAGGTGCCGTGTACTAAGCCAAGTGAAATAAGGCCATCTTGGATTTGGCCTTATTTCACTATTTCAACTTTTGTTAAGAAATAAGGCCAACTCAAGTTTTCTGCCAGGTATTTTTTCACTTCTTAAATAATAGATCCTTAGAATGCATCATGTTTTGTAATAATAAAAGAAAGAGGTTTTCTCCCTTTTTTTTTTTGCTCATGGGTTACATAATTTATTTTGAAGATAAATTCATTCAAAAATTAAATCATTAAAAGGCTACTTCTTTGAAACTTATTGTATATATTTTTGTATCACTGGTCTGAAGTCGGTGCTGAACTCGAATCCGGAGTCAGAAAACTTTGCATTTTTGAAATATTACAGTTAGCTAAAAAACGTTATTTTGACTGTTTTTGGGGGTATGCTTTAATCTTTGATGAATTTATTTCTAAATAATTTGTCTATAAGAACTGTTTTTCTTCTTTCAAAAACTGTTTAAGTCTTTGCGATGTCTCTTTGCCTCTTTTTTTTTTAGAATTTTTTTTTTAGAAATCACAATACTTTGTATCAACAATATCTAACTGCAGTCGATTCTAAATCCCGCTAAATCAAATAGTCATTTGAACTGTGTAGAAGCGAAAAATTTGCCAATATCCTTTTTAAGTATTTTTTAGTAGAGGAATTCGTAGTTAAAAGTTTAAAAAAGCGCTGCTTACGGTAAACGAATTTAAAAATGGCCGAATATTCAGCGTCATCTCTAGTTTTGTAGGTACAAAGAGTGATAAGTTGGTTGATATAAATTGCGAGCGTTAGCGAGCAAGAAAATGTTTTTTAAGAAACAAATTTTAACCATTCCAAGGCTTTATAAAAAAAAATAATTCGTACAATTTAATATATAAAACATTGAAAAATGGACTTTTTCTTGCACCGAAATTTTGTAGCAGACAGGTACATTCTATCTATTGAGTTCTAAATGAAATTAGCAATACTTAAAAACCAAAATTTTAAATAATCCAAGTTGTTTGACATGAGCTAATTACACTGGTGAACAAGGTTTTTTTTACAGAAACCAGGGTATACTTTTCTATAGGCTGAGCTCGAATCCGAAGTCAGAAAAATTCTATCACATCACGTTTTTGAGATATTCCCGTTAGAAAATCGAAAATCCCGCTTTTTACCAGTTTTCGAGGTTATTTCCTAGCGTTGGTAGGTACTACAGTCTCTGAATAAATCGATACATTTATTTTCGCTTACATACTGGATTTAAGGTTAACATAGAACAAAAGTGGGTAATAAGCAACTGAAGATATCTCGGACAGTAGAAAAGATGTCTGAAAGATTTAAATAGATTTAAGGGTAATATTTCAAAAACGAGATGTGATCGAATAAGTCCGTCTTTGGATTCGAGTTCGGCCACCGAAACCCTTTGAAAAAGCATAGTTTAGTCTCGGCACCAAAAACCCTGCATAAGTACTTGTGGTATTTAAAGGGTTCTTAAAAGAGCATTTTAAGGTGTTAACATAGTGCTTAAGGAAATGGTCAAAGAGATAAAAACTCTTTGAAATGGACCAAACAATTTTTGTTTTCCTTTATACAAACTTCATCGACAGCTTCTGCAACGATGCAAAATTGGTAGTGATTTTAAGGGAGATTTTCATATAGGTTATCAAATCACTATAATACAAAAACAAATCATTTAGTGTTGCACATATTAGACTTGTATATGTTTATAATATAGGTATCTTTTGATTTTCTGAAAAAAAATTTCGGGGGGGGTTAAACACCAAACCCCCCCCCCCCCCCCCCTAAATACGGCTATGTAAAGCCTACACCAACAAATTCTTTATACAAAATCTGGCTTTTTTTCCTACACGGTTAAACATTTTAGAGTATTTTTTAATACAGCTCTTGTATTAAAGCAATATGCAATAGAAAAAATATTATTCCAAAATAATAAAATTATTTTTATATATATTTTGTATTAAATTAAATTATTCAAGTATTAAGTTGAATACTTGTAATATTTAATAATTATAATTATAATAATTATTAATTATAATTAAAAATTAACCCGCCCACAGTATTGATTTTGAGGAAATAAATGGTAAAAACGAAATTTGGAGTATGGATTTGTTTTATTTATTTTTTCAAATATATATGTAAGTTATCACAGTATAAGTTGTCGTCGCTAACAACACGCGCGACACAACTTAGCTGACACAACATGTTGTCGACCCCAGTCAACACGAGCCAGTGACCAGACTGCAGCGAGGGTTCCCACAGGTGGGAATTCCAGGAATATGAAGTCAGCAGTACTACAGTCAGCAACACTAACAACATAACAATAAAATTAGGTTTCTTTCGGGCCAACAAAATATGTATAATTGAGTTTACTTTGATCAATAAAAGAGCTCACTTCATTGAGCAAAAAGTACAAAAACTGTTTTTTTTAGTTCATATAATAAACAAATCCATAACTTGTATAACTGTTCTATGTTTTCTCAAAGTTTAGGGAATTTATATCAAGTAATATACTAGTTAGAGCGCTCCAAAGTTACCTTATCTTTAAGTTTTGAAATGTATGGAATTTCTTGCATTAATTTATTTCTCATGGAAAATAACATGTTAATTTATGTTTGTTAAAACAAAAAATTTTACTACTGAGCTTTCTAAATAAAAAAACAAAATTTTTGTTAGTCTTATTTTTGGTTTAGGAGTGAATGAATTAGAACTAGGGGCTACTGTTTTAGCTCCATTAAGTGGTTCGCTTAATTAGTGACAGTGATAACCAGGAAAATGTTTTGGCTCTTGGCAGACCAAGGAAGAACTTCACATCGTGCACCCTCTGGGTCAAACGATATATAGGTACCTAAGTTGAAGAACTCAGAACCTAAGTTGAACAACACAGGTATTGTGCATGTTTCAAACAATTAATCTTATAGCAACTCATATTATGTGCCATAATTTTAATATATAGCTATATATATATTTTTTTTTTTTTAATCAGTTTTATGAAAACGGGTTGAAACATTTTTTTTGAAATTTTGTTTTTATGTATCAAATAATAATATCTTAAGAATAGCATACCTTATAAATTTGGATTTAATTTTATAAAATTTTTGTTAAAAAAAAAAAAACTATTTAAAAAAATGGTTTCTATAATTTTCGAAAAAAAAATTCCAAAAATTCTTTGCTTAACAAGAAATAAAATGGCATACATAGTTTGGAGAATAAAATCATTTTCGTCATTTTAAAATCCAAAAAATTTCAATAACTTTTTTCTCAATGTAAACATGTGTGCCAAATTTTATTAAATTCCGTTAGATAGTTCAGATTTTACGTATTTTTTCCGCTCTCCCATACAAATGCCACCACTGTGCGCCGGTATTAAATTCAAATCTTGTATTGAATTTTAATACCCCTGTATTAGAATTTAATATTGTTGTATTACATTTTAATATTCTTGCATTAAAATATAATTGAAATGTATTAAAAAATAATATGAAAAGCATTAAATTGTAATATGGCCATAGTTACACTATTAAAATTTTTAGAATAATATTAAATTTTAATCAAATTGAATTAAAAACCTAAGCGACATTAGCAGTCATTTAAAAAAAGAAAATGCACCTGATAGACTCCCATTCCATTCTAGAGAACAGGATTTTCCTGAGGTACCACAAACAGGGCGGTCTTCAACTATCCTGGGGCCCTTGGGCACAGAAGAATTTGGGGCCCTTTTGGAAAGTAAAATAAGTACAATGGTTGGCTTAAGAGCAATGGTTATGGTTAACCCTCTGTAGGCACACCTCTTTTTTGTGACGTGACAGGCACACGGGTGCGAATTTGGTTCATACTTTTTCATGTCGCTACAACTTTTTTCGGTCTCAATATTTAATAGAGAATCATACATGAAATTGATGTAGAATTTTCCGAGGAATTCGAGTATTGTTTTCACAATTCCGAAAAAAAAATATTTTCACCCTATGAAAGAGACATTTTTGTGACCACTTTTTTGAAAAATCGTAGTTTTTTTTATTTTTGTCCTGCACTATTTCATTTTGTATGAAAAATTCGCCGCACCATGATTCAAAATTTTGGAATTTGGAAAAATAAAAAAAAAACTACCGACGAGAAGGAGATTCGAACCCGAGCACTTTCAATTAGAAGTCCAACGCTTTAACCACTCCACCACCAAGTCATATTTGCATGAACTGGCAAGTTGTTACTTAAGCCAAAATAACATTGAAGACGACTTAAACATTTGTATAAGTACGAGAATAGAATTTTTTTCATACAAAATTAAATAGCGCAGACGTGCTGCACAAAATGAAATAGTGCGGACGTGCTGCAGTCGTGGTGCGGCCGGCGCACACTGGGGAAATTTGTATGGGAGTGCGGAAAAAACTCAATAAAAACTGAACCACTGAATCGATTTGGATGAAATTTTCAGGAATGACAGCTTAAGTCGTAAGAAATCATTATTATGATCCAGATACTGTTCTTAGAAAATCTAAAAACTGCTATTTTCAATTTACATGTACCTAAAGCATTTTTTTTATTTGTTTGTATTAATGGAACCACCTTACAGATTTTAATTACATTAAATGGAAACGAATAACTCATTTTACTGTTGTCTAGGTCCACGTCCACGCAAAATGAAAAACCCGAATTATAGTAAAAAAATACTCAAAAAACCACTGTCGCTTTTTCGTTTCATCGTGTTTCAAATCACAACGATATTAAAGAATAAATTTTACTTTCTCCATTTGTCTTTTCGGATAAGGATCTCTAGCTTGCAGCCAAAAAAATAAAAATCTGACAAAAAGGTAGAAAATCTCCTTTTTGTCAGATTTTCAATTTTCTCGAAAACTAGAAGACATAGAAACATATGGTTTTCAGTGTTTGGTAAGGAATCAATTAAAGCAGTTTTCTTTATAATTTGTATTCAAATCCCCAATCTTGACAAAAATAGTATTGGATGTGTTTTTTTTTATTTTTTTTTCAAAATTTTGACATTGAAATCGATTATTTCAAAAACAATTAACTTAAAGAACTTAATTTAAAAGCTCGAATTAAGCGTAATATTCTAGCTTTTAAAAAAGGTATCATTTATAACTGTAAGTGTTACCATTGATTTTTAATATTTTTTTTTTTTTTGATATTTTAAGTAATTTTTGCGACCAAATGAAGTTTTCAATTGCCAATTAAAAACGCAGTGGCACCTGGTGGCACCCAAATTTAGTTTTTATCGAAAGGTAATTTCATAAGGAAAATGTTTTTAATAGTCTCTAACTGTAGGCAAGTGTAGCTAAAATTATATATACAAAAATATGAAAAAATTAAGCCATTTTTTCTCTTTTCTTTAAATAATTATATAAAATAATTAACATCCTTAAAATTAATAATTTCTTCGATTTACAATAGACAAATGATGGCATCTTTACGGAAAAACAAAAGTGTATGAGTCGGCTGAAGCAAAAAAAAATTACACAACTTTAATTTCAGGGTATTTTCACTTCGTTTTTTATACTTTCAACAACTTGTCCCTTAAACAAGCTCTAATAAGTAAACTACAAGTCCGATTTTAGTAATTATTTCTGATTTTGATTCAGATTTTATTCTAGAATTTAGAAATTGTATTGAAAATTTTCTCCGAGGTACTTAAAATTTTGGACTTTTTTCCGCAAAATCCCCAGTGTGCGGCGCACTGTTGTCCAAAATGGCTTATCTCGTTGCAAAAATCATAACTTTTGAACGGATTGAGGTAGCGGTACAGTTTTTTTTTAATTTGAAGGAAATTTCCACGGCTGTTACACCAATGAATTTCAAGAAAATTGTTTTACAGGGTGTTTAGGAATCATCGGCCGAAAACCGATTTTCTTAAAAAAAAAAAATATTTAAATTAAAATTGGTATGCCATTTTGTAGAAATCACTGATTCACATCTAAAAAAAGTTCAGATTACACTTTTCCATGATATAACGATTATAGAGAATGCCAAAAAAGTTGGTCCCGGAAGTCCGTCTGTCTGTCTGTCTGTATAAGGATCTACACCTACAGCCTAAACGGATGGACCGATTGACTTCAAATTTGGTATGTAGCATTTTTTGGAGACCCTCCAGAGGGGTTTTTGGAATTAATTTTTTTGGGCCAAAAATAACGGTACTTGTCATACACCAATTTCAGTAAAGCTGTAATTGCTCAAAAACGGCTCCAACGATTTTGTTTAAAAAATTCAAATGTAAGTTTGAAAACAAGGTCTATCTTCTAATGAAAAAAATTTTTTTGGAAAATCATTATTAACGGTACCTGCCATAGAACGGTTTTTTTTAAATCCGATATTCTCCGAAACGGCTTATTCGATTTCAACGAAACTTTTTTTTAAGAAGCACTTATATAACTCAAATATAGGCCAAAAATAAAATTTCAAAAAAAATAATTTTTGGATTTTTAAAAAAATTTTGAAATTTTTTTTTGAAAAATAAAATTTTCGAAAACGGGACATTGTATTTTTTTGAAATTTTGTTTTTAGATGTGGATTAGTGATTTCTACAAAATGGCATACCAATTTTAATTTAAACATTTTTTTTAAAGAAAATCTGTTCCTTCTGCCTTCATTTTTTTTCAAAGTACAAAATCTTGGCAGTGCGCAAGCATGCGCAGCTAAATATTTTTAATTTGGATCAACAATTGATTGGTACACATACCCTATTAGGCTTAATGCATGGAACCGAATGGATTTTTTACGGTACCTGCCATAAAACCGTTTTTTTTTCAAATCCGATATTCTCCGAAACGGCTTATTCGATTTCAACGAAACTTTTTGTGAAGAAGCACTTATATAACTCAAATATAGGCCAAAAATAAAATTTAAAAAAAAAATATTTTTGGATTTTTAAAAAAATTTTGAAATTTTTTTTTGAAAAATAAAATTTTCGAAAACGGGACATTGTATTTTTTTGAAATTTTGTTTTTAGATGTGGATTAATGATTTCTACAAAATGGCATACCAATTTTAATTTCAACATTTTTTTTAAAGAAAATCTGTTCCTTCTGCCTTCATTTTTTTTCAAAGTACAAAATCTCGGCAGTGCGCAAGCATGCGCAGCTAAATATTTTTATTTTGGATCAACAATTGATTGGTACACATACCCTATTCGGCTTAATGCATGGAACCGAATGGATTTTTTACGGTACCTGCCATAAAACCGTTTTTTTTTTTCAAATCCGATATTCTCCGAAACGGCTTATTCGATTTCAACGAAACTTTTTGTGAAGAAGCACTTATATAACTCAAATATAAGCCAAAAATAAAATTAAAAAAAAATAAATGTTGGATTTTTAAAAAAATTTAAAAAAAAAACCGTGCGGGCGGTGGGTTCGGCGAAAATTCCTGCAAACGGCGGTGGTGCAGCGGTGGTGCGGCGCTCATGATTTTTTTCTTTAAAAATTCAATTTCTATTTTTACTCGGGAATTCTATGGTTCTTTTTATAAAACCTTAAATATTTCAAACAGAGTTGAGCTACACAATTGGTGTTTGCACCGTATTAACTACAATTACTGGCAAAACAAAATTAAAAACAGCAGTTTTTTAATTTGTTGTTTGAGTTTTGTTGATCCTTGTTTTATTACATCATTTGAAAAAGGAAATAGTTTATCTGGTTCTAAGGTGTCGAATATTATTCAGACCGTGAATTCTCTATAATCATTGTTGATTATGACCCATCGAAATATTCAAGCGACAATAGTAAACGTTGACTTTAAAGTACGATTTCGGATTTGAAATTCTTACTTAGGTAATTATAATTTAATTAAATAATTTAAAGGGCTACAACAGTAATTTAATTTTTAGCCAATACTTGCACCGTTTACAAAATAATAAGGCAAGAGTTTGCTAAACAAAAAAACGTCTTTGACTTAATATTACTTATTTTTTATTTGTTTCAACAAAAATAATGTGCACTAAATCCATAGAAAATGTTGTAACGAACAATCAACAATCAATAGCTTTCGTAGGACATTCTGAAGCCGAGTTTTTCCCAAAAAACGATATTTTTGGGTGTTTTCGCACCGTTTTTGCATGCGTTCATTTATCAATTGCTCGGCCATCTTTGCAACATGAATAGGACTACAAAATAGATTAGAAAAATGTCAATCATGATATAAGCTTTTTTCGAAATAATGACAAAAATGTGTTTTTTAACAACAAGAATTTGACTTCAAATGGCTGCCATTTTGTATTTACTCACTCAAATACAATGAAATTGCATACAACCATAGAAAATATTATAAGGAAGAGAATGTATGTTTATTTTTTGGTCTACGATAATCTGGAGCAAAGATATTAGCTTAGAAGTAAAATATCCCAAAAAATACATTTTTGCGAATAACTCCGCTAATAAGAATGATCAGGTGGTGAGAAATTGGGTTTAAGCCTTTTAAATATACCCCTATCGATAAATGAAATAAAAACTGACAGTGCCTCTCTGCGCAAGGTCAAATGACGCTTTGACTGGAGTAAGATTTGTCGCGTCGAAAAAGTTATGGAATGCCGTTTGAAAAACGACACGACAGAGGAAACGAGAGCTGTCGAAAAACGACACGACATCGGTAATAGGCATGAATAACTTATTGGACTTTTTATACAAATGCGAAATAAATAACAAAAAACTAGAAAACACAAGGCGAAGATATAGTTGGGCGAAGTGATCGAAATACGAAGTAAACAAAAAAAAAAACAATTAAGACGCCCCGGTTATAGCGATCAATAAAAAGCAAAAAGAAAAAAGAAACCATATGAAATTGAATATTTTTTGCTGATGCTCTTTAATAGCGAACAGAGAAAACTCACGCCAGTTGACAGTTGACACACACAAAATCTACCGACTCTCTTCTTTTTCTGATTGAAATACCCACGTAAAAATTGTTCGTATGCAGTGGAACAGGAAAAATTTGAAACATTTCAGGGGGAACGAATTGTTTCATTTCATTTCAAATGTCAATCAGCTGGCACGAAAAATGAATTTGCATCAGGAAAACAAATAAATACAATTTAAGCAAAAAATAATTGTTTCATTAGCCCTGTTCCATTGGCGGTGATACTCTACTAACAGTAGATGTTTTGGTTTATCTAGTACTATCATCTACCCATGCTCTTCTTCCCGAGTAGATAAGATTTGTATTGATTTCGTTGAAAGTGCGTTCCATTGAAAGTCGCTAGTAAAGTACTAGTAGTACTTTGCTACTTCCCAAAGGAACAGGCTTTACTCAAATTTTTTTACCTGAACTACATCAAAACACAAAGTCAAAAAAGTATGAAAAAGTAAAAAAAGCTCAAAATATAAAAATCACATGTATATTTACCTGACATCTATTGGAAAAAAATTAACTAAAAAAGCTCTTTTGTTTTTGAAGTTTTGAAATTTCAAATGAAAAAAAATTGAAAAAATAAACAAATTACAGTCAACTCCATTTAAGTCGAATTGTCACAGGACACGAAAATTGGTTCGAGTTAGAGGGAAATTCGACTAAGAGCAATCTATTTAATCTTTTTGCTGCAGGCGGTTTCATTAAAAACGGTAAAAAAATTTGAGTAAGAGGAAAATTTGACCAAAAGGAAGTACGACTTATAGGGAATCGACTGTATTTGAAATTTCAATTGTTTGTCAAAAGAGCTTTTTTTTCGCAAAATGTTCCTGTCATTTTGTTCATTCATTATGTGATCGAAGAGCTACCTTACGGAAAGGATATAAAATATTGTTTGAGTTAATTTGTTTTTAAACATTTGTGAAAATTGAAAGCTTGGTCTTGTTCAAGCTTTTTGAATCAAATACTTTTTTAAAATGAAAGAGAGATATACAAACAATCTACTAGGGGGAAGAAGAAAAAACATCGTGTTTACTTTTTTGTACTTTTTTGACTTTTTGTTTTGATGTAAGTAGTTCAGGCTTAAATTTTTGTTTTCGAAAAAAAATTCTGTGAGTCATTAAGGCCCGTTTGCTGATTCGAAACATAAATCCAGTTAATAGCCAGGTTCCACATAACTTTTATGTTATACACAAATCTATTTGTGTTGCACGTAAAAATTTATGTCGATCATAGCTAAGAAAGAGATTTGAAATACATCTAAGTTCACTTTGAAAAATGCGATATGTCAAATTTAAAATTTTTGCAAGAAAACTAATCGGTGAATGTTTGATTTTTTTTTGTTTTATTGTGTTTTTGAGAAAAAATGTCGCAAAAAATTAAAAAAAGAAATCCTAACTTTTCATCGAGTGAAAAATCATTGCTCCTTCATTGTGTGTATGAAGAAAGAGGAGTAATAGAAAATAAAAAAACTGATGCTGCAACTTGGAAGGATAAAGAAAGTGCTTGGCTACGTATCGAAACAAATTTCAACAGTCAATCCGGAGCTTCCTGCTATAGAAGTGGCGAATCACTTAAACGGTTCTATGCAAACTACAAAGGGGAAACCAGGAAGGAAGCTACTCAAGAAAAATTTTCATGTTTGCAAACTGGAGGTGGAAAGCAGTTCAAACCAACGGACCCAAATTTCGAACTTGCTGTCTCCATTATGAATCCAAAAACGGTTCATGGTTTGGAGAACGAGTTTGATGGAGATAGCCAATCCAATGAACGAAGTGAAAATGTAATTTAAAATGGAATTTAATTAATTTTCTTATTGATAAAAGACAACATAATTTGATTTTAGATTGATAACAACAAAACCAAAACAACGACTGGAGCAGTTATAAACCGTCTATGTTAAAAAAAGGTATAAATCCCAAACTGAAACCCCCAATACAATCAACTTGTGATCCCAAATTAAGTGAGGCTAATGAACAAAGTATTTCCGGTGAGGATGTTGAAAAAGAAAAAACACCAAAAGTGATTATGTCAAAAGGTTTTAAAAAATCTTTTGAAAGCATTGACCAAGAGACAAATACACCTTGGATGTCTAGAAGAAGACCCGTTGCTTCAAGTGTACCAAACACTAAAATAACAGAGCAGTATACTGAACTATCAAGAATTAAAATAGAACTTGCCAAGTTGCAGTACGATACTCTGAAAGAAGAAGCCTTTGACAACAAGTACCAACGAAATATCGAGCATGAGCTGAAGAAAAAATCCATGGAGCTAGATATTCAAATTAAGACTGAACTTTTAAAAAAGATTAAAAAAGAAAGCTGCACCGCCAAGGATGCCCAAAATGTTTTAAAGGAAATTGAAGTTTATTTTGATGAGATCAGCCAAAACTAAACAATACCTAAATAGTCGCAGAACCTACCTTTATGCATGTTTTTATTTTGTCCATACAAATGTTTGTATGTATGTACATAGGGATTTTCTGAATTTTAATTTTGTATGTTTGTTGTTTTTAAAGATTTTATTGTTTCTGTGTATGAATTATTAAAAAAACAATCTCTTTTTAAATAAATATGCGTTTTATTTTGCCCTTCAACAGTGACTAAATAGTTACAAACGTCCAAAGTAATCATTTATCAAATTCATACGTTTCTGCATGTTAAGATTTGAAGAAACAAAATTTCTATTTTTTTCAAAACCATAATGGTTATTTCTTTTGTTAAGCGGAATCTTTTGTAAAAAGAAAGCTCATCAAATGAAGAAAAATATTCATTTCTCTCATATATTTGACGAGGAATGCCAATTTCTATCACTTCAAGGATTTCCATGTCATCGTCAAACACATCCAGAATTTCAAAATCCATTTTTATTTACGTTTTCTTTTGATTTCTTGTAAAACCTTTTTTATTTATAAAAAACCAAATATTCAAAAATAATTTTTCAAAACGCTTCAATCCCTTATGTCAAACCTAAATATTTTATGTATTACTTTTTCGTAGACATAAATAATGTTCTACTTATCGAAGTTTATGTTTAGGTTTAGGTTTGGTGCAAACCAATATGTGGTACCTAAGGGTTTATGTCAAACATAAACTCTTAAGTATCGTATCAGCAAATGGCCCTAAAACATTACAAAACATCTATTCATTTTCCTGATCGCTATAACCGGCCCCTAAAGGATGGCGAACTAATTAAAAATTACCCATTGTGTGAAAAACGAAATACAGGAAACGAAGTAAAAAAACAAACAATAGGCACCCATTGTAAAGCCATAGGGGACACTCTTAACGTTTACCCACTTTCAATAAGTGACGCGGGCCAAATGAAAATTAAGTAGCTCTTCGAAATAAGCAAAACTAGCGGAAACTAGTACCCTTTTAAAAGTTTCACGTTTTAACTTTAAGAAAGCTTCGATCCTGGCTTCAAAAATAACACGGTGTAACACTCAAAATATACGCGGCGGAGCCCTATCATGTTTTGTAGAGCTAGTCGCACTGATTACGAAACGGTATTTAAAAAGTCCCTTACAGCCCCAAAATCTGGAGTTATGGGCAAAAAACGGTTTTTTGACCTTCACCCATTGAAATAAATCTAGCTTCGTCAAATTTTTACCCATTTTCGATTTTTTTAAAGTTTCTGATAGGAAATAAATATACCTTCTCAACAATGTATAAAACATGTAACTCGGTAAAACCACCTAGAATTTATAAGCTGTCAAAGTTCAAAAATTCCATTTTTTTCGTCATTTACCCAACTTCGACATCAAATTAAAGTATATATTTTCACAACAACATGCTGTTTTAAAAATATATTCTAAAATAATAGGTATTTATTTCCAAATCAAACGATGTATTTTTTATGAAAATCACTTTAAAATTGGGTTAGAAAAAAAATATTACGATTTCAACCCAGATACAGAAATTCGAACTTTTAGGTATACAACAAAAATTTTGTTTTGGCACTTAGTAGGATAACTTGGGCGCCAGGATTTGATAACTGGTTTTTGTAGAGAAGCTCAATGCAAACATTTTTTTTTGGGAGGGGGGTCTATCTCCCCCCGTTTAGGTGGGAGGGGCAGTTTTCTAAAAAAAATTATCAAAATGAAAAAAAAATATTAAAAAACAACGGCAACACCTACAGTAATATATGATACCATTTCCGAAAGGCAAAATTGTACATTTAATTAAAATTTTTAAATCAACATATTATAACCAATAGTCGAAAATGGGTAAAAATTTGACGAAGCTAGATTTTTTTCAATGGGTGAATGTCAAAAAAACCGTTTTTGCCCATAACTCCAAATTTTGGGGGTGTTAGACACTTTTTAAATACCGTTTCGTAATCAGTGCAACTAGCTCTACAAAACGTGATAGGTCTCCGCCCGCGTATATTTTAAAACCTCATTTTTGTAACACCGTGTAATTTTTGTAGTTCTTTCAGAAAATAAATGGTTTTTGTGGGAAAAATAATTTTTTACTTTTGTAATTTTCCCTTTTTTTGCAAATAGTTGCCATTGAAGTTATAGATGTACACTTAAAAGTTTTTTACATCAGAATCCTATTTGTTTAATTTAAAAAAAAGAACAACGATGATACCTATTTAAAAATTGTTTACATCAGAACTTCCTTAGTGCATATTCAGCGAGAAAACATCGAACAGACCTAGGAATTTGAAGGGAGTTGTCAAAAAGTAGTGTGTCAACAAATGGGTCACCCATTCTTTTCCATCCGCCAATTTCAACGTTGCGTGCGTCACCAACGCGACGCTTGCAACGGATTCTATAGATTGGGCCCTTTCGTCTCTTTTCTAAAAATTTATTTTTGTTAGTTTTAGAATTCTTGTCCAGTTTACTAAGTTTTTCATACCAGTTTCTATTTCGATTCTTTTTATTTTCCTTTGCTTTCTTATTATTGCAAAGTTTTCACATACGTTCAAATTTCGCTTACACATTTTTTCGCTCTTTGTTTTATGTTGTGGAAGAAAAACCTAATTTGAAAATAGAACCCAATACTTTAGAATTCTATAGAATTCCGATACGAATCTAATACCACAAGAAGGTACCTTCCTAAAACATAGCTTAGTATTAACATCTTATTATATTACCTGCAATGAAAGATTTAGTAGTTCGTCCATTTGGGATAACAAAAATTGTTCCGTTTTCATGAAAGTTAGTTATCATTTTATTGCCAAAGACAATGTAAATGTTGTCAGAACTTCGAAAGTGCATCAAGCAGAGATGTTCTTTCCGCGCTGCATCCATAAAGTCGTTGTAAACATTCAAATTCTCAGCCAGAATTTCTACCGAAGCAATCTTCTCTCCCCAAGGCATTTGATACAATAGATGAGCTACTTTCGGAAAAACCAATCCCCTTGCTGATGGAATTGGCCAAATATAATACTCTAAATCGTCGATGACATGTTCCAAAATGTTATAAATGTCAACGTCTATAAAGAGCCCTATTGAATGATCCACACATTGTTGGAGGTATTGCACTTCTTGGAGGAGAATATTTTCCGCCAGCTCAGAATCTTTGATTTCAATTGCTCGAATTCCTAAACAACAAAATAAAAATTATTGGTATTAATTTAATTCTATATCTTCTTGGCTTACCAATTTCAAAATCGGCACCAATCAGATTCGCCTGATTAATACGATTTAAAACGAATATCGCTGTAATTGGGTCTCTAGTCATCACCGATAACATTGCATCCCCTTCGATTACTTGCACAAAACTTTCACCAGATTGAGACTTATTCTCGTCTTCAATGCCAGACCTTATGCCTTCTACGCAAATTAGTGGAATTGCTGGAACTGTACTACTCAATGGTGTTGTAGAAGATGGTTCAGTCGTTGTACTTGTCGTTGTGGTTTTTAGTTTTGCCGGGGTCTTTTTTCCTGGCCCAGCTGTTGATGTGTGTAGAATCATACTGATTAGGAGCCATATTATAGCTGAAAAAAAAGAGATGTTTTTTCATCCAGTATGTAAGAGTAATCCAACATACATAATTTTTTCTATTTTTAATAAACTACTTGAGAGCATTGAAGGTGTAATGTGGGTATGAGCAGGGGCGTACACGCCATTGGGGTAAACGGGGCGGTGCCCCGCTGCCTCCGACCGATGCAAGGGCCCTAACTGAAGACAATACATAGAAGGAAACTTATTATGAAAAACAGTAACGAAGCAAAGAGATAAGATATTTGATATGATTCACTTCCTTGTGTCCGAAGAAGAGAGAAATTAAATTCGTTAGCGTAATGCATAATGCATTGTTAGTCAGCCGCATAATATAAATGTATTCATTTAAAAAAAAATGTTACCTCAAGAGCCCCAAAAAATAAATTACAGTTTTGAAAGAAAAATTTTTCTACACCTTTACATTTTGATAGGTTTCTTCCAAAATGATTTACATTTTTTATAGGTATTCAATTTCTGTATAAAAAGTTTTTAAGTTTTTTCTTTGCTAAACGAATTCGTTAATATTCAGCCCTATTGAGGTATCCGTTCTGAGAAAGTTCCGAAACGATAGCCTTTTTCGATCGGAACTTAGATTTCTTTCAGGGTATCCACTTCTGAACAAAAAAAATAAAGTCAGCGTGAGTACAAAATTTGTACTAAATAATTTTGCTATTTTAGTGCCGATTAAGAAAAAACAACGACAAAGCATCAGCAAGAGAGGTTGGTTGGAATGTACCTAAAGGACTTTTAAGCATCACAAGGATTTAATCCTTGTAATGCTTAAAAGGATTTAATCCTTGTGATGCTTAAAAGTCCTTTAGGTACATTCCAACCGACCTCTCTTGCTGATGCTTTGTCGTTGTTTTTTCTTAATCGGCACTAAAATAGCAAAATTATATTTTTATTTTTTTTTTTCTGTGAAGATCCAACTTTTCTTAAAATACTCCGCAACTATTTTACTATACTATCTTCATTAATGTCAAAAAGTCTTTGATGAACATATTTCATCGCAATGAGTTGATGGGTTTCATCGAAAGGTTCTCCGATATGTCCAGGGTCGGACTGGGGCAAAGGGGCCCGGGTGGCAAAATAATAAAAAGGTCCCGCACCGCTGCTTGGTCCATGGAACTAAAAAAAACTACAATACTACAAACATTTAATTTTTAAGATCTTGGTGCTTCTTTTGGCGATTCTAATTTCTAATATTAAAAATTACATATTAAAAATAAATAAATAGAGTATGAGAGCAGGACCCCAAGAGGCATGCGTTGAGCTCAGTTTATTTTTTTTATTTTTGATAAATCTTATTCAGAATTTCTATAGATGGATGACTTCAGAGCCAGACATCGTGGGTTCAAACCCAGCGGTCGGCTCAGAAGTTTTTTCTAAATCGCCAGCTTAACTGAAGCCACCTGTGCGATAACATGAGACAATTTTCAACTATGTCTCCTCCTCTGTGCCACGTAGTTCAGTGTTGTATGTTCTTCTCTCGTTCTTTCTCTCTTTGTCTTTCTGTGTTGTATTAATGTCTTGTGTTGTATCAGCAAAATGGACCTAGATTCCGAAGCTGCAGTGTTTCTAGTCCGGAGATTTATCTTCAGACTAGTTTAATATGTAATGTAATGTATTCAGAATTTCTATTAAAAAAAAAACAGATAGTCGACAAAATTTTAAATTGTAAGAAAATTTGAAAGCTCTTCACAAACTAAGTTGAAAAAATTTATTAAAACGCGGGATTTTTAACTATCTGTATAAAGATTTTGAAATTTTTGTACTTGTAGCTGCAAATAGACAATGACTTATAAACAAAAAAATTAATTTATATTATCCTGCATTAATTTTTTTATCAGGATTTTCGACGAATTGTATTGAGTTTATAATTTTTTGACACTGCCCAGACTGCCCGAAGGGTAGATACATACACCCCTGGGGCCCCAAAACTTTTCACTTCATATACAATTATAAATATAATATAGTCATATAGTCCGATTTAGGGCCTGCACTTGTTAAACGGGCCCCTTTTCTTTAGACATGACTGTTTGGTGTTTGAAATTTTTATTTGTACTTGTTTTGTACTTGTTCTTATGAATTTTTATATGGGGTAGCTGAGAGCCCGGGTGGCAATCGCCAACTCGGTTATATGGCCAGTCCGACCCTGGATATGTCAATCGGAACGCATACCTGCCCCGATAGAAAATTCTCCGATTTCGAACAAATCCTAACGAATACCTCGAAAGAGCTGATTATGAATATCTACTATCTAATTACTAAAAAAGATATTTGATCGTAATGTAACAATACTGTAAAGTAAATGAACTGAAAGTTCAAAGCCAATACTCAAGTTGTTAGGTGTGGTTGAGACCAAAACAACTGCCAAGTTTGTTGACTCCATTTGACAATATGTAGATTTGAATCTTTAAATGAAAACGATAGGTGTGTACTTCTAAACTTCAATGACCAATACATCTAAATTAAAATGCTACTTACCTCTTTGTGGGTTCCAACAAATGTTTATTTGCATTTTTTTTGCAGGTTATCCAAAATATTGTTTTTTTTTTTTGTCGTGTAGTTATAAAGAACGGATAGATTGCATATATTGATTTTATGTTCACATTTGGCTGCCGCAAGTAATTGAATTATGCTGCATATGCCTTCGAATATATAGGTAAAACTGCTTTTTCTCTATTTGTTTGTATTTTTTTTATAAATGAATGTTATACCGTAACAACATAACTTTGGTTGTTATAATTGCATTATAGTTGGCAGGAACAATGATAGGGGTATTAATCAAAACACATTTTTTTTTACAATCATCCAAACTTGTTACTGAGGCAATGGATCATTGTTCGTGTATATTTATTTTGTGTTTATTATTTCGTTTACTTTCTTAGTTGTAATGAAAAAAACTCTTAAAAAAAACTAAATAAATTATGGTCCACAAACAAATAACAAACTACTATCATAACTAACGCAAAAGATAGTATTTTGTGAAGTTGGCATACTCTCTCAGCTATTTTTCACGGTTCACCAATTTCAGACCGACACTGTTTTTTAATTCATTTGTAATTAGTTGATATACATTATTATGTACATAATATGGCCGGGTATAAAAACTAACTAATTATTTACCATGAACGAACTATGTTAAACGTGACCAACAACTACCTACTGACATCGAAACGCAAAAGAAATTTAAATTAAAAAAAAAAAAAAACTTTAAACCCAAATACAGGGGTAGTTATAGCTGCGTCACTAGTTTTTCTACAACCAGTGGCACGGACAAGTGTCAGTCCAAAAAAAAGTCGGTTTAGGTTCGTTATGACGGAATTGTGTAGATTAGCGTTGCTATGGTGAGGAAGTGTAGACTTTTGTTGTACTTTTTATCAATGGTACCCAAAAGTGCATTGAAATGAAAAATATTGAACAAAAATTCATATAGGTATACCTACTCGGATAAGTCAGGTTGATGTACCTACATACGTTTCTCGTGCAACCCCTTCTGATTGACCCTTTTAATCATAATAATTGTTGTTAAGCACTTCAGTTGATTCATCCATTGAAGCGTTTTATGATCAGGTTTCTGTTAAGTAACGCTGTGTGTTATGAGGGAAAAAAACTCTATCATCATTAAAGTTTGCTTTTCGGAAAATTAAGTATATATAAATTGAATAATGCAAAGGATCAAGTTTCGTATTACATATAAGGTTAAACAAAGTATTTTGTAAAACAATTTTCACGAAATTTGGAGATAGTTAGAAAGAAACACTGTTTTTTAGTTTTTTTTTTTTATACAAATATAGGTAGGCTGCATCTTACATCTCTTCATTCCGTTCATGAATTTTGGTATCCTTTAAAACAGTCACAAGTTTTGACTTATGGATTATTCCATTGTTTGGCACAGTATCCAAAGTCAGATTTGGGCCTGGCTTGTTTACTTTCCTCTAAATAAAGTAATTAAAAGTTTGAACACCTTATACATATACATATATTTAGTTGTTAGTAGGTATATGTTTAAAATAAAAGTTTGTTAACCTGTCTTTCAACGTCTCAAACTCTTAAGATAAGATGTAACGGGTGTGACGTTAAAAAATCGATTCAGTCTACTTCGTTGACTCTTGAAAGCCATATTATAAATTTTTTAATGAACAGTCGTGGATATCGTATTCAATATGAAAGGAGATTTAATTAAATACGTTGGCAGTAAGCATATATTATAAGGGAATTAATAAAAACAATGTGGTTTCATAACAATTCAAAAATAAATAATTTTTTAGGGTCAAAATCTCAGTATTTATCAGACTAATTGATTCCAGATTTTTTTGAGCAATTTTTTTTTTTAATTTTGGATAAAAATGCGCCAATACAGTTTATTCTGATTTCTTTTTAATAATGCGGGCCAGTGGCGTATGAAGAGGGGGGGCTCAGAGGGCTCAATCCCCCCCAAGTCTTCACTTTTTGCATTTCACTTTTTGCGCATTCGCTTCCCTTGCCGAAAGTGAAATAATTAGGTTTTCTGCAATTTTATGACTCATTTATATTTTCTAATTGAATTCAATTCACTTTGTTTCTGTTTGTGAATTTAGTGCCTTTTTTAATGAATCTGGAATTTTTGGACAAAATATATAATAATAATATTATCAAAGCTAATATTTTTATTGTTTTGTAATGTTCATTTGTTGTTAATTTAATACAAACAAATTTAAAAAAAAAACCATGAGGCCTGATATATCATAATTCATCACTGCCTCTGTGTTTGTAGTGCGCAATTCTGCAGGCACACTTGGGAAATGCGCACTGCCACAATCGCTTTACATTTAACCTAATTCATTTCTCTTTTAAAATTTGCAATAGTATCGCCTATATCCTGCATTTCACTTACTTATTAGATTTGTCTCGGAAAATGTGCCTTCTTATTTTTCTTTTACATTATCCTTTTTTTTAATTAAAATTGCCAATAAAAATGTCCTATCCATGCTCAAAGCAGCAGTAATTTCACTTACCCGAGTAAAAATAGAAATTGAATTTTTAAAGAAAACAAATTTTGACCCCCGCACCACAGCCGCACCACCGCCGTTTGCAGGAATTTTCGCCGCACCACCGCTGCACCACGACTGCAGCACGTCCGCACTATTTCGTTCTGTATGAAAAATTCGGTGCACGACCGCCGCCCCACGACTGCAGCACGTCCGCACTATTTCATTTTGTATAAAAAATTCGCCGCACCATGATACCTACTTAATTTTGGAATTTTGAAAAATAAAAAAAGAAGCTACCGGCGAGAAGGAGATTCGAACCCGAGCACTTTCAATTAGAAGTCCAACGCTTTAACCACTACACCACCAAGTCATGTTTGCATGAACTGGCAATTTGTTACTTAAGCCAAAATAACTTTGAAGACGACTTAAACATTTGTATAGGTACGAGAATAGAATTTTGTTCATACAAAATTAAATAATGCGGACGTGCTGCAGTCGTGGTGCGGCGCCGTTGGTACAACCAATTTGTTGCATATTTTTCATTTTGAAACGGTGCGGAAGTGGTGCAGCAGTTGTGCGGCGGTTTAGAAATTTTTGATCATAGTGCGGACGTGCTGCAGCGGTGGTGCGGCACAAAAGAAATTTCTGATAATTGTGCGGACGTGCTGAAGCGTAGGTGCGGCGGTCAAAAAGTGCTGCGGACGTGGTGCAGCGGTGGTGCGGCGGAATTCCATTTTTACTCGGGTAAGAAGTTTTCGAAATCGATCGAAATGAAGCATATGATATTTCGTTTTGATTTCAATTCACTTTCGGTCGAATTGCGGAACATGGGCGTTTTATGTTATGATTCGTCAACGAAGATATACTTGCTTTTAAAGGTTTTGTTCCAACTTTCGGGCCACTATCGACATTAAAAGGTTTTAAGGTTCTTGCCTGTTGCCGTGAACCCACTCTGAACTGGCGCAAAGAAAAAGTGGGCTGCATGAAGGAGTTTCGTTTAGCCTTGCTCTTTAAGATGACCTCCCCACCAGACCTAAAGTCCGTATCAACGTGCCGGACCCCAATATCGACGAGACCACCCTTGAAAGGTACATAAGAGCACAAAACCTAAGCCTCCCCAGTGCAGATTGGAAGGTCATGCAAATGGAGGCATTGCGAAAACAGTTCGGGAAGCAATAATTTTGCTCAACCACGAAGCAATGGCTATCCTACCATCACTTGACTTCCTTTTGAGATTTGGCATAAAAACGATAAATGTGAGACCGGTAACTACAGCCAACGATGAAAGTGTTGCAACTCAATCTGCAGCACAGTTGGCATCTGCCAAATAATAATAAAAACATTGCTCTCGTGCAAGAGGGCAGCGGTAATATCTGCGGACTTAAATCCAAAGATTTAATTATTTATAGCAAAAAAGGGCCTACTGAAGGTAACTATCGTACATGTTTTTAGTAGCGCAGGTATGACGACGCACATAGGGGTATTTACCTTCAAAAACCGCTCATGAGAATTGTTTTCGCTTAATGAAGTTGTCCTTGATCAAAACCACTGATAACAAGAATAAAGCTTTTTTCTAATGAATTTAGGTATAAATAAAGTATTTTAGATTTGTTGGTATACACTGAAAAAAAATTGTGAATTCTGATATTTTTCAATATCAATAAATATTTGGTAGTTAAAATGTCACGGTTATATTTGTTTATTTAATAATAAAATATCAATTCGTCAAAAAATTTTTTCACAAAAATAGGTTCACATAAAAGACGATAAAAGCTAGACGGGCGCTAATGGGCAGACAATTTTTGTTTTTGCTTTTTGACATCTTCCTCTTTAATATGATAACAAAAATGTTACCGAATAACACCGAATGATATCACAAAAGCAGAAAAATAAAAAAAAAACTGCATTTCTACTTACGAGTACATTTCAAATATGTAAATTCATTTGACAATAAATTAAAGCTTCAAATGCAATGAATATATTTTTTAAGAATATATAAGTATAACAAGAACTTTATATAAAACAATAAGAAAAATAAATCTATTATTTCCGATGTAATTTTTCACACAAAAAAACTGAACCGTGGGTATTTAAGAGTAGCCAAAAAAAAATCACGTCTCAACTCCAAATTTTGCAAAAAAGTTAAATGAGCTTGTTTTGGAGGTAAATACCCCAGTGTGCGACGGTTAAATGCGAAAGAGAAGGGGCTCAGCCTTTGATCATAACATCCGTCTCCATGCCAGGTGATGCACCGGGCCCTCCACCATCAACAGCGTTTAACGAGTTGGTAGCAGAAGTCGGTAAGAAAGGTTGGGATCTTCTGGCAGGCTGCGATGCAAACGCCCATCATCTGCAATGAGGCAGTACAGACATAAACACGAGAGGTGAGTCACTTTTTGAATTTATTATTAAAAACAATATTGTGATGTATAACAGAGGTAATGAACCCACCTTCATTACCATAAATAGGAAAAAAGTACTTGATGTGACACTTTCCACGAACTAAACATAAGTTATGTAAAGTTATGTTATGTTATGTAACATAACTCTTTTGAGATAAGTAACTGGAAAGTGTCCAGTTATTAGGGTGTGACAAAATGCTAAAGTATGGAATTTTCAAATTTAATAGCTTTTTAAAGTTGCATTACTTATCAAAAATAAATCCTGCGTTTACAATTTTCATTTCAATTAATATCTTTGGCTCGCTCAAAATATTATGAAGAAATCGAAGAAATTTGAATTTTTAGAGATTTTTTAAATACATGTTTTTTTTTAATATCGCCGTTTGAATACAAAAACAAATATATTAAATATATATCCTTATAGGAAAAAACTTTTAAGCTTATATTTATTGGAATTGAACACTTAGTAAAGAAGCTGCGAAATAATATGCGAAGAAAAAAAATCATTTTTTCACATAAAATCGTTTTTTTCCTAACAACT
Source organism: Episyrphus balteatus (assembly GCF_945859705.1). NCBI lineage: Eukaryota > Metazoa > Arthropoda > Insecta > Diptera > Syrphidae > Episyrphus > Episyrphus balteatus. The sequence goes on from NC_079136.1 coordinate 108,733,962, forward strand.
TCAACCGATTTGAGCGAGCCAAAGACGAACGATATTATAATTTTTTTTTACATATTATTAAACCTTAGACCCTAATAAAACTTTTGACCACTATTACATTGCAAAATTAGGGTACTTTTTTTCGGCCATACAAAAGTGATACACCCTACTAGTTATGTTACATTCTCAGACCACAGGATGATAACATTCCAAATGAGACATGATGCTGTAAATCATGAAAAATAATACTGGAACTATACGGAACAAAAATTAAAATTAATTTGATCTATTTTAATTTCTTGTATTCTTAATTCAAAGAAACCTTATGGTTTCCATGACCATGACTTTGGAATAGGAAGCGAAATTGTTTACATGTTTCCTTGTTTTTCTGACATGTTTATATATAGTCAACCTTGAGTTCGAATAATCGATTAATAAGTTTAGTACTGCTATTGAGCTTCTCGTAACTTTCTTTTCTTTGATACTAGAGCTGTAGGAAACCGTATGTATTCGTTACTTAAATGCGGGTATTCATTTCAGTAACGAGTAACGAAACGTTACTGCCCAAATAATTTCGTTACTCGTATGTTTCGTTACTGGTACTGAACAAGTAACGAAACATGCGAAACATACGAAACGTGCGAAACATACGAAAAATACGGAACATACGAGTAACGACGATACTCCAATTCCAATTCCAATACCAATTTGGATTGGATATACGAAATGCGAAACGAAAACAAAATGGTACACTGCATTTGTCGTGTGCGCATTATTTCGCATCTCGTATCGGTTCGGTATCATCATTTATGTATTTTACGATTTTGTTGTTCTGTTTTTGTGTATGTATATCAAAAGGGGTAAATAAGAATTCAGTTTCTTTCTCTTTCGTACCTGTTTTTTATGGACATGTGGGAGTGAGATATGTGAAAGTGTGTTTGAGTGTAGTGTAGATACATTCCAATTAGAATACCAATTTGGATAGGTATACGAAATGTGAAACAAAAACAAAATGGTACACTGCATCTGTTGGGGCATAGCCGTACTTGTATTCTGTTTTCTCCTTTTGTAATTAATAAAAAGAATTTTTCTTTTCCTTTGTTTGATTTGTTTAATTTATTTTATTCTTTAGTTTGATTCAAACAAATAATTACAATTTTGGTTTTATTCGTGGTTTTAAGTTTTTGTTTTTTTTCTTTTGATTTCAAGTAGGTACTACTTTCTTGCTTGTGTGTGGTGAGGTGGTGTCTGACATGAGTGACGACAACTTTGAATGAGAATATGGAATGAATTTGACTGAATGAAATGATTGAATGGTTTTTTATTTTAGGTTGGCTGCAATGACAATTTTTAAGTTTGGACCGGGAGGAAACGAAACATGGGCGTGTTCGGGAATGAGGATAATTTGCGTTCCGCAATTTTCCCTAAAACTGAGTACGCTTTTTACGTATTCGTTTGCGGTTCCCTTCGGTAGAACATTCTGAATTGAACAGCATTTATCGCATCTCGTATCGGTTCGATATCGGTATCATCACTTCATCACCACGACGCAACCAATCTGTTTATGGCCTTTGTGTTAATAGTTGATATTTAGCTTAAGAATGTACAAAAGTTTTTTGGTTTTTCAAAAAATTAGTTTATTTTCGGTGCAAAATTTTCAACACAAAAAAAGCAGAGAAAACGAGGTTTGAAAATCACTCTCAATAGAAAAAATAAATGAAAAATTGTTCGACATGGTTGTATTGAAGTGTTAATATTTCGAGATCTGCGCGTTGCACTTTTGAAATAAAGGTCTCTAAAGAATTGTGATAAGATTACTGAAAGAATATAAACAAAAAATTACCCAAGTTTTGTCTAAAAATTTGGAAAAAAATCAAAAAAGTTTCCACGTTTGATTAAAAACAAAAACGAAAAAAATTCAATATAGCTACCTTTAAACTCTTATTACATGAGAATGCAGCAACTAATTTTAATGTTTATGACCTTAAAATGTAGCTTAGATTATAGAAATTGTTTTTGGTTTTTTTCAAAAAAAAAAAAAATTAACACCCTTATACCAATGTACGAAACATACTTAAAATACCAAACATACCAAACGCATCAAAGACATGAAATATACGAAATGTACGAAACACACGAAGCATGCGAAAGTTACGAAACATGCGAAACACCCGAAACATACGAAATATGCGAAAAATGCGAAACATACGAAAGTAACGAGTAACGATATTATTGATGCGGGTACTAGTATCAAAAGTAACGTATACATGCGGGTACTCATTTTGTCGTTACTTTTACAGCCCTATTTGATACGAATATTAGTTTTAAAATTAAGCTTTGTAATTACCTACAATATTATCTTATAGCATTTAAGCCACCATAACTACAGTCGGCTCCCTAAAGTTGAATTTCCTTTCACTCAACTTTTGTTTGCCATTATTTTCCATTCAAAAACCATCCTTTTAATCAACATCCTTTTGAATAATTTTATTAAATTTTTCATGGCTATTGATTATGTAGTTTAGAAAGGAAATAAGACGTTCACGGGTTTTTATTGCAGGAATCGTTGAATGGGTTATAAAAGAAGATAAAACCGCGGAGTGCTATTAAATGAGAGGGTGGAAACTGAAGATAGGGGTGCAAAAGCCCCCATTTTGGTTTTTTCAATATACCTCGTAAACAAAATTTTGATATATTGCATATAAAACTTTTTGTAGAGAATTAAATTTCCTATTGAAATAATGTTTTTTAAAAAATTGAAAAAAAAATTTCCATACCACAATAGTCAAAACCGTTTTTTTGAGTTTTTTTGTTTTTTTAACCCATTAGCACCCAAGTATAGTAAAAATGAAAAATAATATATTTTTATGAGATTTTCTGTTTATTTAGATAAAAGTTAAAATATACAGGGTGTCCCAAAAGTAATGGATCAAACGAAATATGCTGATAGGCCAACTTTAGGGCTCTCAGAATTTGGTAACTTGTTCATCCCAAATCCTTACGGTTTTCGATTTAATGCAGTTTTTGTGAAATTTCGAAAAATCCCGACTTTGCAACAGTATTTTGCTTCCTCCGCTCATAATTGATTTTTGTTTTTTACAATTCTTTCACTAAAACATTGCCTAATAATAAGAAATAATTAATTAATCAAAATATTTTTTATTTCAAACGCCATTTTGCTGCAAATTAATTAACAGTTCCATGTTTTATAAAAACTCAATTTCTTTCTTTTATTTTAGAGCAACACCCTGAAAAAAATTTGTATGGTGTGGCACTGGTTTATAATTTTGAAAACTTGTCGTGTTATTGCAGTTTTCAAAAATGTATAAAAGTTTCCAAAGTTGATGTTAGAACTGAAGATATTACAATTTAAAAGCAACAAAACAGGGCTTTTCAGAGAAAACTAACAAAGAAAAATAAACACATTTTCTCGACTGTTGTTTTAATACAGTAAAATAAGGAGAAAAAAGGGGGAAATCTCGGAATGAATGTTAGTAGAAATTTTTTTTGCTCAATATCTTCCTTTTGCCATTCTATAACATATCTCAAAAGTCTAGAAAAATCTCATGTCCGCTTGTCGCGATTTCAAGGTCAAATCGCGAAATGGAGATTTTCAAAATTAGCAAAAATAGGCTATGGTATTATATACACATATGATACATGATTACAAGGTATTTTTTAATGCTGATTCCAAAAAATCTAAAATCAAGACAATCTGACGTCTCTCGAAAAAGTTATACCTGTTTTTCATCTGTCAACTTATATTATTATAACAGTTGCAAACTTATCGCCGAAAAACCCTTAAAAGTTATGGTAGATGAACCAAATTTTGCATGAAGATTTTAGAATCCATCATTATTAAAAATCAAAACAATCCATTACAAAAAAATATATATACCTACGAAATAATGGTATTTTTTTATGGAGCGGCAAATTTTAGGATATGCACTAAAGAAGATTCTTGTTCATCTTAGGAATAAGTGCTAATAGGCTAATTTTTTCATTTTAATCTTTGTTTGGATATTCTTTAACTACCCTCAAAAATCTAAAAAAATCTCATGTCCGCAAGTCCTAATTTTCTTGGTTTGAAAATAAGGTGCAGATTTTAAAAAATTGGAAAACTACACTTCATATATTTGTGTCAGATCAACATGAATAAGGTGCATTACTTTTCAGGGATGGTCAGGTTGACTTGTTTGTGAGTTTTGTTGGAATTAGTGTTAAAAAATACCTTTAAATCATGTCGCTTATGTTGGTATACATATAAAAATTTAAACTTTTCTTATTAATTTTTTAAAATCTGCACCTTATTTTCAAACCAAGAAAATTAGGACTTGCGGACATGAGATTTTTTTAGATTTTTGAGGGTAGTTAAAGAATATCCAAACAAAGATTAAAATGAAAAAATTAGCCTATTAGCACTTATTCCTAAGATGAACAAGAATCTTCTTTAGTGCATATCCTAAAATTTGCCCCTCCATAAAAAAATACCATTATTTCGTAGGTATATATATTTTTTGTAATGGATTGTTTTGATTTTTAATAATGATGGATTCTAAAATCTTCATGCAAAATTTGGTTCATCTACCATAACTTTTAAGGGTTTTTCGGCAGTAAGTTAGCAACTGTTATAATAATATGGGTTGAAAGATGAAAAACAGGTATAACTTTTTTCAGAGACGTCAGATTGCCTTGATTTTAGATTTTTTGGAATCAACATTGAAAAATACCTTGAAATCATGTATCATATGTGTATATAATACCATAGCCTATTTTTGCTAATTTTGAAAATCTCCATTTCGCGATTTGACCTTGAAATCGCGACAAGCGGACATGAGATTTTTCTAGACTTTTGAGATATGTTATAGAATGGCAAAAGGAAGATATTGAGCAAAAAAAATTTCTACTAACATTCATTCCGAGGTTAAACCCTTATTTGACTGGATTATTTGTTTATTTCTTTTTGAATAAAAGCCTCGATTTTTGTTTGTTATTTTGATCTGAAAAACCCTGTTTTGTTACATTTAAATTGTAATATCTTTCGTTCTAATTTCAACTTTGGAAATTTTTATACATTTTTGAAAACTGCAATAACACGGCAAGTTTTTAAAATAATAAACCAGTATCACACCATACAATTTTTTTCGGGATGCTGCTCTGAAATAAAAGTAAGAAATTGAGTTTTTATAAAACATGAAACTGTTAATTAATTTGCAGCAAAATGGCGTATGAAATAAAAAATATTTTGATTAATTAATTATTTCTTATTATTAGACAATGTTTTAGTGAAAGAATTGTAAAAAACAAAAATCAATTATGAGCGGAGGAAGCAAAATACTGTTGCAAAGTCGGGATTTTCGAAATTTCACAAAAACTGCATTAAATCGAAAACCGTAAGGATTTGGGATGAACAAGTTACCAAATTCTGAGAGCCCTAAAGTTGGCCTATCAGCATATTTCGTTTGATCCATTACTTTTGGGACACCCTGTATAGAAAGAAAAATTATTTTTAAAAATTGTTGGTAAGGAGTTATGGGGGTGTACTTTTTTTTAGTACAATGGGATCATGGATACCATATTATTTTTAATAAATATGAGAATTTTTAAAACACTCTTTCGCAATGCATAGTGTAACATTACACATTTCACAGCAAAATTTTTACCATAAATGACATTTGCGACACTTTAGTTGGTTAGGCAGTTTTTTTTTAAGAAACTGTTGTCTAGCGCTCTCTATAGGTAATGCGATTTTTGAGATATTGGAGTGTTAGTGCTTTTGTAATTTTAAATGTACATTTTTTTTGGGTTGAAATAGACATAAACATTGCTCCAAAGAAAAAAAGAAGATTAAATTTCCATAAAAATGCTGTGCTCACTAAATTTTTTCATTGAAATTTAACCGAAGTATGGCCATTTTAATCTATCTTTTTTTCGCATTTTTAGTTTTACTCAAGTAAAACAGAAACATTTGAGGGGAAAGTAAGATAACTTAAGCACCAAGAACTGATAATGAGATTTTATAGAGGGGTTAAATACAATCATTGTTTACTATGGGAGTGGGGGTCAATGTCCCCCCGTTTTGGCGGGAGTTGCAATTTTCTAAAAAAAATACTTAAAATTTAAAAAAATTATTAAAAAACAACGGCAACACTTACAGTTTTGATTGATACTTTTTTCAAAAGCTAGAATTATAAACTTAATATTAATTTTAAAATGAAGTTATTTTAATCAATTCTTTTTGAAAGAAACGAGTGATTCCGATAAAGAAAGTATTTTGTCTATTTTTCAATTTTCAGAAAAAATTCTTCACGTACAGTGCTGCTAAAAACATTTCGGATTTTTTTGTCATTTTCATCAAATAAAATTTTATAAGACAAAACTGAAACAAAATATTGTTGCAGTATTTTTTCTAGGTCGTTCATATATTAGTGAGGCGGCTTAGCATTAAAAAAGAGTTCAATCGTGCACTTTGTGATAAAAGCATGAAATTAACATTTTTGGTAGTACTCAATATAAGAGTTATTTTGAGATATTGGGCCACCTTGTATTCTATCCGGAAGGCATAGCCGTATATAGGGGGGGAGGGTTTGGGTGTTTAACCCCCCCCCCCCCCCGAAATTTTTTTTTTAGAAAATCAAAAGATACCTATATTATAAACATATACAAGTGTAATATGTGCAGCACTAAATGATTTGTTTTTGTATTTTAGTGATTTGATTACCTATATGAAAATCTCCCTTAAACTCACTACCAATTTTGCATCGTTGCAGAAGCTGTCGATGAAGTTTGTATGAAGGAAAACAAAAATTGTTTGGTCCATTACAAAGAGTTTTTACCTCTTTGCTTAAGCACTATGTTAACACCTTAAAATGCTCTTTTAAGAACTCTTTAAATACCACAAGTACTTATGCAGGGTTTTTGGTGCCGAGACTAAACTATGCTTTTTCAAAGAGTTTCGGTGGCCGAACTCGAATCCAAAGACGGACTTATTCGATCACATCTCGTTTTTGAAATATTACCCTTAAATCTATTTAAATCTTTCAGACATCTTTTCTACTGTCCGAGATATCTTCAGTTGCTTATTACCCACTTTTGTTCTATGTTAACCTTAAATCCAGTATGTAAGCGAAAATAAATGTATCGATTTATTCAGAGACTGTAGTACCTACCAACGCTAGGGAATAACCTCGAAAACTGGTAAAAAGCGTGATTTTCGATTTTCTAACGGGATTATCTCAAAAACGCGATGTGAAAGAATTTTTCTGAGTTCGGATTCGAGCTCAGCACATAAAAAACCTTTAGAAAAGTATATCTTGGTTTCTGTAACAAAAACTTTGTTGGCCATACTCAAAATAAAAAAAATGCGATTATACTTTTTCAATGGAAGAAAAACTTGTTTTTATTTCTAAAAATTATAAGAGAAAGTAACGGAACATTTTGTTCTTCTCAATATAGCTACCTGTTTTTTTTTATCCCCTTTAATAAAAAAATAGTAGGGTGTCGCTGCAATACTCGGTTTTATATAAATAGCATTTTTATATGGTGCGATTATACTTTTGCAAAGCACTGTATTTACAACATTTCGTTATTCTTTTGTTTCAAATTATAAAATTAAACAATTTCAGTTTATTGTTAAATTTCAAAGTGAAGTGAAGTACAGAAACCAGGGTATACTCTTCTATAGGTTTTGTGTGTGCTGAGCTCGAAACCGAAGTCAGAAAAATTCGAACACATCACGTTTTTGAGATATTCCCGTTAGAAAATCGAAAATGCCGCTTTTTACCAGTTTTCAGGGTTATTTTTAAGAAACAAATTTTAACCATTCTAAAAAATTATTTCATACAATTTAATATATAAAACATTGAAAAATGGACTTTTTCTTGCACTGAAATTTTGTAGCAGAAAATTGACAGGTACATTCTATCTATTGAGTTCTAAATGAAATTAGCAATACTTAAAAACCAAAATTTTAAATAATCCAAGTTGTTTCACATGAGCTAATTACACTGGTCAACAAGGTTTTTGTTACAGAAACCAGGGTATACTTTTCTATAGGCTGAGCTCGAATCCGAAGCCAGAAAAATTCTATCACATCACGTTTTGGAGATATTCCCGTTAGAAAATCAAAATGCCGATTTTTACCAGTTTTCAAAGTTATTTCTTAGCGTTTACTTATTTTTTTTTTAAATGGAATTTGTAACAGTTTCTAAAAGAATTAAGTTTTGTCTCTCTTAATTCGTTTAAATCTTTAAATATCTATTTTCTTCCTCGAGAAATCATAACTTGAAATCAAAGTGTTTGGGGCATCTCATATTTATTTGCTTTTAATAGCAAATATCGAAAAGTTCTGTACCAATCGCTTTCAAATTTTGACACAATTCTTTTAGAAACTGTTACAAATTTAATTTAAAAAAAAAATAAGTAAACGCTAAAAAATAACTTTGAAAACTGGTAAAAATCGGCATTTTGATTTTCTAACGGGAATATCTCCAAAACGTGATGTGATAGAATTTTTCTGGCTTCGGATTCGAGCTCAGCCTATAAAAAAGTATACCCTGGTTTCTGTAACAAAAACCTTGTTGACCAGTGTAATTAGCTCATGTGAAACAACTTGGATTATTTAAAATTTTGGTTTTTAAGTATTGCTAATTTCATTTAGAACTCAATAGATAGAATGTACCTGTCAATTTTCTGCTACAAAATTTCAGTGCAAGAAAAAGTCCATTTTTCAATGTTTTATATATTAAATTGTATGAAATAATTTTTTAGAATGGTTAAAATTTGTTTCTTAAAAAAAATTTTCTTGCTCGCTAACGCTCGCAATTTGTATCTACCAACTTATCACTCTTTGTACCTACAAAACTAGAGATGCTGCTGAATATTCGGCCATTTTTAAATTCGTTTACCGTAAGCAGGGCTTTTTTAAACTTTTAACTACGAATTCCTCTCCTAAAAAATACTTAAAAAGGATATTGGCAAATTTTTCGCTTCTACACAGTTCAAACGACTATTTGATTTAGCGGGATTTAGAATCGACTGCAGTTACATATAGTTGATACAAAGTATTGTGATTTCTAAAAAAAATTTGTTTGGACTGAGCTAACACCCCCCGAAATGAAATCCTAGCTACGGCTATGCCGGAAGGGTAGACTTTTTCTGTGTTGCACTCGATTTGTTGCATATCATAGTATAGGCATTAGGCAATGAAACATTTTTATTAATATGATACATCGTGGACACAACGCCAAAACCACGAATCTGCAAAATTGTAGTTTTGAGAAAAACGGCTTCAAAGTTTTGGAAATACATGCAATCTTATGGGAACTCGTTCTACGGAAATGGATATTTTAGGCTTTTAGGCAACAGATGGATGATTGGGGTCGTAGCAGTGGACAAAGGGACCGGTTAAATGACGAATTAAAGTGAAAATGTCCAAAAATGCAGATTCGCGGTTTTGGCTTTGTGCCGACGCACTATGTGGCAAAATCCCGATTTCGTGCGATTAAGTCAGTTTTGAAAATTTCCGATTTTTATCAAAATTCTTATATAGTTATAAATTAGACATTATTTCCAATCTAGTTTTGAAATTTCATCAGATAATATAGCTCCCTTTAGAAGTTAGAGGCTCTCAAAGATTTGGATTTTAGCTGAAAATTTAAATTACTTTTTGTATGAAAAAAAAAACATTGTCTTTGGTTTGTTAAATTTTGTTCTATTTTTATGGTAACTAATTTTTTCTTTTAATTTTTATTTTTCTTATGTATTTATGAATTTTTATCACTTTTTTCCCGACTCAAAAATGTTACTAATTTTATATTAGAGGTAGTTTTCGATTTTAGGTCAAAATTTGGGTATGATCGTCATTAAGTGGCCGGAAATCATAGCAGGGGCAGAATGATCAAATTGATCTTTTGCATAGTCATTAATAGTAGTGTCTACAAGCAGAAACTAAAGAGTTTTGTTGAATCATTTTGCCCCGAAGATATTAAAATTTCAAAAAACAGTAAAAATCCATAAATCGATAATTTTAGAAAAATCGTTTTTTTTTTTATTTCTCTTTTTTTTAAGCTTTAAAAAAAAAATTAGATACAAATTATTATTACTGTACTATTAAAGATTTTTTGGAAAAAAAAATTATTCAAATTGATCGATTACTTTACGAGTAAATCGAATTACAATAATTTTTTTCTTAATTCAATAAATTTTTTTTTCTTTTTTTTCTTAAGCTTAAAAAAAAATTTGAATGCATAATAATACAAGTATAATACCAAAGATATTGGAGAAAAAAAATTAAAATTAATCTCTTATTAAAATCAGTACATTACATTGTATTTATTTTAACATATTTCGAAAATTTGTACAAAAATGTTTTTGAGTGACTGTAGTTCTCATAAAGGTTGATTGAAGAACATTATTTCTAATAAGTGCATTAATAAGCAAGTGTTAAAGACTTCTCTTTGCCCTAAAGATGTTAAAAAAAATATATCGATAAATATCGATAAATCGATATTTAAAGATAAATCGATTTTAATTTCTGAGGTTAAAAATAAATTTTAATTTAAAATATTGTTTTTATTGTTAAAGAATCATGTAAATCAGTGCATTACTTTTCCAGAAAATAGAATTTGATTTTTTTTAAGTAAATTGATAACTAAATAAACTAAATCGATAACATTATTTTCTCAACTCTATATTGCGCTTGCAAAAAAGCGCTCTCGTGCAATTGGCTTTCTCATTTTATACCGTATTTGTTATTTCAGTGCCGGTTCAATGGTGGGGGAGGCAATTTTTAAAAAATAGTCAAATAACTGCGGAAATCACTGGGATTGACGAAAATGTAATCAGACGTTTTCATGTTATTTTACAAGCAATTTCCAGTGCTTTCAAAATTAATGTTGCCAAATTCAAAACTTATTGTTTTGAAACAGCACAACTTTCTGTTTCACTTTACCCTTGGTATTACATGAGCACTTCAGTTCATAAATTATTAATTCATGGACATCTCATAATAAATGAAGCTATCCTGCCTATAGGTATGCTCTCCGAAGAAGCTCAAGAAGCTAAAAATAAGGAGTTTAAGTTCCTGCGAGAGCATTTAAGCCGAAAGACCTCCAGATTAGACACGATGACTGATATATTTCAAAGGATGCTCTTATCTTCCGATCCAAATATATCCCTGAAACGTAAACTACCAAGTTCCAACAAATCACAATTTTATCCGGAAGTAATTGAAATGTTTGAGTGTGAAGAGTTTTTAAATAGCAGCTTCGATGAATGAATACGTATATAGTTCTTATTTTAAAATACATTTTTGTTTTTCAATAAAATTTATAAGACTGATATGATAGCAGTAGAATATTAAATAGTTTTTATTTTAAAATACACTTCAATAAAATATACATATAAGAACATGTGTTTTAAAAAATCCATCGAAATAGGTTGCGATATAGGTACTTATCAAGTTATGCATTCGTACAAAAAAAAAGTTGGGATAGCATTTTTCCATGACATTACGATGATAGAGAATGCCAAAAAAGTGGGTCCCGGAAGTCCGTCTGTCTGTCTGGTCAGTCTGTCAGTCTGTCAGTCTGTCAGTCTGTCAGTCTGTCAGTCTGTCAGTCTGTCAGTCTGTCAGTCTGTCAGTCTGTCAGTCTGTCAGTCTGTCAGTCTGTCAGTCTGTCAGTCTGTCAGTCTATCAGTCTGTCAGTCTGTCAGTCTGTCAGTCTGTCAGTCTGTCAGTCTGTCAGTCTGTCAGTCTGTCAGTCTGTCAGTCTGTCAGTCTGTCAGTCTGTCAGTCTGTCAGTCTGTCAGTCTGTCAGTCTGTCAGTCTGTCAGTCTGTCAGTCTGTCAGTCTGTCAGTCTGTCAGTCTGTCAGTCTGTCAGTCTGTCAGTCTGTCAGTCTGTCAGTCTGTCAGTCTGTCAGTCTGTCAGTCTGTCAGTCTGTCAGTCTGTCAGTCTGTCAGTCTGTCAGTCTGTCAGTCTGTCAGTCTGTCAGTCTGTCAGTCTGTCAGTCTGTCAGTCTGTCAGTCTGTCAGTCTGTCAGTCTGTCAGTCTGTCAGTCTGTCAGTCTGTCAGTCTGTCAGTCTGTCAGTCTGTCAGTCTGTCAGTCTGTCAGTCTGTCAGTCTGTCAGTCTGTCAGTCTGTCAGTCTGTCAGTCTGTCAGTCTGTCAGTCTGTCAGTCTGTCAGTCTGTCAGTCTGTCAGTCTGTCAGTCTGTCAGTCTGTCAGTCTGTCAGTCTGTCAGTCTGTCAGTCTGTCAGTCTGTCAGTCTGTCAGTCTGTCAGTCTGTCAGTCTGTCAGTCTGTCAGTCTGTCAGTCTGTCAGTCTGTCAGTCTGTCAGTCTGTCAGTCTGTCAGTCTGTCAGTCTGTCAGTCTGTCAGTCTGTCAGTCTGTCAGTCTGTCAGTCTGTCAGTCTGTCAGTCTGTCAGTCTGTCAGTCTGTCAGTCTGTCAGTCTGTCAGTCTGTCAGTCTGTCAGTCTGTCAGTCTGTCAGTCTGTCAGTCTGTCAGTCTGTCAGTCTGTCAGTCTGTCAGTCTGTCAGTCTGTCAGTCTGTCAGTCTGTCAGTCTGTCAGTCTGTCAGTCTGTCAGACAGACGGACTTCCGGGACCCACTTTTTTGGCATTCTCTACCAACGTAATATCATGGAAAAATGTTATCTCTTTTTTTTTTTTGTACGAATGCTTAACTTGATGTATAGTACCTATATCGCAAGTAAAAATTAAAAATTGAAAAATGAAGTAAAGCCAGAATTTCGGCTGTGAAAAACTAACCGGATTTTTTAATGTTGAAGTGAAGTGAATATTTTGTTCAGAAACCTTTGTTTTTGAAAACTGCTCGGCACCAACGAGACTTGGACTGGTCCAAATTAAATAAAATAGAACTAGGAATATGCTCCCAGTCATTTTTCAAAGCTCCAAATACGTTAGTTGCTGAGTTGCTTCTCTACCTGTCACTTAAAGATGGCCCACAAATTTTCAATTACATATGTTTAAGTCGGATAATTGTTACGGCTATTCCAAGCCAGGAGTATTGTCTTCCCGGAACTACTGTTTAACGATCTTTTAATAATTATTATTGGCTTCATAACTTGAAGGAAGAGCCTATGTAAAGGCATTTTTTCCTTCTTTTATGGAGCCATTATCGACTCCAACATCTCTCCTTTCTGGAAATGATCCATAATTCCGTTGATTTGGTCTAACGGGGTAGAGCCTGCAGCTAGAAAGACCCCAAACTATCAATGATCCTTTGCTGCATTCACGGTAGGGAGCATATTATTTGGTTTCAAACATGTCCATGTTTGAGCGCCTGGCTGCCATTAGAACAAGTTAAAATTGCTTTTATCATTGAAAAACCTTTTTTCCCTTTTCGTTATCGAGCAATTCAGATGATTTTTTTTCATACAACCATGATGAAGTATTTTTATTTTAAAATTTAAAGTGTTTCTTAAGATATTTGCATTGCATATTAAGCTAATCACAAATCGTTTAAGAAGTCGCAAACGGATCTTTTATCAAAGAACTCTTTATTCTCCTATCAGTTTTTAGGGATATTTTATTTATGGCATCCACCCAAGTGATCTGCTTCAACTGATTTTTCTCTTTTCTACTTTTTGACGATATCATACTCACTTGACGTTGCAATTTACAACATCCCAAAAGGATGTTTTATTTCGGTTTGAATATGTTCTACGACTTACTAACAAATTTTAGACTATAATGCGCTTTTTTCCGTTATTCCTTTAAATAATTTATACTACAAAGTTAACAACTTTGTTTGTCACCACAAACAAAAAATTTACAGAAATGACGCTTAAAACCGTTACCTTAACACCGAGAATCGAAATCCTTGTAAAACCCTGTTAATTTTGCACAGACGAAATTCTGACTTTCCTTAATTTTTCAATTTTTAAAATTTTTGAATGTATTAAAGAACATTTTTTGTGTTCAAATTCCTTAACTGATATATTAACCATCTAGAAAAAATATTAAAACAATATTTTGTTCAAGTTTTGTGTAATAAAATTTCATTTGATGAAAATGACAAAAAAATCCGGAATGTTTTTCACAGCACTGTACCTACATACATAGACAGTGTTGCCGAAAGTACTCCCATAGGAGTATTGTGCTACTTTCAGCACCTCCGTACTCCCGTACTCCTCCTTTCACATTCGTACTCCTATTTTTTTTAATGACATAAAATATTTTACACTTGTAGCAAAGTGTAATGTCAGCCTAAATAAATTTAATTTACTTTGAATTTAATGCAAATTTGGCAGCACTTTTACCTTCAAAGGGAATTTTTACTCGGTGGTTAGCTCTTGAACAGGTTGTGGCAAGAACGCTAGAACAGTGGCCTGCATTATTACATTATTTTTTGGAGAATTCTTTTGAATCTTCTGACAACAATCTAGATCTTGTTCACAAGATTCAAGAAGAACTAAATGATACCACAAAATTGTATTTATTATTTCTATCCTATGTTCTCCAGTTGACTAAGCAGCTAAACTTAGAATTTCAATCTCAGTCCGTCCGGATTCATAAATTTTTGCCACACGTAAAAACGTTCTATAAAACTATTTTACAAAATTTTATCAAATCGGATGTGTTAAGCGACGAGTTTCTCTCTAATCCGAATTTTTCTGACATTTATTTAAAAAAAATTAACTCTGTATACGTTGGGGCTAAAACTGAACTTTTTATTAAAACAAACAAAATTGAAATAAATGAAATATGTAATTGAGTTTAAAGGTGTTTGCCGAGAATATTATAAGACCCTGTGTGCTCAAATTTCACAGCGAATCGATTTCTATGACGAAATTCTGAAACATATTCAAGGCATTGACCCTTTAAATTTAGCAGAAAGTGCAACTTCAATAATTTCTTCGAATTCATTAGAAATAGAAAAATTTTGGTCAGAAATATTTTTTTTTTTAAATGCTCTTAATGAAACACTTTTCCTCTGACAAAGGATTTTGTTAGTGCTTTATTAAGTCTTCCGCACAGCAGCGCAGCGGCAAAACGAGTTTTTTCCCAACTCTTTATCATCAAAGATAAAAAACGAAACAGATTGGAAGTAAATACAATAAATGCAATTATGAGTTGCAAGGAATTGTTAAATAGAGTTGATTGCCACAAATGGAATCCTTCAAAACAACTTTTAAAAGCGTATAAAAAATAATATTTGTTTTTTTCTTATATCATTTTATACTTACCATATAATCAAAATACCTTGATTTTTGCAAAACCACTTCTATTTAATGTATTTAATACATATCTTGTGATTACAATATCTAAGTTCCTAATTTTTATTCTAAAAAAATAATATTACTATAAATTAAGCTATCTACCATAAGACAGATATTTTATTACTTTTGTTATTTGAATTAATAATTTATTTATTTATGTTTTGTTTTTATGTTTAACTTAATATATTTTTTTTAAATAAAACTAAAAAAAAATTTCAAGACAAAAAAATGGCTGTACTCCTATTTTGTTCAAAATACTCCCCTTTTTTTTCTGCCGTACTACCTTCTAATATTTCTCTCCGGCAACACTGTACATAGATAAAGATTATTTAAATATGAATTATTTTTTTTTTCAGTTCATAGCCGAAGAGCGCTTATAGCAAGCACCGTCTTGCGACCATTAGCCGACACAAAACTGTGTTATATAGCTCATCACTTAGTGCAGTGTTAGTAGTTAGTAAGAAGCAAATAAAAACTACAAAAAACGTACACTATGAAAAAAAAACATGTAATTCAACATTAAATGAAACTTACATTAAAGAAATACAAACAAAATTTTTTAAGTTTTTAAGACAGTTTTATATCTATTTTTATTAAAGTTTGAATTTAAATTTAAAAGTTTGCACATGCGTGTTAATGGTTCATGCAAGCCATTATTTGTTCGGTGTGGTGGAATATTCATTAAATCCAAGCATCGGAGGCTATAAGCACCCCCTCTATAGTTAAAACCAACAGAATTAAGTAAATTTGGTGCATCAATAACGCCTGTGATTAACTGGTGAATGAAATTTATATAATTGTTAACCCTCCTTTGAGCCAAAGTTTGAATCTGAAGGAGATTAATCCGATGTTCATAAGGAGGAAAATTATAAGGATCAGACCATGGCAGTCCTTTAAGGCGAAACGAATGAAATTACGTTGTACTGATTCCAGTCTTACATATGGGTCTCGTAAAAAGGAGTCCATACTTGCGATGCGTACTCAGGGTGGGGGCGTACTAAACAATTGTAGAGGGAACGAGTCAATTAAGGATCTTGAAATTATTTTGACCAACGCCTTACAAAACCTAGCATAGAGAAGGCCTTATTCACGATGACGTTGATATGGTCGGAAAAATTAAGATTATAACTAAAATTACCCCCTAGGTCTTTAAAGCTCTGAACACGCTGTAATGTGTGTTGGGGTATGTTATATTCTTACAAATGACTTCCTTGCGGAACACCTGATTTTGCGATGAACGATTTTGAGAGAGCGTCTCTGAACTTCACTTGATAAGATCTATTTTCAAGATATGAAGAAATCCAATTAACGAAGCCTAAAGGGAAACCTAGAGTTTTTATTTTAAATTTGATAATGTCATGGGAGAGTTGGTCAAAAGCCTTAGAGAAGTCTATATCATAGCCGTAGCTAGGATTTCATTTCGGGAGGGGTTAGCTCAGACCGAGCAAAATTTTTTTTATGTATTTTTACATGCGAGCGTAAGCGAGCAAAAAATATTTGTAGAACCCTTAAACAAAAAACTATTTCGTAAAATATCATATAAAAAAAGCACTAGATATTATCAATGGTTTTAAAAGCCAGCAGATAAATCGTAAATCGTCCCGTTTCTGCTTGAACCTCGTAAGTACATTTTTTTAAAAGATTTTATTTTCTGTCAAAAATTGCTCTAAAACTTACAGAAATACAGAATACAAAGGTTTAATTGTAGAATCAACTCAATCAATATGTCTAAATCATAACCTGATTTCCCTTTGTTCAATTCATATTATTAATTTTGAGAAAAATGTATATTTATTTTAAGAACTGAACAAAATTTGTTTTGTAGATACGTGGTTCAGGCAGAAACGGGACGAAATGGACTTTTCTCTCTCTGATGAGATTTACATAGTATTATTTTTTTTCAAATTTCTTTGTTTATTAAAAGTTTTGAACATTAAAGCCTAGTACGCAGCTGAAGCGAAACGAAATTTTTCATACAAAACGAAAAATTTCGTTTTACTTGGAAAGTTTTCACTCATTTATCACCTACTTTTCATTGTCCTGTGAATTTTTCCTGATTCCAAGAGCAGTATTTTTTATCTCTTAATTTATGCATTTATTGTTTGTGTTTAAAATTTTCTGTTGTTTTTTCTTGATTTTTAATTAAAATGGTGTTTTTTTTATTTGACTTTGACAGAATACTCGATGATATTTTTTCATTAGCATTTTCGTTGTCGACTTTGGAGACTTGAACATTTTTCGTTTCTCTTCAGCTGCGTTCTAGGCTTTATGAAAAATGTATAATTTATTATGAAAAATGTATCTAAATATACAAATTTAACCTGCACCCAGAACAGGATAAATCTTTAGCAGCTGAAATTTTGTCTTTTCACCTCTATAGTGTCCATATCCTTGGCTAAATATTAAACTCAATTCACCTCAAATAATTATTTTTTATTAAATATCTATGTTAAATTAATTTGTATATTTAGGCTGAAGGAATAATTTTCTTGCATTCTCGTTTCCTGTTCATATTCAGCCTAATTTGCTGTGTTACCACAAGCTTTAACAAGTCAGTAATCTGAATTTGACCAAACAAATTATTTAGCATACAACTATAAGAATGGCATTCCCAAGAAAAAAAACAAAAAATGCATAGTTTATGTGCTTAAGTCGTATTATTCCAAAAGTGAGCTCTCTAGCAAAAACAAATTGTATATACTTTCTTAAAAAGATATCAATTTATAATTATCCATTTTTGTTCCCACTTATAAGAGGGTTGAAAATTTCCTACAAATCAGTAGGTAGGTACTTCTTAAAAAAAAAAATACTTTTTTCATATATATTGTTTTGTTCAAAGCTTTTTTAAACTTAACCGCGACATTGGAGATTTTCGATCACTAAAATATAAAAGCAATCCATCAAGTTCGGCATATATATGCACAAGTATGTAGTAGGGTATTCGGGGGGGGGGGGGGGGGTGGTTAAACCCTGTAACCCCTCCCCTAAATACGGCTATGATCTGTATAGATACAATTATGAATAATTTTTAGATTTTATGTATCTACGTAGCAAAAATTTCATAAAAAAAAGTGGTCTGTAAAATCGGTTTAGGACGATAATTTTGCGAGATTACGTCAAACGAAAACGGGTTGTGTTAACAAAAATGATCTAAAAATTATTAATTTGTCAACTCTCTTGTAAAAAAAAAATCTTATAGTAAAATACTTAAGCTAAAGATTTAAACTTTACATATTTATATCTGTGTGTTTTGTAGAAAAACGGAATAACTTTTTGAAGAAAAAGCTAATAAAAATACCTTGTTTTTCTTTTCTCAATTTTTTATATGAAAAATATGAAAAAATTACGCCATTAAAAAGTACTATTTCTTCTAAGGAATAAAGTCATACTTAAAATTTTACAAATTTTATACCTTCTGAAAGCCTATTGTTTCAACTGAAAACATTCATATCAACTATGTACATATATATGCACGACATCTACAAAAAGATGAAAAAAGTTTCCTCTACCTATAATCACTACTTTTTCAAAGGTCTACCTCATGTTTTAGTTAGAAAAAAAACCATTCATTACTTGGTTTTGAAAAAAAAAATTCAATACCATTGTCAGCCTTTTAATAAAATTATCTATGGATTTAAAAGAAATTCAACTTTCTGCAACGTCGCGTTTAGAAAATAGCCACTTTTTTGCAATTTTGGTTTGCTCGTATTTATCCTAGGCTATGTGAAGCTTGGAACCCCCAAATGCAGATTTTTTTTTCAAACCTGTCTGGTTCGATTGCCCAAGGTTAGCCCAGGATAGCCCAAGACTTTTTTTGTTAGCCCACCCTTAGTTCTAAAATTATAACAGATTTTTTTTTTTCACCTCAAAAATCACAAAAAATATTTTTTTCAGTGTAAAAATTGTTGGTTTTAAGACTTGAAAAGGATAGCAAAAATAAAAGTTGGGCTATCCTGGGCTCACCTTGGGCAAACAAACCACGATTTGTTCACAGGAAAAAAAAATCACAATTTTTTTGGTTTCTGATATGAAAAAAAAAAATTTGTTGTATCTTTTGAAAAAATAGTGCAATCAAGAAAAAAAAATTGGGTTATACTGGGCTAACGTTGGGAAAACGAACCACAGTGCAAAACCAACAATTTTCACACTGAATAAATTTTTTTTTTTTGTGATTTTTGAGGTGAAAAAATAAATTATTCCGTTATAGTTTTAGAACTAAGGGTGGGCTAACGAAAAAAAAATTCTTGGGCTATCCTGGGCTAACCTTGGGCAATCGAACCAGACAGGTTTGAAAAAAATTAGTATTGGGGGTGCCAGCTTCACATAGCCGATCTCTCGTAGGTACTTGCTCATCAGTTAAAAACAGTTTTTAACTATCATTATGTCTGCTCGGCAAAAATCCTTGTATCAAACCCTCCTAGTGGGTGCCGGGCGGTAATGATCACCACAGTTTTTATCTTGTTCGTTTTTGGCAAGATGGGGATCAGCTAAGGTAAGGTTGCATAGCTGTGTTGTTCCTTAACTCCTCAATAGTTAAACAACCAGAAATGCAATTTTACCATCGATACAAGGTTCCTAATTTTCAGTGGTGGGGTGAGCGCTATCATAATCCGTGCCGAAGAAATGGAAGGCTGGGGGACAAACCAGTCGCGAACGAGCTCTTTCGGACGCCTTGGCAGGGTCCGTCATATATTTTTGCCTTGCCCCGGTAATCGGCTCTGCCGGGGTTGACCTTTCCTTTCCGACCTACTCGTGGGACTCAAATTTCTTATAAATCAAATTCAAATATGGACAGAAAAGACAAAACAGACGCTACTACATCCTCCGATATGGAGGATGAACTTTTGGCCTCGAGCCAGGAAACAATCGTCGATTGTTCAGTTAATGCTGGAGGCACTAGCATTTCTGAGCAATCTTCAAAAATTGGAAATACAGGTGGTACCAGCCATAGTACCCCTGTGTTTCGACCCGTACCAAACCCAATAAAGCCTTCGGGTAGCAAAGCCAGCCAAAGCGATGCTACCCATCGTAAGAAACGAACAGCGAGTTCGCATCGTAGAGCGGATTTCAAGAGGGCTTCCTTCATTCTTGGCAAGATTGCTAAAAATGAGGAAGCTGGAACTCCCCACGAGAACGATGCCGCTGACAAAATCAAATATGGGAAGATTGTTGAAGAGTACAACAATCTTCTCATTGAGCCAAAAAAGACCGTCAAGAGAAATAGGTCTCGTGAGGAAGCTAATCCTCCTCAGAAGAGATCTAAAACCGGCGGCACTACTAAGAAAACACCACCTCAGGGAGCGGCGCAATCGCGCACTTTAAGTGAGATTGTCAGAGACGATCTTCAAGTGGCGATTGTAGATGAGCTCTCCACTGACAACAGAGCTCTGACGTCAGTGTGGAACTCCATCGAGGCTAAGCTCTCTGAGATGGTGTTCCTTTATACCCTAACAGCAACTGAGGGACCCTACCCGAGTTTTGACTCTGGTGAGATGCTCAGGGGATACAGGGTAATCAAGTGCGAGGATGAGTTTTCTAGGGGTTTCCTTAGTAAAAGTATTGCTGAGATCAGCAATAAATGGGATGGCTTGAAGCTCAAGCTTATCCCAGCTAAGGAAATACCTAGACAACCGCTTGCTCGCATTTGGCTGCCCCTCATGAGTATCAAGCCAAGTGGACCGGAACTGATTCGTAGTCTTCAGAGGTTAAACCCGCTGATTCCGATGCATGACTGGGTAGTCATTAAGACTGAGGAACCGCAAAAGAACAGCGCGTCTTATCTTCTGAGGATCTGCGAAGTCAGCCGTGGGGCTCTCGATAAAGCCGATTATAAGCTTCGTTTTGGCATTAGGAATGTCAAAATTAAGGTTCTGCAGAGTCAGGAAATGGACCCTAACCTGGTTGAGGATATCGTTGAGGTTGACGATGTCTCCAAAAAGGCTGGGACCTCCGGCAAGGTGCCGGTAACTGACTGTGCAGGATCTTTCACGAATTAAAAACATGCTGCGCGTCATTCAGGTTAATCTGAAGCACTCGAAATGTGCCTCAGATAACCTGAGAGTTTTCCTAAGGGAGGAAAACTTCGATGTGGGCATGATCCAAGAACCCTGGGTAAATGGCCTTCAAGTGAGAGGCCTCCGAGACAGCCAATATGACCTTTTTTATAAGCCCGTCAGTTCGAACCAAGGTAAGCCAAGAACATGTATTTTAGCTAAAAAACACTTAAAAGAGAGAAGAATTCAAGCAAGTTTAGGAAATTCACACTGTTATAAATGCGTCAACAGGGGTACGCCTCAGGGTGGCGTTCTTTCCCCCCTTTTATGGCTCCTTGTTATGAACAATATCCTCGTGAAGCTTGAGAGAAGTGGAGTGAAGGCAGTGGCATATGCGGATGATCTGGTTGTACTTGTATCAGGAAAATTTTTACCCGTGATCAGTGAGATCACTGACACGGCTTTGAGAAGAGTTAGCAACTGGGCTACAAGCTGTGGCCTAGGAGTTAATCAAAGTAAAACGGAACTGATGCTTTTTACAACTAAAACCAAAATCCCTGCCTTCCCTCTACCTCAGCTTAACGGCCAAATCTTATCACTTTCTTCTAGCGCAAAATATTTAGGTGTAATTTTGGACACTAAACTGAGCTGGAAGCTAAATATAGAAGAGCGGGTTAAGAAAGCGAGCATTGCTTTCTATGCCTGCAGTAAAACCTTTGGGAAAAAATGGGGCCTTAAATCAAAAATGATTCTATGGACTTACACAGCGGTTGTAAGACCCATTCTTACCTACGGCGCCATTGTTTGGTGGCCTGCTCTAAGTAAAGCATACAACATCAACAAACTTAAGAAAATCCAGAGAACGGCAAGCGTAGGGACGACTGGAGCCCTCCGGTCGTGCCCCACTGAGGCTCTAAACGTTCTCTTGCACCTTTTACCCATAGACCTTCATGTCAAATACCAGGTGTCTTGTAGCGTATTAAGGCTAAAAGAAACCGGCTGTTGGAAGGTAAAACCTTTTGGTCATAGTGACATAACTAATTTAGTACCATCAGATATGTTTCTGACCCCTACCGACTATCACACTCCTACCTTGAACACTGTAAGGAATTGTAAGGTCAGCTTCCCGTTGAGGACAGACTGGGAAGATGGAATTGTGACGAGAGACTTCGACACTTGTATTTTCACTGATGGCTCAAAAATGGACTGTGGGGTCGGTGCGGGTGTCTATCATGAATCCCTTAATATTTCAAAATCCTTTCGACTTCCAAATTTTGCAAGCGTGTTTCAAGCAGAATTACTCGCAATTAGGGAAGCTTGCAAAGTACTAAGAATAAATTTAAATCAAACCCAGAATGTAGCTATACTAACAGATAGTCAGGCAGCTATAAAAGCAATCTCTTCAGTCATGACATCATCCAAACTGGTTCAGCAGTGCAGAGAGCAACTCTCAATACTGAGCGAAAGCCTCACAATCACTCTAGTCTGGATCCCAGGACATAGTGGTTTTGAGGGCAACGAAAAGGCAGATGAACTGGCCAGGCAAGGATCGGCCCTTCATGAGTCGCTAGCAGAAGCAGTTAACATTCCAATAGGAGTCATGAAGGGCAATATCTTCTCAAACTATTTAAAAAAAGCAAATAATAGGTGGCATAGTTTAGATAGCTGCGTCATATCTAGGAAAATATGGCCCACTTATAATAAATCCAAAACCAATGATTTAATCTCCAGACCCAGAAAAGATATTAGCAGAATCGTTGCGGTGTGTACAGGACATTGGCCGATAGGGGAACATGCAGCAAAGTTGGGTATACCACACAATACTTGCTGTCGCAGCTGTTTGGACCAGCAAGAAAAAGAAACGGTCTTCCATTTTCTATGCCAATGTCCGGCCCTCGCTAGATATAGAGCACTTTCTCTGGGGAGTGAATTCTTTAATGACATAGATAACATATCAGAATCAAAGATCAAAGACTTGATCTCGTTCTTCAACTCAACAAAGTGGATTTAGGAGTTCCTAAACACTTGTCTTTCCTCTTAAAATCAATCTAAATTCTATCTTCAAATAAATCCATCATAGGTTCCATGAGTTTTGGTATCAAAACGGCGCATTCTGCGCTAATTGGGTCATCAAGCTCGTTTGCTTTGACCGCCATCTCTACCTACCTACCATCATTATGTAGGTATGACTGTGGAATTGTAAAATTGAACCCTACAGCAGAATTTAGATACATTATTGATATATATTTTAAGATATATGTACATATCATTAAATGTTACTTTCATAACAATTTCTTCACAAATGAAAAATTAAAGTTCACAATTCATAAAATCAAAGCCGAAAAGAACACAGTTCTGAAACAATTCTCCGATGTGCACTGAAAACGAAAATTGAACTGATTTATTTTTGACAACTGATGTCAAATGATCAGGTGGATGGAAAATCCTTCGTATCCGTCAGCATCCGTCAGCATCCGTCCGACCCGTCGCTTATGGGTCGGTTCCCATAAGATCGTGTGTATTTTATCGGGCTGTCAGTCGACGAATTCTATGGGTTGGCCCCTTACCGTCCAAAGTATCAATTTTGATAGAAAAGTGAACCAGAATTCAAAAGAAAATATAACAAGACAAACTCCCAAGGCCCAAGGTGCACAAACATGATATGGTGGCCGAGTGGTTAATTCGTTGTATTGCTAATTCAATGTGCTAAGCACACGTGTGTTCGATTCGATTGGTTCGATTAGTTAACGTATGGCCCCTGTAAGTTCTTTCTTTTTCTACTGATTAAATAGATAAAGCAATTGTAAAAACGTTAACGTATGATCGTAATCGTGAGCCGTGATTCGACACCTAGTTCTCGTCGAATATTTTTTGTTTTAATTTTTTTTCAATCTATTTATTTATTTCAAGACGAAAAAATAAAAATCACAACTTAATTCTCTTAAATTAATTGAAATTAATTTTTTTTCGAAAAAATGAAGATTTCATATGAATTTAGAAAGTTACTCTAAGTCAATTTTACCGATTTCCAAAAAGGAGGAGATATTCAATTCGTCTTTTTTTTATGTTTGTTACTTCATAACTTTGGACTGAGAGAACGAATTTTGATAATTATTTTTGTGTTGGAAAGCTGGTGCCATTTCAATTCGTTCAGTTCTGACTATTATAAAAACCATAAAACTCAGTTTTTATCCATGGTTTTGTTTTTTAATAAAAAAATTATCTGATTTTAACTTTAGTAAAATGTTAATGGATAGTAAGATGCTAAAATCATTTAAAATAAGCAAATTCTTCTTATTAACTTAGTAGCTTACTAAAATAGCTTTAACATTTTAATGATTCGTTTCAAATATTTGGTTAAATAAAATTAATAAGTAACTTTATGTAGTAAAGTGGCCGCCCCACATTCATAGCTGTAATTTATTTCCTTGAGGGGATTTATCCTATGCTATTTTTATGTTAACCTTCAGTTGTAATTTTTCTCAATTTTTGAAGCACAAATCCAAATATGTATGTTAGTCCCGGAAGTAAAATATTCTCTCCGGAAGTTTGAAAGGATCACAAACACGACACGGGCGAACAATAATATTCCGATTCTATTCGACACACACTCGGGCACCCTTAACGAAATGAACTGAATTTTATTTATTTTCGTATTTGCATGGTCAACATGGTTTAACTCATGACGAACATGACAATAGCATAATATACTAAAATCCACAACTAAAGTAGAAACATTTTCCAATCGTCACACATGCCTAGCGCCTAGGACAACTGAGGGAGTTGAAAATGGAAGTCTGATTTTGTCTTTTTATAGTTGATGTTATTATAGGTTACGTTGAACATCGCATCGGTCAGTTTCCTCTTGAAGAAAAATGTGAATATCCAAAACAAAGAAAAACTGTAGAGGAGGAAAGGTGTGAAAGAAAATGTCAATTGCAAGCGCTCCATTGCTGCTTTGCTTTCCTATTCGTCTAATATTGAAGTCTTAGAAATTCAAAATAGGTTCTTATCTTTAGTAGGGTTGGCATGAAAATACTCAGTCATTCGGTCTCTTGCCAAATTTAGTTATATTCTTGCTTACCAGACAGACTGTAATTTCATAGCAAATAACGCTTATGCATAGGTACTTAGTTACTTAGTTCAAAGAAGAAATCTGCCCTGAGCACACTCATACTCAATTCTGTGATTGTTTTTCTATGACTTTCTCTTTTTTGCTAACTAGAATGATTTTCCAGAATAAAGGTTTTTTTTGTTCACTATGTTAAATCAATATTTTTTAAGCTCTTTTATGCAAGTATAGGTACCTACCTATATTATGTACCTAGGTATTTTGTGTTCAGGGCTTTGAACTTTTGACATACTTTTGATATATATTATTTTCGTTTATTTGTATTATGACATGCATTGCTGTGCTTATAACAGAACTAAGCGTTTATTTGTTATAATAGTGAGCCATTTCAAACAATTAATATGAAAAACCTTAGTGACATTTTGACTTAATTCAACAGATTGTTAACATCTAGGGTAGGCTAGTATAAGAGTGCGCGGTCGATAAGAGTGTGCAAAGCTATTTACTACGCTTTGAAATTGAATATAAGACTGAATGCACTTATTTTGGAGAGATCTAAGTGAGTTTGATCTGCTGCCAAAATTTCATTCAAATGTGTTCGTAAACAGAAGTGCTAGGTAAGTTTAAATTTTTTAGCTCTTTTTTTTCTAATTTTTCTTGGTAAACGAATTAAATCTGCTTAACTAGAAAGAATAAGAATAAATAAAGTACGGGATATTGAAATGTCGACAAAAAAAAAACATTTGAGGAGCACGTAAGTTTGGTCATTAAGTGCATTGTGAAATACGTATATATTCTTCCAGTGTCGGTTTAAGCACTACAGGCGCCCCTGGGCAAGATTGCACGTGGCGCCTCTAAAAACAAAATCATTCTAAAACAAATTAAAATTAAATTAAATTAAAATCACGAAAAAAAAAACAATATCAGACTATATCTTACCTTTCATACTTGTTAATGCGTTTATGTAAAAAAGTGCAGTTTATTAAAGTATACCTACATTCGTTTGACTTTAAATTAAAATTAAATGTTCATGTTACCTACTTCTTAGGCTCAATTGACAAGTTTATCTTTATCTCTGACTTTTTTGTTTAAACACATTTAAAGAGATGTAGAATATATTGTAGATCCAGTAGGTACAGTTGGTTTTATATGAACAATATTTTTTCAAAATCTTTTTCAACTAGGTACATAAATGTTGTTTTCGATTGGAATCACTCAATGATTCATTCTTTCTGAAATCCAATAAAAAAGTTTGAATCGCTTTCACTCAATTCTGTTTGGTGAGAAATAAAAAAAAAATGTTTTTGTTTTTTTCACTAGGAGAATTTGTTTGACGTTTAATTATTTAATTTCGTTTTCGATTGGCTCTCTGGAAGCGTCCGGAATCATTCAGAAGCCTTCTGAAAGAATAAAAATCCACTTCTTGATTTCAAAACCGAATTCACTCAAATCCACTAAATTAATGTCGTTTTCGATTGGTTTTACTCAAGGATTCACTCATTCTGAAATCCAATAAAACAGTTTGAATCGTTTCCACTCAATTCTGAAAGTTTGTATCGGTGTTAGTGAATAATCAAATAAAAAAAATTTAATTTTGTACGAGAAAATTTTGTTTGACATTTATTTTCTATGTATAAGTAATTTTGAGTCGATTCTGATTTGAAATCGAGAAGAGAATTTTACTTCTGAGAAGCGTTTTAGCTGTCATTTTTTTGTGAATAAAACGCTTTCAGAAGTCTTCTGAATGATTCCGGACGCTTCCGGACGGCCAATCGAAAACGACATTAACGTCAAACCAAATTTTCTAGTAGAAAAGAAAAAAAAAAAAAAAAAAATCATGTGTGCAATTCACACGTGGTAGAAGTGAAACGTTAAAAATTATTTTTTTTTGCAAGAAATAAAAATCGAAAAAAATGTACCTTATTTTATTCCATCATCTTTAAATCCATATCTTTTATATGACAACCTAATAACTTAAATAATAATAATAAATTTTATATCATCTGCAAGCTTTTTATGTTCAGCTTTTTTGGTTCAGTTTTTGCTCAGTTTTTAATGTTTTTGTCGAAATATCTTGAATTTTTTTTGTCCCATTTACTTGCACATATCATGTAGCTACGGATTTACTTGAAAAAAGATAAAGAATTCATACTTTTTGATAAAAATAACGTACAAAAGGGGATAGGCTACAAAAAACATTCCCTATGGAATTCACCCGGATAATTACCAGACCGGTCCAATACTTAATTTCTTGCACCGAGGAATATCGTGACATTCTTAACTCTATGGCAAGGACCCAATCTTGCATAAATATAGAAGCTTCGAGCCTCGAGCCTATTCCGAAATCGTAGAATCAAAACGTTCAAAAGCTCCTTTTTGTGTTGGTCTGGAGTTATGGCGTTTTCCACAATATAAAAAGAACCTCATCCTTTCTCTTTTATAGTACAACAGCCAATAATGACCAGAGCATGCATGACCTTCTATAATTATGAAAGTTGCGATCCTTGCCATAGAGTTAAGAATGTCAGGTTATTCCTCGGTACAAAAAATTAAGTATTGGACCGGTCTGGATAATTATCCGGGCGTGAATTCCATAGGGAACGTTTTTTGGAGCTTATCCCCTTTTGTACGTTATTTTTTATCAAAAAGTATGAATTCTTAAACTTTTTTCAAGTCAATCCGTATGTGCAAGTAAATGGGACAGAAAAAAAATTCAAGATATTTCGACAAAAACATTAAAAACTGAGCAAAAACTGAACCAAAAAATTGTATTTTTTTCGCTTGGGCCTAATAATATAGCAAGGTACTGTATCATGTTTCTACCATGCCTACAAGAAAAGTAAGAATTTTTTAAAGCCAACCATCTCGAAATTTAAAATTGAGATTACGGTACTTCCTGCACTGGTGGCTACTCATCGGCAACAGATCTCCACACGTGTTTTGAGGTATTTTGACGTTTTTAAATTAAAAATTTTGTAACTTGTAGATCACGTACCGTTATGTCTGATATATAAAATGAAAGTTAATATTATCAGCGTATTAAACTTAAATAAAATAGTCAAGTGCCCATATAACGTGTTTAGAAAAAGAACATCTTTTTACCGTTATCTCAGGATTTTGAATATTAAATTAAATGGAATCTTGCACAATAATAGTTTATTTAATTACCTATATACAGTAAAAAAAAAAACCTATCTACAGTAAAAATTTCATTCATCTATCTATTAAAACAAAAAAGTTATAATCAATTGATTTTTTCTGCCGCTTTTTCGTTTCATCTTGTCTTAAATCACTAAGAGACTATAATGGTTTTCACTTACAAAAATTACACCATTAAAAAGCTTATAAAATTTTCTGAAGAATAAAGCCATACTTAAATATTTATAATGCACAAAAAGTATAAAAATAATTTATTGAAAACAATCACTTTCATCAAAAAAAGCGAAAAAACACGTAATTTTATCTTCTCACGCTATTAAATGCATTTTTACGCGACGGATCGGAAGGAAGGGCCCAACCCATAGAATCCGTTGCGTCCGTTGCGTCGAAGTTTTAAAATAAAATACACACGTTCTTATGGGAAGCGACCCATAAGCGACGGATCGGACGGAGACGGACTTCCCATAAGAACGTGTGTATTTTATCGAGCTGTCAGTCAAAAACTTCGACGCAACGGACGCAACGGATTCTATGGGTTGGGCCCTGGAGACGGACGGATTCGACGGAAGAAGTAGCCCAACTTTCTACTTTTTCATCCGTCGTATCCTTTGACATTGGTTGTCAACAATAGATCAGTTCGATTTTCTGTTTCTGAGTGCACACCGGGGAATTTCAGAACTTCTTCTCCGATTTTATGAATTGTGAACTTTTGTATATTTGTGAAGAAAATGTAATAAAAGTAACATGTGAATAATAATAAATTATATCAATTAAATACTCAAATTCTGTTGTAGAGTTCAAAAAGCAATTCGTCATACGACGTATTCTATGGGTCTCTCTGTCCCATCCTTCAACTTCAACGGATGGATTGACGGAACGGACGCAACGGATTCTATGGGTTGGGGCCTTAACTTTAGCGGACAACGAGGAAACAGTTAACTTCTACCATGGTATAAAAAGACAAGGTATGATCATTAGAGCCGCCATCTTACAAAATGGGGTAATAAGGTTTTGACGTTTAATATTTGGCAAAGTCAAAAGCAACAACAATTTCCAAGACAAATTTGTTTACAACAACAATTTCAGTGGGAACTGTCAAAACCTTAAGCAGCCATTTTTTAAGTTTTGATACTCGATACTGAATTTTTTCTAATGATCATACCTTCTCTTTTTATATCATGAACTTCTACGTCGACTCGCAGTCGGTATACTATCGTGGCTAAGCTCCAACCAAACTAACCCATCTCAACCAACCGGTTGCAACCCTACAACTGGACATCTGGGTCTGAACACCTAGTCAGCGGACTTTTTAAATTAATTTTATCCATGTATTATATTTATTTATATTTTATAACTTTGTCATTGTTTAACGTTAAAATGGGTTCACACTAGATTGATCAACACGTTCAACATACGTTCCAAGTCGACATACTGAATAGTTTAACAATTCTAAATTATTCTAACTTATGCCTTTAGGCTGCCAGAAATCATGTTTTACCATGATTTTCATGTTTTTTGAATTAAAATCATGTTTTAATGTTTTCGTGTAAAAAATCATGTTTTTTTTTTTTAATTCAAGGAAAATGTTTAAAGGTTTAACTACATACACCACTTTTTGAAAAAGTACAAAAGTGAAAGTATTTTTTTTCTGGCTAGCGCATTTTTCTTGTGAAAAAGAGTATACAAATTGTTTTTTAAACCAAAAAATAAGCTTCCTGCATCATTTGTTTTAATTTTCCACTCCGAAAAACTATACAAAAATGCGTTTGAAAATTTTCACTTGTACTTTTGCACTTTAAGAGCCAATGTAGTTCAGTCTTAACAATCATTTTGTGAGCCATAACTCTATACATGAAGTCCATTTATATGATGGTTATATGAAATAACCTTAAAGGCATAACTACAACGAGCACTTTTAGCAAAAAGTGAACATTTTCAAATTCATTTTGTGAGAGTTTTCCAACCGAAAAATGAAAAATTATGGAGAAAACTTATTTTTTGGTTTCAAACACAATTCTTGTAGTTTTTTTTTCAGAATCACTGCATTAGGAAGAAACAAAATTTTTTTACTTAGGTATGTAAATCTCCCACTTTTAACAAAAAGTGCTCGTTGTAGTTATGCCTTAATGAGAACAAATTATGGACTTATTTATGTTTTATTCCTTTCATCTTTGTGACTTAGATACTTTAGCCTTGTTTTATTGGTACGCAGTATATTACTGAGTAAAAATTTTATGCTAGAAGCATCAAAAACGGATTACTTTTATTAATTTTATATAATCCTATGTTGTTTAAGGGTCAAAAATATATAAGTCTATACAAAATATTTCTCTGTAAACCAACAAATAAAAAACTTTTGTTTATCCTTAGCAATCATTTGTTGTTGTTTACCGTGTACAATTTTACTGAACTAATTACTGAGTTACCAATAAAACACGCATTTTATAAATACTATTTTATAAAATAAATTCGAAATTATTTGTTTAGTTCCTCGCTCGTTTCGATGTGGTTGTACCTCTTCTGTTTTTTTATTAATCATGTTTTTTGAACTCAAATAATGTTTTTTATCATGTTTTTTTAAATTTCGAAATGGCAGCACTGCCTTTAGGACATATCTGAGCCTAGACATCAATTGACCCAGTTTGGATTATGTCGATTTGGAACATATGTTGAACGTGTTGATCAACCTAGTGTGGACCCAGCTTAAGGCCCCTGTTGGGACAACGCAATTTTGTATCTATTAATGTGTCTTAGAAATAAGTTATTTTGGGTAAATTGTAATTAGCAAGTTCAATGAACCAAAATTAAAACTAAAAAAAAAATAATAAATAAATAATTATTTAGTAAATTGCTAAGGCCATTTAATAAGCTACTAAGTTAAAAATCCGTATGTTTTTTGGCTTAGTAACGGCCATATTAT